>NW_026705254.1:0-337625 GCF_029867415.1 Vicia villosa
TCACATTCACTTTGGATCCAGTCGATAACGATTCTGCTATTGCCCGTCATGACTTTGAAAATCCGATCTACCAAACTGAGGACGAAAGTGAGGAAGATTGTGAAGTACCAAGAGAACTTGCAAGGCGGCTAGAACAAGAAGAGAAGGCTATACAGCCTCATGAGGAACCAATTGAGGTTATCAACTTGGGCAGCAACGAAGAAAAGAAAGAAGTCAAAATAGGGGCTGATTTAGAAAACAGTGTCAAGCAAAGACTGATTCAAATGCTGCAAGACTACGTCGAGATATTCGCCTGGTCCTATGAAGATATGCCAGGCCTTGACACGGACATTGTGGTTCATCGCCTGCCAATCAAAGAAGGTAGCACTCCAGTCAAGTAGAAACTACGAAGGAGTAGGCCTGATATGTCAAAGAAGATCAAAGATGAGGTTGAAAAGCAATTCAATGCCGGTTTTCTGAAAGTTGTGAGTTATCCTCCTTGGATAGCTAACATAGTACCGGTGCCCAAAAAAGACGGGAAAGTCAGAATGTGTGTAGACTACAGAGATCTGAACCGGGCAAGCCCCAAAGATGATTTCCCTTTACCTCACATCGATGTACTGGTTGATAATACCGCACAATGCAAGGTATTCTCCTTTATGGATGGATTCTCAGGGTACAATCAAATCAAGATGGCACCCGAAGACATGGAAAAAACAACCTTCACCACACCCTGGGGAACCTTTTGTTACAAAGTAATGCCCTTCGGTTTAAAGAATGCAGGAGCAACCTATCAACATGCAATGGTAGCTCTATTTCATGATATGATTCATCAGGAGATAGAGGTGTATGTCGATGATATGATTGCAAAGTCCAACACCGAAGAAGAACATCTGGGTCATCTACACAAGCTGTTGTCATACCCCAAAATTTGCCTGATCATTTCTTTAAAGGAATACCAAATTTGGAGCCGTGGGGTTTAACATTTATATTGTTAAACTCATTCTCTAATAATCTGGTCAAAACGGGGGTACAATCAGCAGGTATTTTGGGGCCCAAACAGTTGGTCCAATTATCGTATCATAAGGATTTTTATCATTCTCTTTGAGATATTTTACTATAAATTGGTTTCACTGTTTAATTCTCTCATTTTGCACTTTTTATTGAATTTGCAATCTTTTTTTTATTATTAGTATTATTGTGTTTGACTAACTACTAATATATATTAGGATTATTTTTAGGATTAATAATAGTCTGATTAGAATTAGTATTCTATTTTTTGTTATTTTCAAGGTTAATATTTATTTTGAGCTATTAGGTTAATTGGGCACTAGGCCCATTAGGAAGGAAAACCTAATTTAACTAATATAAATAGGGCTAGTTTTAACAAATTAGGGGAGGCCACTATTTTTACTAACAATCCACGTTTCGTTTATGATAGCAATACTGTAAATATTTCTCCCTTATTCACACTACTACTAACAATTCACTCATACACACATAGTTCTCATGCCAAACATCTTCCCTGCAAACTTTGTTACCACACAACCATTACAATATCCACACAAGATTTTTCAACAAAATCCCACTTTCAAGTGATATATTTTGCATAACTATTAACTCACATAGGCCAATCTCCATCTACCAGACATTTGTACCTACACACTAACAGGCCAACCTCTAACCTCTCACTAGCAGTAACTATATAATTACTAAATTTTCTTCTTTGTTCATGACACCATTGCCAATAGTCCATCTCCTATAAGACAAAATCAAAACAGAGGAAAAGAAATAAGAACTGAATTGATATTGCTGTGTTATATTGTTTGGTTGTTCTCAGTGTTGCTTGCAGGTTTCAATTAAGAGAAGAAAGTCGAAGGAGATCCGCCGCCAATTTCTATCCAAAGCATCACTCTCGGATCACAACTTGAAAACCTGTAAAGGAAGAACACAACAACAATCACAGCAAGGAGAAAACGAAAACAGAAGCGTCACGGTTCAACCACCCATGGCCAACCGTTGTCGGAGTTGATGAACGTGCAACCGCGGCCGTCGTACCAAGCCGCACCACTACCACACGGATCCAGCCACGCCCTCACGATGCCCTCTCCGCACGAACAGCCATCGCTCCAACCGCACACCGCCGCGAGCTTCTACCGTCATCGCCGACGCCGCTGCAACCAGCTCCACACGCAGCACACAAAGCGGCCTAACCACCACCGGATCTCGCGCAACCATCCACGCCGCACTACGCAACAACACCTAGTCCGTCGACCTCCTTGTTCCGACCGGTCACCGCCTCCTTCCCCAATACGTCACTGTGAGTGTTCCGATTTTATTTTGATCTTGGTCATGAGTTGTTTATAAATATATGAAATATGAGTGGAGAGAACTAAGAGAAAGAAAAAGAGATAAGGTTGTTCTTCTGATAAGTATATACTATGTGTTGTTTGATTCTTTTAATCTTAATTTCCAGATGCCATGTGTCCCAATAATACTGGCTAATGTGTATGAGTTGAAAAGTCAAAGAAAATATTGGTTGATATTTAATTGTTCTTATTCTTTTGAGTCAAGTAGTAAAAACGTGAAATATGCATCATTGGTTTTCAACATCTCCATGATTTTCTTTTCTCATAATTAATTATCAAGTAATTGTAAAAAAAATTAATAATGAGGAAAATAGATCCCCACATTCATTCTGATTACTAGTTTATGTTATTTAGTTTTGCTAAAACATTAATAAAGCTATCAAAGCGCAAAAAAAAGATTTAACTATTATAAAAAAAACAACATATCAAATACTAAAAATACCAATAATTATTCCATTTAATTAATTAAATATAGTTCAAATAAACTCTATTTAGTTAAATGGTTTCAACCATCCTCATTGGTTGCGATGATTAACTATTCAATTTCCTCGTTCCTAATCCGTTATTCTTTTTAATCGAATCATTCGATTACGAGGGGTAACGATACAAATTAATTATTGAATTATTAAAATACTATAATTCGTTATTAGTAATAATCAAATTAATTGATTAAAATTGGTAACGATACAACTTTCAATCTGTTAACTATGGCGATCGAATCTATTGATCGTTGCGGTTAATAGTGCCATACCAAATCAGGGTTGTACGCCCAAACACTCAAAATACACTAAACCACGATACTACGGTGTTTCAACACTGCGATGTTCACAACTACGATAAGGTAACTCAAAATACCTTCGAACATTCGCATTTCAAAAACAGGCGTACAACCCTGTCCCCGAACTACGTTGACTCTGATTCTCCCTAAGGAGATACGTAGGCACTTGGCAACAAGGCGAGTCCCCTTCCTTCAAACCCTAATCATGTCAATGATTAAAATTATTAACCCTATTCTGTTTGTCACTTTTCTTTATATTTTGCCACAAACCTTCATCTTTGAAATGTTAGCCTTTAGGAAAGGGTTGAGGGTGCCTAACACCTTCCCTCGACCTGAATATAGTATCTTACCCTGATCTCTATACTGCGTAGGGTTTCCTATTCGCCCTTCAGAATAGGTGGCGACTCTAAAGCTAAATTTTTAGGCAGGTTGCTACAGCTGGCGACTCTGCTGGGGATAACTATAATGGTGAATTATTATGCTCCTATAGGTTTCGGCAGGGTTTAGGTTTTTGGCAAACTTTTTTAGGGTTTGGCTAATTTGCCATTTTAGGGTTTATTTATTTTTTTATAAATATTTAAAATTTTTATTTATTTATTTATTTATAATTTCATCTTTTACATCAATTAAATTAAATACCTGTTTATTTAAAAAAAAAGTATATGTTTATTTAAATATTTGCTGCGTATTGTATTTTTTTAAATCGCAAGCGGCTGGAGTTCAAGGTTAGTTTTAAATATTTAAATTTTATTTATTTATTTATTTTCCTTTTCAATTTCATTACTGCAATTTAATTAAATATTTATTTAAGTGAATATTTATTCCTATTATATTTGCTGGTGTTTTTTTTTATGTTGTGTTAAACCCTAAGTGTGGGAGTTAACTTTGAGACCAATAGGGGAGTATGAATCTCCTACGAGTCTCATTGATAATTCCACTCGGAGTGGGTTGAGTATTCGGAAATGTCCAAAACGAGGCTTGACTTTGTTGAGGGCAGGACTGGATACTTGGCTGATCTCTCCGGGAACCTACCCCAAAAATTCAAACCTCATGGATAAAATGAGTTGTTCTAAAACCCAAAGAGACAAAAAGTCTCGGAGGCTACGAACGACCCCATGAGACCTTCTAGAACCCCCCATAAAAAGGTTGGCTCCCTAGAGCCCCATACGTCGAACCTATGAACTTAGGACTTTCGTACTCTTGTGCTTGCTATATGTTTGCAATACTTCGAATATCTATGTGTTTCAATTTTTGCAGGTATCCCTACGTGGTCCCTAGCCTGTAGGGACTCTAATTTCTAAAAGACCGTGTCTTTCCCACGGAAGACATCACCATCTATGCATCCCCTAGTCTGTGAGGATTTTATTTTTATATCCTTGTATTCTTACAACTACGCGTCCTTCCCACGAAGGACATTTCCATTAACGCACGTCAATTGGCCTCTCGATGGCCATGCGATTCGGTGATTGTCGTGAACGGTCACCCCGTGCTTGCTACTACGTACTCCCTAGCATACAGGGATTTTCTGTTACATCCACGTGTTTCCACAATGACGCGTCCTTCCCCGAAGGACAACTTCACTAGCATGCGTTCGATTGGCCTCTCGATGGCTATGAAATCTAGTGACTGTCCTGAACGGTCACTCCATGCTTATTCCCGCGCACCCTCTAACTTGTAGAGTTTGGGATCTCCGTTTACACATCACATCCCTAGCCTGTAGGGATTTCTCTTCGTCCATATCGTCCTTAGATAGGTTGTGTTCCGCATGGAGAACCTTCCCACGAGGGACAAATTCATTGGTACACGTTGATTGGCCTCTCGATGGCCATGAGATTTAGTGACTATCTTGAACGGTCACTAGCCGCTATCTTCTGCATACTCTCGAATCCAAGGGATTTCCTTTAGCGTGTCATAACATTTATCCTGCAAAGATTCCAAGAGGGTCTAATGTCGCCTCTAAGGCCATCCCTAGGATCATATGTTACACGTCTGCATACACGGAGTTACAATACAAGGAGTCTCTCGCTTACGCGTGCATTGGCATTTTCATGCATTCATACATGCTCATCTGCATTTCTATCTTCGCCCGCATCCATACCAACCATGCTAGCCGGTTTCCCGAAACTCCCAAAAAAATCAAAGAAAAAAACTATGGAGAAAGGAGAATAAAAGATCTGGGTCTTGCTAAAAGAAAAGAGGATGTCTTTCGCCATGCCAACCGCATGTCCATGCCTTGTCATAACAAGATTATGAATACAATAAAGGTTTTCGTCGAGCAAGGATTAGTTCAACAAAGAGTTCCCTCATAGATACACTCAAGATGTATCTAGTCATAAAGGGGTTCATCTTAGAACATATCAAACTTTCAAGGACGCTCTATGATAACCTGGGGCAAGGGTCAGTCCAACTGGGGCAATACCCTAAGCAAAGATGCATGACTACAATGGAGGGAATGCGACATATGTCAGCCCCACACCAAAGAAAAAGGGTCATAGGTGATACTATCCTCAGGAGAAGCAAAAGAGGTTCAGTCAAAGGAAACTCATGAAGTTCCGATACGACGAAAACCCACCACTAACGATTTATTCCCGCCAGGTTTGACATGTCCAAAGAAAATTCGAGGTTGCCCTCACTTATACAAGTTTAAGAATCTAAGGAGTGAAACAAGGTCAGTGGATCTACAAAGGAGATTATCCCTAGGATCAATAGGTGTTTACCATGCTCACTATCTCAACCCTTACAACCGCTAAGTGTTACTCAAGATAAAAAGCTGTACCTTCGGATTAGCAATTCTAATGGGATGACCATGCAGGTTTTGGAGTCAATTCATTCACCCACTACCACGAGTTTTCACTCGTACACTTCTATTCTATTTCAAATTTCAAATCTAAGAGTATTAACAAACTTGAGGGAGAATGACGAATACAAATAACTAAGTCCAGCTAAACATATGCTTTCAAGGTAAGACCGAGCCGAGGATGTACAGGCATTGCTTCAATTCCCAAACAGTGGAGATATAAGGATGTTAATCCCTCGTTACCCCCTCGAGCCAGGAGTTGGAGTTTGTTTCTACTTTTCAAAAGAACCTTGATTTTAACCAGGGGCAGGGTAGATTTCAACTAACTCAATGATGTATTTTGGTTGACAAGAGAATCAGTCAATCCAAGCATAAGGTTCAAGCATATCTTCTTCCTCGCATTCACCCAAGATTGAGGAAGCAATGGAGGTAACATTTACAACACCTTCTTCCTCATTACATCATTCAAGATCGAGGAAGTATCAAAGGCGAAGCTTACAAATCAAAATCAACATAGCAGTCACAACATGCAATATCCAAGAATCAATCTCAAAAGGAGCTTTCAAGAATAAAGAACGCCCGCTAAGTCAAAACAAAAATTCCATGAAAGAAAACAAAAATGACTTAGGCAAAAATGAGGGCATCCCGATGGACCAAACTCAAAAGAGTTGGTTCATGCAAAAATAAGGGATAAAAAAACAAAGGCGGAATACAAAGGATAATCTTGTGACTGCTAAACCATCAAAGCTTCACATCAATGCTTGGATCTTTACAACATATGTCATCAAAGTTTGGATCTCTACTAAGGCTTCTGCTCAACATCGAAACTGAAACGATTCTCTTGCAAACAAAGCACATCCATTGGATTAGGCGAATTTTTAGAATCTGGAGGACATCAAGGAGAAAGGGGTGGGATAAATAAAATTTTGAGCCTTATATCCATTGTTTCTTAAAACATGAACCAGGCCAAGTTACAACATTTAAAAGTCCTAATTGAGGCAAGGTTAACTACGAAAGCATATTAAGCAGGAATTTGTTATACTGACTCCTATGTTTGTTAAAACTACTTCTAATCACTATGCTTCTTCAAGCACTCTTTTCAAAACCATCCAGTCCTAATTCATAACGGACTTCGATTTCAAAACTTGCATACGCATTCCATTGGAGCTACTTCTCAAAAAGTACAACACCATCTACGAGTATACACTTAGCATCGAGGAAATCTTGAAATGGGTTAATCAAAGGTGATCATTTCTAATAAAGACCCTGGAGTCGGGGGAACCACATCTAGGGGGTTCTCCTAAACAGGGGCAAAAAAATTTTTCAAGGAGCACAGGGGCATACAATCGAACATCCTATTAACTAGAGGCAGTCTTCCTAAGGTTCAATCGACTTGGGGCACATCTCAAAGCAATCTCAAACAGGGGCATGTCTAACAGGGGAAGAATTCAAATTCAAAAGGATAGAACACTATGGATAGTTCTCCATAACCTGGAGATCAGGGACACACCCTTCAATTCAAACGTCAACGCATATGACAAGGTTATTTCCCGGGGCACTTCCTTCATAACTTGGAGATCATAAGCGCCCTGTTTCCGCTGAGCACTGGGGCATGGGGTGTCAAACCCATAAGGCGAAAAATTCAAAGGCTAAAGGTGTGGAGAACCCCCAAAGGTTAAAGGCGTGGAGTACTTCTAAAAAAAAATCAAACTGGGGCAAGACACACAACAAAAGGAAAAGGCGTTCTCGCACTTTACAACTTCGAACAAATATTTCTCCTAACTACGATCATCAAAGTTCAAAAACATGTATCGGGGAATCGCGCTAGCATCACACCCCACCTTAGCAAACAGACCTGCAACTCCAGCGAACTATATACGCTTTGGTCATTAATAACCTACCGTTGGAGCATCACACAAATACATACAAATCACGCATTACATACATTGGTTGATACATTACACCGTAACTCTTTATGTGGTCTTCTTCAAGACAAACATTCACATCCATTCAAAAGACCTTTTTCGGGTAATCTTACAGAAGACATTACTTCGTTCCACTCATTACGTCAACCAAGCATACGCATATGCATAAGCATACATAAACATTACAAAGCCAGCATAAGCATAGTCAGGGTATAAGTGCAAGCATGGAATAAACAAGTTCAAAGGGTTTGAGGAGATAAAACCATGAGATTGCATCAGCATTAGCATACATGCATACGCATATCATCTAGTGCATTTACACATCACAAAAAGCCCAATTTCTATTGGCAGTCCAAACCATCATTAAACCCAGTTCCCGTCTGGTAGTCAGTCCTCGTCTGACCATTTCATCAGTATACATACAACATATACATGTGTAAGCATTCACACATACGCATTATACAAACAACAGGGGCATGTGCATAACGCATAAGCATGATGCATACGCATTTACAAAACAAAATTCTACATAGGTAAATTTCGCGACAACACTCGCGAATAACCCTATTGGTGGTACAGGTAAATTCTGCGATAACACTCGCAGATAACCCTGATAACATAGGTAAATTTCGCGACAACACTCGCGAATAACCCTATTGGTGGTACAGGTGAATTCTGCGATAACACTCGCAGATAACCCTGATAACATAGGTAAATTTCGCGACAACACTCGCGAATAACCCTATTGGTGGTACAGGTAAATTCTGCGATAACACTCGCAGATAACCCTGATAACATAGGTAAATTTCGCGACAACACTCGCGAATAACCCTATTGGTGGTACAGGTAAATTCTGCGACAACACTCGCAGATAACCCTGGTAACATAGGTAAATTTCGCGACAACACTCGCGAATAACCCTATTGGTGGTACAGGTAAATTCTGCGATAACACTCGCAGATAACCCTGGTGACATAGGTAAATTTCGCGACAACACTCGCGAATAACCCTATTGGTGGTACAGGTAAATTCTGCAACAACACTTGCAGATAACCCTGTTGGTGCAGGTGAACTTGCTAGAACTATAGCAAGCAATCCTATTGGGGTCCAAACTGCGAGTAGCTTACCAGCACTATGGTAAGTGAGAGATACAAACTGCGAGTAGCTTGCCAGAACTATGGTAAGTGAGAGATACAAACCGCGAGTAGCTTGCCAGAACTATGGTAAGTGAGAGATACAAACTGCGACGTAGCTTGCCAGAACTATGGTAAGTGAGAGATACAAACTGCGAGTAGCTTACCAGCACTATGGTAAGTGAGAAATCCACAAACTGCGAGTAGCTTACCAGCACTATGGTAAGTGAGAAATTCACAAACTGCGAGTAGCTTACCAGCACTATGGTAAGTGAGGGGTTCACAAACTGCGGAGGCTTGCTGACCATAGCAAGCCAATTACACAACCAACAGAAGGTCCTCGCTATTCCTTTTCAGGAACCTTTCCAGGAAGTCTTCTTCAAGACGTATTCCATCCTTTCTAGGAGCTTTTCCAGGCATACAAGATTTTTCAAACGATTCCTCAACTGGGTTTATCGCGTTAGTCCCTCGGCAGTGATATTCTCCAAAACTTCAATAACAATCAAAGGTGTCTTCTTTCTTTTCAGAATTACTAACACACTTCGATTTACATAAACTAACAATCATGCATCATTTCAACTTGCATACTTCATTCATACATATTGCATATACATACACCGCTCTCATTTATTTTGAGAAGCTTACTGCATCATACATCGCATGCACCATAACATTGCTCAGGTTGCCTTTTTAGATCGTGCTACAATCAAAGCACCTGGTTCTTTTCAAAAGCGTCTGCTTCACATCCTACAAGAAAAAAAGGGGTATCTACCTGGGGTGGCATCTGTAAGCCCATTGCCCACGGAACTTCTTCCCAAACAAATGCAAATTTCAGGGCATTCTCAGTGTTCAATCATCTTCTACCTTTAGATCACGATAGGCAGACGTGCCTATCTGACTCTTCAGGTTTAAGAAGATTGAACAGGGGCAGCTGTCATACCCCAAAATTTGCCTGATCATTTCTTTAAAGGAATACCAAATTTGGAGCCGTGGGGTTTAACATTTATATTGTTAAACTCATTCTCTAATAATCTGGTCAAAACGGGGGTACAATCAGCAGGTATTTTGGGGCCCAAACAGTTGGTCCAATTATCGTATCATAAGGATTTTTATCATTCTCTTTGAGATATTTTACTATAAATTGGTTTCACTGTTTAATTCTCTCATTTTGCACTTTTTATTGAATTTGCAATCTTTTTTTTATTATTAGTATTATTGTGTTTGACTAACTACTAATATATATTAGGATTATTTTTAGGATTAATAATAGTCTGATTAGAATTAGTATTCTATTTTTTGTTATTTTCAAGGTTAATATTTATTTTGAGCTATTAGGTTAATTGGGCACTAGGCCCATTAGGAAGGAAAACCTAATTTAACTAATATAAATAGGGCTAGTTTTAACAAATTAGGGGAGGCCACTATTTTTACTAACAATCCACGTTTCGTTTATGATAGCAATACTGTAAATATTTCTCCCTTATTCACACTACTACTAACAATTCACTCATACACACATAGTTCTCATGCAAAACATCTTCCCTGCAAACTTTGTTACCACACAACCATTACAATATCCACACAAGATTTTTCAACAAAATCCCACTTTCAAGTGATATATTTTGCATAACTATTAACTCACATAGGCCAATCTCCATCTACCAGACATTTGTACCTACACACTAACAGGCCAACCTCTAACCTCTCACTAGCAGTAACTATATAATTACTAAATTTTCTTCTTTGTTCATGACACCATTGCCAATAGTCCATCTCCTATAAGACAAAATCAAAACAGAGGAAAAGAAATAAGAACTGAATTGATATTGCTGTGTTATATTGTTTGGTTGTTCTCAGTGTTGCTTGCAGGTTTCAATTAAGAGAAGAAAGTCGAAGGAGATCCGCCGCCAATTTCTATCCAAAGCATCACTCTCGGATCACAACTTGAAAACCTGTAAAGGAAGAACACAACAACAATCACAGCAAGGAGAAATCGAAAACAGAAGCGTCACGGTTCAACCACCCACGGCCAACCGTTGCCGGAGTTGATGAACGTGCAACCGCGGCCGTCGTACCAAGCCGCACCACTACCACACGGATCCAGCCACGCCCTCACGATGCCCTCTCCGCACTAACAGCCATCGCTCCAACCGCACACCGCCGCGAGCTTCTACCGTCATCGCCGACGCCGCTGCAACCAGCTCCACACGCAGCACACAAAGCGGCCTAACCACCACCGGATCTCGCGCAACCATCCACGCCGCACTACGCAACAACACCTAGTCCGTCGACCTCCTTGTTCCGACCGGTCACCGCCTCCTTCCCCGATACGTCACTGTGAGTGTTCCGATTTTATTTTGATCTTGGTCATGAGTTGTTTATAAATATATGAAATATGAGTGGAGAGAACTAAGAGAAAGAAAAAGAGATAAGGTTGTTCTTCTGATAAGTATATACTATGTGTTGTTTGATTCTTTTAATCTTAATTTCCAGATGCCATGTGTCCCAATAATACTGGCTAATGTGTATGAGTTGAAAAGTCAAAGAAAATATTGGTTGATATTTAATTGTTCTTATTCTTTTGAGTCAAGTAGTAAAAACGTGAAATATGCATCATTGGTTTTCAACATCTCCATGATTTTCTTTTCTCATAATTAATTATCAAGTAATTGTAAAAAAAATTAATAATGAGGAAAATAGATCCCCACATTCATTCTGATTACTAGTTTATGTTATTTAGTTTTGCTAAAACATTAATAAAGCTATCAAAGCGCAAAAAAAAGATTTAACTATTATAAAAAAAACAACATATCAAATACTAAAAATACCAATAATTATTCCATTTAATTAATTAAATATAGTTCAAATAAACTCTATTTAGTTAAATGGTTTCAACCATCATCATTGGTTGCGATGATTAACTATTCAATTTCCTCGTTCCTAATCCGTTATTCTTTTTAATCGAATCATTCGATTACGAGGGGTAACGATACAAATTAATTATTGAATTATTAAAATACTATAATTCGTTATTAGTAATAATCAAATTAATTGATTAAAATTGGTAACGATACAACTTTCAATCTGTTAACTATGGCGATCGAATCTATTGATCGTTGCGGTTAATAGTGCCATACCAAATCAGGGTTGTACGCCCAAACACTCAAAATACACTAAACCACGATACTACGGTGTTTCAACACTGCGATGTTCACAACTACGATAAGGTAACTCAAAATACCTTCGAACATTCGCATTTCAAAAACAGGCGTACAACCCTGTCCCCGAACTACGTTGACTCTGATTCTCCCTAAGGAGATACGTAGGCACTTGGCAACAAGGCGAGTCCCCTTCCTTCAAACCCTAATCATGTCAATGATTAAAATTATTAACCCTATTCTGTTTGTCACTTTTCTTTATATTTTGCCACAAACCTTCATCTTTGAAATGTTAGCCTTTAGGAAAGGGTTGAGGGTGCCTAACACCTTCCCTCGACCTGAATATAGTATCTTACCCTGATCTCTATACTGCGTAGGGTTTCCTATTCGCCCTTCAGAATAGGTGGCGACTCTAAAGCTAAATTTTTAGGCAGGTTGCTACAGCTGTTTGACAGACTTAAGAAATACAGGTTGCGACTGAATCCAAATAAGTGTACCTTTGGAGTAAGATCCGGCAAACTCTTAGGTTTCATCGTCAGCAGCAAAGGTATTGAGGTTGATCCTGTCAAGGTCAAAGCTGTTCAAGAAATGCCTATACCCCGTACCGAGAAATAAGTCAGAGGATTCTTGGGACGTCTAAATTACATCGCCCGATTTATTGCCCATATGACTACTACTTGTGTGTCGATCTTCAAACTGTTGAAGAAAGATCAAGTGGAAAGGTGGAATGACAAATGCCAACTAGCCTTTGACAAAATCAAAGAGTATCTCCAAAAACCGCCAATCTTGTTACCACCAGTGGAAGGAAGACCTCTGATAATGTACCTAACTGTGTTAGAAGACTCAATGGGGTGTGTACTGGGGCAACATGACGAGTCCGGCCGAAAGGAGCATGCAATCTACTACCTTAGCAAAAAGTTTACCGATTGTGAAACAAGATACTCACTACTCGAAAAAACTTGTTGTGCCTTAGCATGGGCGGCTCGCCGACTAAGACAGTATATGCTAAATCATACCACTTTCCTAATCTCCAAAATGGATCCTATCAAGTACGTGTTCGAAAAACCTGCTCTCTCTGGAAGAATAGCAAGATGGCAAATGATCTTAACAGAATATGACATTCAATACACATCACAAAAAGCAATCAAAGGAAGTGTGGTAGCTGATCATCTGGCTCATCAAGCAGTAGATGATTATCAAGCATTGAACTTTGACTTCCCAGACGAAAACATTATGCTAGTCAATGACTACAAACAACCAGGACCGGAAGAAGGACCCGAGCCAGGATCCTGGTGGACTATGGTTTTTGATGGAGCTTCTAATGCACTTGGCAATGGCATCGGAGCTGTGATCATTTCCCCTGCAGGAGGTTATACACCATTCACTGCCAGATTATGCTTCAACTGCACTAACAATATAGCCGAGTACGAAGCATGTATTCTGGGTCTCAAAGCTGCAATTGATTTAAGAATCAAGTTCCTGGAGGTCTACGGAGACTCGGCCTTGGTGATTTATCAAGTCAAAGAGGAATGGGACACGAAGCACCCGAATCTAATTCCTTACAAAGAATATGTGCTGAGTCTGATTCCTTATTTCGAAGAAATCACTTTTGAACACATCCCACGCGAGGAAAATCAACTAGCTGATGCCTTAACTACCATGTCATCCATGTTCAAAGTCAGGTGGGACAATGAGGCGCCGATGATCACCATTTACAAACAAGATGAACCATCTTATTGCAATGAGATCGATGCCGAAGGAACGGAAGAAATACCATGGTTCCATGAAGTAAAAAGATATCTCGAAGCTCAGGAGTACCCTGAAGGGGCGTCCATTAACGACAGACAGTTTCTAAAGAGGTTTGCTGCCAAATTCTTTCTAAGTAATGGGACCCTATACAAACGCAACCATGACTCGACTTTACTTCGTTGTGTAAACAAGAAGGAAGCAGAACAGATTATGGAAGACATACACGATGGTGCCTTTGGTACTCATTCAAGTGGACATACAATGGCTAAAAAGATCTTAAGAGCAGGTTATTACTGGTCTACTATGGAAACAGACTGCCATCATCACTCCAGAACCTGTCACAAATGCCAGATATATGCCGACAAAGTACATGTACCTCCAGTCCCACTAAACGTCCTGACGGCTCCTTGGCCTTTTGCAATGTGGGGTATTGATATGATTGGAGAAATCAAGCCTACTGCCTCCAACGGACATCGTTTTATCCTAGTCGCTATCGGTTACTTCACTAAATGGGTAGAAGCAGCTTCTTTTGCTTCTGTCACCAAAAATGTTGTGGCCCGATTTATCAAGCACAATCTCATTTGTCGGTATGGCATCCCTGAACGGATCATCACAGAGAATGGCACAAATCTAAACAACAGAATGATTACTGAACTTTGCACACAGTTCAAGATCAAGCATCATAATTCCTCTCCATATCGACCAAAGATGAATGGCGCAGTGGAAGCTGCCAATAAAAACATCAAGAAAATCATACAAAAGATGACAGTAACCTACAAAGACTGGCATGAGATATTACCTTTTGCTCTTCATGGTTATCGCACATCTGCGCGTACTTCAACAGGGGCAACTCCATTCTCCTTAGTCTATGGTATGGAGGCAGTTCTTCCAATTGAAATTCAGATTCCTTCCCTAAGGATTATGAAAGAAGTCGATCTAGACGAAGACGATTGGATTCAAACACGGTTAGACCAGATAAACTTGATTGATGAAAAGAGGCTCGCAGCTGTTTGTCATGGTCAGTTGTACCAGAAGCGTATGATCAAAGCCTTCAACAAGAAAGTCAAAAGTCAGGCATACCAAATTGGTGGCTTGGTTGTCAAACGCATCATCTTACCACAAGGTGACCCCAGGGGCAAGTGGACTCCCACTTATGAGGGACCATTTGTAATCAAGAAAATATTCTCCGGCGGTGCCATGTTGCTTACCACCATGGATGGCGAGGATTTCCCACACCCTGTAAATGCGGACATAGTCAAAAAGTACTTCGCTTGAAAAGAAAAGCTCGCTAAGTTGAAAACCTGAAAGGGCAACTTAGGCAAAAATGAGCGTCTCGGTGGATTGAAAACCTGAAAGGGCGATCCAGACAAAAGTTAGAGACCAAAAAAATATAATCATCCTGGTAGGCTGAAAACCTGAAAGGGCAGCCTAGGCAAAAGTTAGGGAATAAAGCGTACAACTATGATCCGTTTATTTACCTACTCACCTTCAAGATTCAACACATCAAAGATACCGATCAGTCCAATTACTTTCTTCCAACAAGTGAGGGATGAGATGCTCGAAGACAGATTGGCAATAGCAGAATTGAAACTTGACTGTATCGTTTTCACATAGCTATTTCACTTTATAAATATTTTCCAAAGCTTTATGACAATTTCCTACTACTAGGATTTTTGTTTCCTTGTACTAATCAGCCTATCATGGCTCTTTTTCAAAAATCAATGCAGCTTAGGCTCAAAATCAACATTTTCACTTTTTTCTGTTTTGAATACGTAAACGTCCTGTCGCATGCTCGCGAAAATAAACAACAGAGTCGCCACCAATATATTTATCCCAAAGCGGGAAAGGAATATCAAAAAACCTAAGATGAATAAGAACGAGGTCTTACGACCAAAGATAGGGTACGGAAGTCGGTTACGCGAGGGGAAGGTACTAGCACCCCTCACGCCCATCGTACTCGATGGTATCCACCTATGTTTGTTGCTATCTAAAGGGTGTGTACTATATAAAGCTAAATGCAAATGAATGAAAAAGAAACACGGGGAAAATAAGGGTTTATAAATAGTTGTGCTCGCTTAGGCCCCGCGACCTAATGCCTACGTATCCTTTTCAGGAATCAGAGCGCCGTAGTTCGGCTCTTTAGTTTTTGTTTGTTTTTGTGTTTTTTAGTGGACGAAGTTACATTCACACTCCGCTGCTCGACCTCTGGAGTCTTAAGCTGGGAATGGAGCGGAAGTAACGTGTCCGATTAGGAGAAAGAATGCCCTGAAGGCAAGAGAAAGAATGCCTCGGATGCAAGAGAAAGAATGTGAGCGTTTCGAGGAAATCCCTTAAGCAAGGGAAACTCGAGTTACTCTTTGGTTTGTATTTTTTAGAAGTTGGGAACTTACGCCTGAATGGGACCCTTAAGCAAGGGAGATCCAAGCACTCGAACATTCCCTTAAGCAAGGGATGTTCAAGCTTCCATTCCCTTTTTAAGAATTTTCACTTTGATTATTAGTATTTTAAGTATTTTCTTTGTATTTTTTATGGGATTTAATTCAAGTAGTTGTTAAGTGTTTTGAAGTTGAAAGAAAAAGGAATGCAAAAGGGAACTAGTCCTAATTACTACATTCTATGTTGTTGTAAGGATATTCTAAGGGAAAAATAGGGAGGAAAAAAGCAATTAAATGGAGAAAAAACAATATTAAAGATCAAGGGCATTTTAGACATTTCACATATATGGAAAATATTCACAAAGAAAGAAAATTAAATCTAAACTATTTGTGAAAATATATTCATGAACTATCTCATTTTTATTTCATGCAAGGGATACTAATTTGAAGAAAACTAGTTGGTAGGAAAATTATTTTTATTATTTTTTATCTAAAAGAAAAAAAACAATTAATCAATCAAAGAGAATAAAAGAAAACTATTTTTATTACCTAGTTTGGTGAGGGAGGAGAGAGAGTAGAGTTTGAACGTTTCAAGTGGCACCCTTAAGCAAGGGAGACTCAAGTTGTTCCTCCCTTTTTTTTTCTCCTTTTATGTGAATGCATGTGCTTCTATTTATATTGCCAATGATTGGATTGTGATTTGGATTCTTGAATGTGGGACTTGAAAAATGTAGTTTGCAACACACCTTTTCCATTTCTCCAATGTGGGACTTGCACCATCACCTTTTTTCATTTTTTCAATGTGGGACTCTAACTTGTGTTGTATGTTGCAATTGCTCTTTTTCTTCATGCTATGGTGCTCACTTTAGACACTTATATCTCAAGCCATGGGTGGTCAAATGATGTAAGAATGGTGTCATATCAAAGAGGGCATGGGATAGAACAAGATTGGTGTTGAAAATATCTCAGGATAAGGCTTAGAAATATGAGAAAAATGGCCTTGAACTCATGCAACCATCACTGCACACGCCCAGCAGCATGCAGTCCCGTGCGTATGGCCAAATTGTGACTCTGCGAGGGTGGTACTTTGAGCCTCTCTATCTCGATCAATACATGTCCAAAATCAGTGATACTGGTCCCATTGGATAGAGGACATGGCAAAGAATAGTTTAGAACTGAGCTTGTTTAAGATAGAGACTTGTGGAGGGAGAAAGAGGCCTTGACATTTGGCCCGCCACGTGTTTGTTGAAATGCGTTGCGTGCCCAGAATTCTGTGTCATGGCTGCCTGCAGAGTTTGGTCAGGGTTGGGGCACCACTTTGAAGGCTTGTATCTCACTCAATATTTGTCCAATTGTCCCAATTCTTGTTTCAATGGATAGAGGAGATGGCAAGGAAGAGATTGATACCAAGTTTGCATTCATAGCACTTATGTAGAGCTCTAAAAATGGCTGGAGATTTGGCACGCCATGTGTTTGTTAAAATGCCGGGTCATGACCTGCCTTGTGACCTGCATTGTGCCTTGATTTAAATGAGTTTTCAGAAACTCCACACCACTTCAACTCTTCATACAAGCTTCAAATAAAAAAGTGTCCAACTATAAAGTTGTTCTCCTCCATGAGAGGAAGAACTTTTATGTTGGAAATTTCTCCGAAAAATGCCGTTTGCCATGTGTAATTCAGTGCTGAAGTGGACTGCCCAACAAGATTCGAAACACCCAAAATTTTTCTAAGTGTTGAAAATTGCCTTTTTTGTCATTTTTTCTATTTTTGGCAGCTTTTTGTCAAACTCCCGATTTTATCCATTCTTTGACTTTTCTTGCCCGATTTTCCACCAAAAGTCAATATTTGAATAATTCCTCTGATTCTGACCCAAAAGTCAACTGTTCCGATTTTTCTGACTATTGATGAAATTCCCGATTAAACCTCTTCCAATCGAATCCAGTCAAACAAACCCCTCCACAAGGTCAGCATGAGAAGTTTTCCACACATAGGAGTCATTCCCGATTAAATGTTGACCAGAAAGTCAACTGGTTGACTTTGGTCAAAGAAACCCTGATTTAACGAACCAGATGATTTGCAAGCTTGCACTCTTCAATCAATGTCCTGATTCGAAGCAGAGAGACACCCCAATCTAGGAGGACTTCAATGAACATAGAGCCACATGATTATACCTCAGTCTTCCTTGTTCTTCGATCAAACTTCTTTGCAATAAAGCTCTTTCTTTGCTAGCCTTTTGAATAGTACCAATGATACGACTGCATGAATGTGAGTTATGACCTAAGTGATGTATGTACATGAACCATAAGCCATATGAGTAGGGTAGGACAAATTTGGGGTATGACACGTCCCAATGATAAATTTGAGTGAACATGTGCATTTGAATATGATTGATGTTTACCAAGAAAAAACAGGAATAGCATTTAGGTAATGTCCCAATCACTTGGACATCATTCCGAAACCAGCATCCGAAGAAAAATCCCCAAGAGAAATACATTTCTCAGCAAATTCCCCGATAAGATTTTTCTCTCCAAGCAAAATGATTCGAGAAATATTATCCCCCAGCAGGGCTGTTCCAGATTACTATCCCCAGAAGGTGTGATCTCCACATCAGGACTTGGTCAAATAGTGCATTGGAGGATTATGCATCTTCCTCATTCCCACTTAAAGGGGCATCAAAATCAGAACTTTCAAATTACCTTTCGTCCCCGAGCGGTAGTCAAAGATCCTTCAACAAAATACCATGGTTCTCAAAGAAGGTTCCCAGCCGAGGGTACTCAAACAAGACGGCAAAAATCATCAACGGTCACAATGCCTTCATTTCCAGATGGCTAGCAGGGATTTATTTCTCCCAACTAGAAGCTTGATATGCTCAAAATCATACATCATACATCATACACCATGCATCATACATCATACATCATATTCATACACATATTCATGCACAACATAACATGCATATTTCTCCTTTAGTTCGAGAATCTCAACACATCCATTACATACATCATAAACATTGCATATCACTAACTTGATTTTTTCAAGCAGACGGATGTCTTCAGCAAAGATGTTCTCAAACACATGCAGTGTTCCCTTGAATTCTATAAGCAATCCTCTCAGATATAATCAAGCCAAGGATTCATTCTGAAGAGATCTCTCTTTCCAAATCACTTATAAACTCAAAAAACAAGTAACGCAGATCAAAGTCGATACCTCAGACGGTTCCAGAACGATCTACCATCGAAGATCTAAAGCTGATACCTCAGACGGTTCCAGAACGATCTACCATCGAAGATCTAAAGCTGATACCTCAGACGGTTCCAGAACAATCTACCATCGAAGATCTAAAGCTGATACCTCAGACGGTTCCAAAACGATCTACCATCGAAGATCTAAAGCTGATACCTCAGACGGTTCCAGAACGATCTACCATCGAAGATCTAAAGCTGATACCTCAGACGGTTCCAGAACAATCTACCATCGAAGATCTAAAGCTGATACCTCAGACGGTTCCAAAACGATCTACCATCGAAGATCTAAAGCTGATACCTCAGACGGTTCCAGAACGATCTACCATCGAAGATCTAAAGCTGATACCTCAGACGGTTCCAGAATGATCTACCATCGAAGATCTAAAGCTGATACCTCAGACGGTTCCACAACGATCAACTTTCAAAATCTAAAGCGGAAAAACTTTGGACAGTTCCGTAATGATCATCCTCCTAGACTTAAAGCGGTAACCTTGGACGGTTCCGAAACAGTCAACGCAAAGACTTTCAAATCCTTCATCAAGATATAATCAATGGATTCATTCTGGTGAACAAACCATCAATACAATTGCCAGATGGCATCTGAAAAGCCCATCTCAAGTAATGTTTCAATCTGCCAACAACATTTCTCAGACAACATTCAAAGACAACTTCCAACATCTCTTCCGATCAAGGTAAGTGCAAATTTTCAGGGCATCTAATATATTCAATCATCTTCTACCTTCAGATTTCAGACAATCTCTTCAGGTTTAAGAAGATTGAATAGGGGCAACTGTTATACCCCAAAATTTGCCCGCATCTTTTTTCAAGAAAACTTCAATCTAAAAATTAAAGAGTTTCTTATAATCTTGGATTTTTATATCCTAATTTATGAATACTTGGTTTTTAGAATTTTTCTTATACGGTATATTGGCTCGCTGTTGAGTTTATTCTTACGCAAACGCCAATTACTGTTTGTTACTTCACACACGCTATTTATTTGAAATTTATTTACAGATAAATAGTACTGACACAATCGGTACAGAGTTAAATTTTTCTTGCAGGCGCAGAGTCCAGAGATTCAGACTGTACTGGTAACAAGTAAATTATTGCTAATTTTTGTTTCCCACTAACTTTTGTACTATATTCCATTATTTTCAAAATCTCTTTTTCAAAAATCAAATCCTTACTTTATTCTATACATCTCTCTTTTTCCCAACATTATCATACACTTTCTTTCAAATCTTACTTCCACTCAAAATTTCCTTTTGTACGGAATCACTTCATTCCCCAACGTCTCTATCCTTCTTTTCATTCTATAAATACCTCTCATTTTTTTCATAAAATCTCACATCAAATTCTAACTCATCTCTCAAATTTCTACTTCATATTCATTCTCTCTTCTTCCCCCGGCAAAAATGGCGAAGCGGATAGAAACGTGTTTTCTTATGGTCATCACCGTTGTGGTGGTAATCATGTCTTTCTTCTGTCTACATAGCCCTGAAAAATGTGGACCTGGGATGCTTACTCTCCCAATCATCTACATGTTATTATTTGTAGCATGGGTTATCAATCGTCATTCTTAAAGTTTGCCGTATCTCCTATTTCTTAAATGTACCGTTTACTCGTCGTACTGTTCATTATAGTATGTAATATTTGTACTGTCAGTATTAAATGTTGTACTATTTGTCGTACTGTTGCTTAATTATTCAGATAATATTTTGTGTGTTTTCTGCCAGTCAAATATTTATTTTTCTGTGCATTAAATGATTTTCAGGGTTATTATCGGTAATTTTGCTCGCGTACAGTAAATATTAGTTATTTATTATGTCTCTGTTTTTTTAACAAGTCATGTAAATAAACTTTCATCTTTCACATAAACCAAAAACAACAAAAAGAAAATTAACTTTGACTGTTGATTTTTCACTCTAACTGCTACATTAATACCTGACAGTCAGTTGACAGTCAAACTGCTGACAGTACAATTCTCAGTGTTTTGTACCATCAATCAAATCAATCTTTTGCAATTCAAAATTCCAAGATTTTTGTCCTAGAAGTCTTCTGAATATCACATGATTAGCAGAGACTCAGCACTGCACAAAAATCAGGTACGCTTAACTGTCTCCTACACAAACAGTCCCTAACTAGGGTTTTCTTGTTTTTTCAGGAGAACAAGTTTTTGAGACCTCAAATGGATTTCATGGACCTCCATATATCTCAAAGTACCATCATACAAATTTTCAAACTTCAATTCACTCAGACGCACCGTCAGCAGCTCAAACAGTCAACAGACGACCCGGTTGACCAAAAAGTCAACAGACAGTCAAAAATGAAATTTTTTGTCAACATCCATATTTTGTCAAAGGATTCATCATTTGATCATTGGATGATCATAATTCATCAAGGAAAGATCAAAAAATCAACAAAACCCTAAGATTCAAAATTAGGGTTTTCTCCTAAAAAGTCAACTGAACTTTGACTGGTCATAACTCTCTCATCCTTCATCCAAAAAATTCAAACCAAAGCTCATTTTGAATGAAATTCAATTATATTTCAAATGCAATTGGTACCATGGTCATTAGGTTCACCATTTGAAAAATATGAACCAAGACATTACAGGTCATTTTCAAAGTCAACAAAAAGACACTTTGTTCAAAAGGACACACAAGGAGCATCAAAAATCATTTTGACATGAGACCAAGGACATTGGTTAGAGGACTCTTTGAGGTTTCCAAAAAGTGCAAGATCTCCTTCATATGACAAAAATTGATGGATTTACACCTTGTTGAAGTTGGCTAAATTTTGGGAAAATACATAAAACCAACATTGATCAAAAATGTATTTTTTCCAAATGGGGCCAAGTTTTCATAGTTCAAACATATTTCCCATGATATAATGGGCCTCCCACGACCAAGACAAAGCCCACATCATTTTTATTCCATTTTTGGTTTAATTTTATCCCATTTAAGATTAAATTGAAAAAGGAAAATGGAAGGATAATGCATGGCTTAAATCTTAAGCATGACTCATCAAGGAATCTTTAATTTTCTGCAGAAAATTGAAGTACAAGGCAAGAGAAGTGAAGAAGAGCAAGACTTGGTCAAATATTCAAAGATTTTTAATATTTAAAAATCAAAGTTTCAACAAAGCTCATCAATGCTTTTAGCTTAGTTTTTAAGCACCATGTAGCTTACAAATTAGGTAGCATACTTCATCAATGTAAGGGAGACACGAAATAGAGCAAAGATATAGCATAAACTCACTTCATATTTCAAAAATAATCAAAGAAACTTCAAAATTCGTATTTAAATTTGCAGCTAGTTTCAAAGCAAACTAAGTCCATAAATCACTTCCTGGAACTTATTTGAGCAAGTTCAGATCCATAACCAAGTTCATAGAGGCCTGAAACTCGAGTTCTCTCACTCTCCGATTTGGTAAACTTTCATTGATTTCAAACTCTCATTTTATGTGTTGCTATCATGTCTAATGGTTATGGTTGAGTTTATAATGATCATTAGATCAGGTTTGAACCCTAGCATGAGAGTTCTAACGTCCAGAACGTAGGTTGCCATTGTCAACCGTGAGTTTATGTTTCTCTTCGAATCTCTTAACACAAGCACTTTCAGTCCAAACTAACCTCACCATTGGATTCCCAGACCTCGATTTAGGGGGGTAGGGTCTTCATTTGGTGTTTAAACTAACGATTTCGCAGGTTTTGAAAACCATCTCGCCGGAGAAGACAACCGGAAAACACTGTTCCGGTGGTCAGCAAGGCTAGGGCATGGTTGACTGCATGCGTGGCTTCCTCCCTCGCTTCTATTGGCTGGTCAACAAGTCTATGGCTCGCGTGGCAAAATGTTATAACATGATTGGTTCTGGTTTAAAAACGTGGACCCCACATAACTTAAATTCAGAAGAAAAAAAAGAAACAAGTGGACTGGGCCTATACGAAGTGATTTCTACACCCCTGGTTTCTGGCCCAAATGCATCTTTTGAACTAAACTCAGTTCTTTTTCAGATTCACTTAATACACCCCCCTGCATATTTTAATTAATAATCTCTATACTTTGCATTTTAATTAAAATCAACAAATCACAAAACACCAAAAATATTTTATTTTTTAGTTTTAATCTGATAAAATATTTATTTATTTTTAGACATAAAAATATTAATATTTTATTTAAATTAAGGCTATTTTGCATAATTAATTAGTATATATATTTATATGTTTGCTATTTAATTATTTCAACCAATCAAAAAATCATAAAAAAAAATTGTTCTTTATATTAAATATAGTTTATATATTATAGGCTAATTTTGTACATATTTAGAATAATTTTCTCTTTAAGTTTTAATTATTTGTATAATTATGTATTAATTAACTTAATAAATTTCAAATCAATTTCAAAAATTCCAAAAAAAAATTAGTTTTGTTTTAAAATTAATTGAAAAGCATTTTGAACATATTTTGAACTTAATTTTTAGGTTTAAATTTATTTTCATCTTCTTTTTTCCTCATTTTAATTTAATTAATCATGCATTAATTATAATTAAAATCAATCATAAAAAATCCAAAAACATTTCTTTTTTTTCTTGCAATTTAAATTCCTAGATAAGTGTATAGGTTGTCAAATTCATGTAAATAGCGTAGTTTACATTTCCCGCACAATCGATGTAATAGCGTAGATTTACTTTCCGCATTTTACATTTCCGCATTTTAAATACCAGCACATATAAAACTGCGTGTATGCCAAAGATAAAAATTGAATCGTTAGATCACTAACTTCAAAGATAAAATATCTGAATCCAAACACAATCACACTTGCACCTCTTAGGGTAATCCCTCTTTCATTCTTTTTCAAAATCAAAAAAATCAAATTCTACTGTTTCGAGTACAAAATCGAACTTTTGTTTATATCCGGTGAAAGGATAGATTTTTAAAGGAAATAGGATAAAGACCTTATAACTCAGGGTAGACCTTCTAATTTGCTTTCTCAAATCAAAACAAACAAATCTCTCATATATCATTGTTTTTCAAAATAAAACTTTCAAAAAGACAATACTTTGTATATATCCAAACAAGGATCATTACGAAGTTAACGTTCTTTTTTCAAAAAACATCTTTTGAAAGATAAAAACACTTTGTATACATCCGCACAAGGATCATTACAAAGTCAATTTACAAAGGTATTTGAAACCACATACGAGCATTTCAAGGCAATAGAAAAGTAATTGAAAACAAGTGAGCTAAGCAAATTAAAGAGCCCATGGATAACCATGGATACAAAGGGTGCTAACACCTTCCCTTTGTATAACCTACCCCCTTACCCATAATTTCTTAAAGGTCTTTTTCTGTTTCTTTTATAAACCTTTCCTTAATTGGATAAAATAAAAGGTCGGTGGCGACTCTCTGATTTTCAAATACAAAAGCAGAAGCAAAAAAAAAGAGTCAGTTCGTGTATCTCTCCGCGAGAGGTATGGTAAAAAACCGAGGGCGAAAACTACCAATGATGGAGGGGACTAAATCCCCCACGAGGATCAGACACAATCGATCGTTGCGAGTTCGATGGATGCGTCGACTGTAATCTCTGGTTCATAGGCCGTGCCCACGTCCACATGATCTATGGCCACAAATAGTTCTATACCGGTATCTGTAACACCCTGGATTTCCGCTTACCCCGCAGGGCTTCCAGCCTACCAAGCATGTCACCAGCTTAATCAATAATCCCCATAGGTCCGCTTACCGGCTGCCCAGGAAATATTGTTTTTGCCTCCCGTAGGAATCGAACCATGTACCTAGGGGTTAAGTACATATTCATAGCAATTCCTGCTACCAATTGACCATATATTCCAAACAAATTCATTTGAGTTATCACATATTCGTCATTCAAAAACACTTATGGCTTATTTGCCTTCATATAGATACATAGAATAGGAATTTAAAACGATAATTTAATTAATCTTCAAAATCATTTTATCAAAATAAACATTTTTTTAACTCGCAGCGGAATTCACAAAACTTCTCTATTTTCAGTTTAATCATCATAGCATTTTCACAAATAACTTTGAGTCACAACCAAAGTAAAACATCACTAAAATTAAGCAAACATAGCAAATAATAAAGCAGTCGTTTATCCCCCCGAGTGCTACGTATCAGAGCGACCACCGACTCGACTCACAACGGCTAAATCTTCATCAAAGCTATCACCTGCACGTTACCAGTATAAAGGTAACGGCGAAACAAAAGAAAGGGGTGAGATATCAAACATTATAAACAAGGTGATGATAAACAGTATATTCAGGTTCAAGTTATAATAATTATCGCTTTGCGGTATAATCGTTACCGTCTAGTTTACTTCACTGTTTCAATCAACAACACAAGTCACAATATCTCACATAAGATCATATTCAAAGTTCACAACAAGTCACATAAATTCACACATCAAACACATAACTTTATAATCACACAAATGAAATGCGAATCTAACAAATGCACATGCATGTGGTACCCAGGGCTTCAGCCCCCATCGCCAATTGCCAATAAATAGAGGCATCAAAACAGGCATAAGCCTTCGTCGATGTTTGCCAATCCAGGCCGTCGCTAAAACATGCACATCATGAGACACTGATGGAATGCAACAATCACAAACATCACAAAACAACGTCGCGAGGCATATGCCTATATCACAAACACGTCGCCAAACATCGTCACAAAGGAATTCGCCTACATCGCTAAAATATATCAATAATTATTGATAAACAAATCGTCACCTTAAATCCTGCACTTCGCAATAATTCACAAAAACTCATCGCAACATCGCAATATATCACAAGACAAATCAACAACAATAATTCATCGCCGATAATTCACGCAAACATCGTCATACTTCATAACACTCACAAAAATACGTCACGTCGCAACATTACCAAAAATACCGCAAACACAACAGTTATCGGATTATTCCCGAACACTCCTAATATTATTCGACTCACTATATATTTTTCCGTCTATTATTATATTCCTGTTCACTAACAAGATTTAGAATCAAAACTGTCACTTCAAAATTCACCCGACTAAGAGTATCTCAGCCTGTTATTTATTCCTTATTCTGCTACTAATATTAGCTCTGCATTGTTCCCAATTATTATCCCTCTAATTCATTATACCTGTTAGATTAATTCCACTATATAAATGCTTCTAAGTCTACATTATAATAACTATTACCATTATTATTATAATTATTACTAACTATTATTATGGTTATTATATTATTATTATTATTAATATATTATAAGACATTATCATTAATTATATTAATAATGTTATCTATTAGTAATTGAAACGTGATTCTATATCACTCATGTGTCCCGCTACAGTAGAAGTAACTTAGTTATATCCATATCAATTTTGACATCCTCGCTACAGTGTAGAATACATTGTTATTCTCAATTCAACTATATACTTCTATAACAATGCAACGAAAATTAGATACAGCAGCTAAAGTGAAAAGAATTACACAAAGTGGCAAGGGACACCCGTCCCACTCCTAAGCCACCATCCCTATTTTTTTCCACACAGGATGTCCGTCCCCTAATTATAGCTTCCGTCCCTTATAATTTTCTCCTATTTCTAGATTTGGTTTATCAATTACGGTCTTTATTTTTAACTCACAAACTATTTCTATTTCTCAGAATTCACAACCAAAAAATTATCATCGATTAAAAGTTCCAATTTCACAGATAACATATGCAGTTCAAATACTACACATCAACGATTTCTACGAATAAATCCCAGAAAATTCACACAGCGACATCACAGACAACAAAAATTATACCAATACACAGAGATAATCTTAATTCCCTAAACCCCACATACGATCCATCATATCCTCGTTTATAGAGCAAGAACCCCACCCTTACCTTGTATTCGGAGTCCGCTCCATAATTTGTTCTTCCAATTGAAATTTCGGTCGAATCCAAGCTTTCGGCTTCGCAAAATTATTTCGGCTTCCCTGTTTCTGGCACAGCTCTCGTATCCCTTTTCTTTTCCTCTTCTCTGCACAAGCACTTCCACGTTCTCTTCTTTTCTCTACAAACCCTTATTTTCTTTTACTGATACCAAAACCTAATACTTCCTTTTACTTCACCATATTATTATTTTTCTCACAAACTCCTTAATGGGCCTATATTCACACCTCCAAACTACTAACGTCAACCAATCAACTTAATTAAATAGATACTCCAATAAAGTAATAATATCCCTAATATTATTTCTCCGATTAACCGACGAATTTAATCCGACTTTCCATTCAACCGCTTAAACGATATAATAATTCACTTACATTCCTCAGATTAATTCCGATAAATTCCCAACTTCGAAAAATTCCAATTAATTAAATCCTTAATTAATTTAATTAACCCATTAATTAAATTCGGGGCGTTACAGTATCCACAGGGTCCATGCCCACAAGCAATTCGACAATCATGCCCATCTCTGTAAATGCAATAGAAGTTCCTTCAAATGCACAAACTGGGCATGTATTGACATATATTAGAAATCAAGCCTAACATACGACCCCTAGGCCACCAGGGTTCGAAAACTTCAGGTCTGGGTTACATAATAGTACATCTACATATACACAGCCTGCCATGGAAACCTTTTCTCTAATACAAAATTTTGGTTTTGGTATGAACCATGTGGGTCGAAGTACCCAAAAACAAGGTATGTCGAACCAATTACTGATACTTGTCATACCCCAAAATTTGCCCTCCTCTATTCATCTTCAATGGCTCTAGGTTCAAAGGACCATTCAAGTCACTTTCTCCTAATCGAGGGTCTCAAAGCTAGGGTTTGCACTTTATCAAAGGATTTTGAATTTCTAAGGCCTCAAACGAACCTCAAGGTATCTCATATGTCTCAAAGTGTCTCCATGTCAATTATCAAGCTTCAATCCCAAGGATTTCCCATTCAAATGCTCAGATGATCAATAATCGACTATGTTGACCTAAAAATCAACTATAATCAAAATACAGTCAAACTTCAAGATTTTTGGTCAACATCAAGTATGTGAGATTATGTCCATCGTTTGATCAAAGATTGATCATGATCCATTAGTAAAAACTCAAAGATGAACAAATTAAAAGGTTCAAATTAGGGTTTTTTATAGGAAAAGTCAACTCAACTTTGACTGACCATAACTTCCACAT
Source organism: Vicia villosa (assembly GCF_029867415.1). NCBI lineage: Eukaryota > Viridiplantae > Streptophyta > Magnoliopsida > Fabales > Fabaceae > Vicia > Vicia villosa. The sequence goes on from NW_026705254.1 coordinate 28,713, forward strand.
GGAGTATCAAATATTTCTCACTCAAAGCCTATTTTGAAGGAAATTTAATCCTCTACAACTTTGTCTGTCACAAGCCAAGGCTAGAAATGCTTCATTTGAGAGATATGGCCCAATACATTACAGGTCCTCCAGAAAGGTCAACAAAAACACCTTTTGGGTCAAAGCTCATAACTTGAGCATGGAAGCTTCAATTAATATGAAACCAAAGGCATAATTTAGAAGACTCTTTAAGCTTTCCAAAAAGTCCTATAACAGTTCCATATGTTAAAAATTGAAGGAGTTATGACTTGCACAATTTGGGCGATTTTGAGAAAATGCGCTTAAAAGCAAAGTGGAGAAGTTTGGTATTTTGAACCATTGGGCCTAAAATATGGACTCCAAACATGACCATGGGCCTTATAATGATCTTTTATTAATTATTTTATTTTTATAATGTTTACCTTATTTATTTGAATTTTAATTCATTTAAATGTGGATAAATTATTATAAATATAAAAAAATTAGTTTTAAGTCAAAGATTTAATTTTGTAACCAAATCCAATCATCCAAATAAGCCATATATGATACAAATTTGTTCAAAAGAGATTGGAGAGAGATGGCCCAAAAATAGCAAGATTTATGATATTTTTCCAATCAAATTTCATCCTTCCAATCACATGACTTATTGCTAAAAATATTTAACCTATTTGGTCTTCTATATATTTAGGAGGAATGGAAGAAAATAGGGGTCTGCTAGGAGGACGAAAAAAGGGGAGGAGGAGGCTAGGGTTTCAATGAAAATATGCAAGAAATAAGGTGAAACCGTGGCACCCCTTCTCTGCAAGTATGAAAGCATTCCTCACATTCTAATCTGTCCAGGAGACTCCCAACAATTAGTCCCAGGCCTCACATGGTCCCAAGGCATCTCAAAACGCACTACTTCGAGTGCACCAAGTTGGTAAACATTCTGTGATCTCAAACTTCTACTTCTCGCAAATTAAGCGAATTTGATGCACATATATTCATTCATACTAATGTTTAGATTGTTTTAGAACGTTAGGTTATGAGTTTTGGCGCAGGGGTGATCAATCACCATTATTAGGGCACAATGAAGTTTCCTTTTCGTGTTCATAGTTCCAGGAGTTTTTAAGCAAAACTAAGGGCATATTCTTGATTCAGGGACCATTTTAAGGTGATCTGGGCATTTAGTTTTCTGGTCTCACGTTGTTTATGCAGGTTTTCATGTTCGAAGGTTTATCCGCAACAAAAATCGCAACAAAATCTGCGGAAGAATCCGCAGGAAAATAAAAGGAGGAAGATGAACAAAAAACTAACGCGTGGCTGTGTTTTGTTTGGGGGTCAACCGTCGCTTTTCTCTCCCTTCTCTTTATTGGCAGGTCTAAATATCAGACCTTCTCTCAGCTCTTCTCATTGGCTTCTGCGTCCTCACGAGGGCCCACTTTGAATTCGTTTGACTCTTTCCATTTACCATACTTTTAACATATTTATTATTTGCTGGCTATTTATTAAACAAAAATGCACGCAGCCTGGTTGGTGACACATGAACATTGTTATTCTTTAGGTCCTGGGTTCGAACCCAGGCTTGTCTGTCATACCCCAAAATTTGCCCACACTTTTCAAAAAAAAGTTTCGAAACTATTTCAAAATTGAATTTTTATAAAATCTTGGGTTCATCTACATTGACATCCTGAATTTTATAAATACTAGATTTAAAGTCTATTTTAAAATATAATAATTTACTCTTAAATTATTTATATTTTAATAAATAGTTAAATGTTGGTCAATGCTTCATATACTTTCAATTGGCTTTTTATTTCCAATAAATAATATAGCACTATTGGTAAGGAAGTAAGTTTGCAAGTATAAGGTCCCGGGTTTGAATCCCACTTCTAACACTTTTTCCTTTCTTTTGTTTCTAACCATAGATTTAATTTAAATTTTATTTATATTGAAATAATAAAATCACAAAAAATAAGTTTTTTTAATCATTTAATTTTAGTTATTGTTTTTTTTTTTTTTAAAAACATTCTCTTTTTTTTTTTACTTATATTCAAAATCACAAAAAGTAAGTTTTTTTTTTTAATCATTTAATTCTTGTTTTTTTTATTAAGCTTTTTTTAGAATATTCATTTTTTGATTATATTCAAAATAAATATAAAAAAAAAACTTTTTTTTTAATATTTAAATATTATTTTCGTAATTATTATTTATTTTAAAAAAAAAAATCTTTCTTTATTCATATTTTATTCACAAAAAAATCCAAAAAAATCATAAAATATTTTTAAAAAAAATCCAAAACTTTTTATTTTATTTTATTTATTTTATTTTTTACTAGGAGTAAATTTTTGTTCTTTAGTACCCTTTTTATTTTTGAATTAGTGTTAATATCGTTATTATTACTATCATAATTATTAAAATTAAAATAAAATCAAAAAGAGTAAAAATTGAGCGTTTTTTTTTATATAGCTTTTAGAGACCAAATCAAACACTTATTCATTGGCTTTAATCACCATCAAAACCTTGGTCTCACAATTTTGGAAATATTTCAAAACATAGTAAGGAAAGAATCATGATTTTCAATAGTCATCAAGGTATGTTTCTTGCCATAATGTGTCGATTTTCTCATTCTATAACTATACCATTTGTTTCTCACAAGAAAAAAAACGCTTGCCTCAAAGTGCATCTCCAAAGCTCCAAAAAAAGTTCACTCCTAAGGCATACGAGTTTCTTTACATTACAGCCACTTGCAATCAGAAGTAATCACTCCAATCTCTCCCAGAGGCGATTTAGAGTAAGTTTGGATCCAAGCATGAACTCCATAACGTGTAAATACATATAGCATGCTTGTTCATATCCACTCATGGTTATGGTTTTCGTTTTTTATCATACAGCATGTTTTAATTTGATTTGATGATTTCAATGTGCTTATAATGTTGTTTAGAACAGATTTGGATCACTAAAGCTAAGCCATAATTCCTAGAGCGCGTAGCACCATTGTTAGGGCTCCATGAGCTTTTTCTTTGAATCTCCGTATGGAGGGGTTTTTAACCAAAACTAACGGTTGATTTGAACTCAGCAGGGCATGTTTATGTGATCTGGGTGCCATTTATTATTGTTAGGTTCGTTTGTGTGTAAACCCAAGAACGTGGGTTCAATACTCAGCCATGACAAACTTTTTTTTTTCTTCAGATTTTGCACTTGTTTTATTTACATCTACACATATAATTCCCATTTATTTTAAGTAAAAAAAAAAACAACAAAAATAATAAAATAAAAACTAACCTTGTTAGACTTTAGGTTTAATCATTTAATTTAATTGTCTTTTTTTTTCTCACTTAAATAAATTAGGTTATTTAATTAATATAATTTAATTTAATAAAAAAATCTTAATTGTTTTAGGATTTAGTTAAATAGACATTTAAATTAATTTAGAATCAATTTTAATTAAAATTAATTTTATTAACCATCAAATCTTATTTTCTCCCGATTTCTTTTCTCATCTTAAAAATCCCTTGTATGGCGCATGTTTTCATTATGTTTCAGAAAGTAGAATGTATATAGGTCAAGTGTAAATATTATAGTGAACCTTTTTACCTTCCCGCACATTTTATTTCTGTATTTTTATTATATTGTGTTAGATGTATGTTTAAACTAGGACATGTATGGCAAGCTCGAATCAAACGTTAGCTCATTAAAAAGATATACAAGATAAATTATAATCGAATAAAACACACTTTGCACGCACTCACCCTTAAGGTACGCCCCTCTTGGTTGCCTTTGATTAAAAGGTCGAGTCCCTCGAAACGTAGAGGTACCCATTAGCAAAGTCCCTCGATTAAAAATCATTGCAAAGATCATAAGTCCCTCGATGACCCACGATGTTGCCTCGGTAATATGATCTAGTCCCTCGAACGGTTGCCTACGAAACAATGATTGTCCCTTCGAATATAGCTAAAGGTACCTCTACCCGTTGCCTTCAAACGACCTCGATGACCCTTCGATGACCCGTAAGTCCAATATAAACAAGGATTTCCTACTTCCATATAGTATGGATAATCCTAGGAATTTTAAAAAGTATAGAAAACGACCAACTATTTAGGGTAGTGCTCTTAATCTGCCTAGCTCAATTAAAAAACATCTTTTCAATACTCTTTCAAAAAACTAAGGCTACGCATTTACGCTAAAGTCCTTACGCCCCTTTTTCAACTCAAAACAAACAAACATTGAGCTAAGCAAATTAAGAGCCCGTAGATAACTACGGATGAAAAGGGTGCTTACACCTTCCCTTTTCATAACTTACCCCCCGAGCCCGTTTTCTTTCAAAAAGGTCTTTTTCTGTACTTTTTACCTTTCCTAACATTGGACAAAATAAAAGTCGGTGGTGACTCATGCTCACCGCAACATTGTTGCATATTAAAAATAAAAGTCAGTTCACCGTATTACAGAACTGGCGACTCTGCTGGGGATTCTTTAAGAGGGGTTTACCTTAGGGCTTAGTTCATTATAAATATTTTTAATTGTTTGTTTGTTTGTTTGCTTTACTTTTAAGGGTATTGTTTGGGTATATTACTGTGTGAAAGATCCTACACCCGGATCTAGTGTACCTTAGGTATGTGGCAATAGACCAAGGAGACTGTACGACATGTATCGATATGGTTGATCTGGTGGCCACCGTTAGTGCGACACTTTGGTTTGTCCTGATGGCCCTTGAAAGTGATCGAGGAGACATTTGGCTGCCGCGTGGTGTCATTAAGCACTAATTCGCCCTTAGAACCTTAGTTAAACTTGACTTTGGCTTATAGGAAGTAGCGAGATGGCTGGCTTTGGATTCCTGACTAAAGCCGGTTGATACTCGATGCTACACTCATTGAGATTGGACTCTAGGGGTGTTTTTGGCTGGCCGTTCGAGTGCCATGTTGAGATAATGCCCGCGAGAAAGATCAGGGATATGAGCACCATAGAACCCGGTTACTATCTTAGGACAGGTTTATCCGACTAAACTTCAGTGGGGAGGGTATTTACCTTTGAACTTCATGAAAGCCTTTAAACCTAAGGCTACTTGTGTGACTTGTTTGTATTTATTATCTAACCGTTTGGTTTCCTTGCAAGGTTTGTTTATACCCTAACCGTTTGGTTTCCTTGCAGGATTTGTGTGTACCCTAACAAATTGATCTCCTTGCAGGATTTGTTATACCCTAACAACTTGATCTTCTTGCAGGATTTTTTTTCATACCCTAACAATTTGATTTCCTTGCAGGTTTTATGTGTAGGACTCCCTTGTCCATATTACCTTATGCTTTTACCAAACATGTTTACTAACCTTTTTCAAGGATCTTAGGAATTCATGGCGCATACTTTCCAGGTACTATGGAAAGACTATCAAGAGCCTAAACTTCTGACAAGGGGCAAGAGGATTTATTTTCCTCTAGCCAGATGCCTTCAAACTCAAGGGTACAATTCCTATCAAGGGGCAAGAGGATTTATTTTCCTCTAGCCAGATGCCTTCAAACTCAAGGGTACAGTTCCTATCAAGGGGCAAGAGGATTTATTTTCCTTTAGCCACATGCTTTTAAGCTCAAAAGTACCATACCCCGAATCAGAGGCTATGAACCACTGGATATGGTGAGCTTGATTCTTAAAGAAGGACGTCCAAAGATGGAAGTCAAAGATCTTCAACAAAGCTGCAACTACATTTCAATGTTGCAGAATAAATTCCATAAAGATCCTTGAAAACATTGCATAAGCATTTACATGCATATCATTGCATAACAGGTCCCTAGAGAACAAAGTTTCTCATCTTCTTCCGCAAATCCCTAAAGCTGGAAACTTATAACTCATGGCACTTGACCATTCGATTGATGATCGTCAGCCACTCCGAGACAAGGTTCAAAGCCTGATCGACACAAAGGTTATCATCATTTGTACCTGGAAGCCAAATTTGAAGTTCTCCTTCGACTCAATGGATCTTCTGAAGCAATAAGTCCATACGGAGAAAATCTCCTCAACTTTGACAATCTCTACATCATCATGCATGTTTATGCGTAGTCTTTCTTGTTTTGATTCAATACTGCTTATATGTCATACTTGTTTGTTTTTGAATTATAATAATGATGCATTGAATATGTTTGTCTTGAAAAAATCCATTCGCTCTCGCTCTAATATGTTTTTATTTGCTTGTGATACCAAAATCTCAGTGATAAAGCATGATGACTCTGAAGGGAGAATGACGAACCTATAATACCTATAATCTCAAATGGTATGCTTTCGAGTAAAACCCTGTTGATGATGTACAGGCATTGTTTCAAATCCCTAAACACTGGAGATATAAGGAAGTTAATCCCTTGTCAACCCCTTTGAGCCTTGAAGTAGGAGTTTGTTTTCTATACGAAAACCCTCACATTTAACCCAGGGGCCGGGTAGTGTTCAGTTAACCTGATTGAGTGTTCAAAATTCAGCAGGAGCTCGCATCTAAGGATACAACAATGGTTATCCTTCAAAAGGTTGAGGAAAAGTCGAGACCACAATGGCCATCTCTCGCAATAGGAGGTTAAAATATGACGATACAACAACGACTATCCCTCGTCGACCAAGAAATGAGGCAGTCACAATCTTTCCAACAAATCGAAGACGTCTCAGGATCATACGACTTGTTCCAAAAAAAAAAAGAACGAATCGAAAAAAGAGAAAAGAAAGCCCGCTAAGTCAATAACTTGGGAAAAAATGACTTAGGCAAAAGTTAGGGCATCCCGATGGACATCAAAATCAAAAGAATTTGTCCAGGCAAAAGTTAGAGAAACAAAAAAGAGATCCTCAACAAAAGGGCAAAGTCGTGTGACTATAAATTCAAAGAACAAGTCATGTGATCAGACACAAAATATGAAAGGTAAAGTGACTGCCATGTCCAAATACCTAATTGATTCCTCAATCGTCTCAAACTCCTCTTGAAGGATGAATACTCGCATCGAGTTAACTGAACTTAGGTTGGAGAACATCATGAAGGGGGTGGGCACTAATAAAATTTTGAGCCTAAAAATCTTTTTTTTTCCTAAAACCGTGAACCTGGCCACGTTACAACCCTCAAAAGTCCTAATTGAAGCAGGGTTAATTCGAAAGCATACTGTAACGAGAATACGGTAAACCGACTCCTAGGAGTTTTGCTAAAAATGTTTGAGTTGGTATCACACCGCCTTTCACAAAAAATTGATGTTTTGACATCCTTTCAAAATTTTCTTCTTTAAACTTCAAGGCAAACATGAACTTTGCATTAGAATTATATTTCTCATACTAAACAATCTTTGCATATGAACAAGTATTTGACACCAGGAAAGCTTCCGTCATGAGCTGCAGATGAGAGGTCTAATCCTTTCAAGAGACAAATTGTCTTCAGAACTCCGTTGAGATCGAACGAGAATATCTCAAATACTGATCATCATCAGGGGCAATCAAGTCAAGATTCCGAGAATCTCTCAAAGATGCAAAAAACAATCAGGGGCATGTATCCAAGTAAATCTTAGTCTATTTCCAATCAACATGGGGCATTGTCCTGGGCCAATGATTACGAGGGGCATGACGCCCATAGTGCACATCTCATAAAGTCCTCGCGAGGCGAATCTTTCCGAAGTCCCTACTAACTAGGGCAAATCTATGCAAGTCCAGTTTGACAGCTTGATCAATACTCAGTAGGGTGTCCTAAATCGAATGGTAGTTACTACAATACTGGGGGCAATTTTCAAGACACCCATGTCTCCCCACAGAGCCGGGTTCACAAGATCATATCCCCACAGAGTAATCCTCAAAGAAGATATCTTTGAACATACTCGTCCCGACAAAGACATGGCTCCCCACTAGAGTTTACATCTTCAACACCACCGGTTCTCCGACACGTTGCTCTTCTCCAACATGGCTTACTAATATCTTTATCTCCAGTCAGGGTACATCAAGTTACTGGTTATCCCCAAGCAAGAATCATAAATTCCCAGCTGAGCATCTTCAAAACAAGATCAGACATCAAAACCACAAAGGCATAGAGATTTATTTTCTCAATAAAGACAACATAAATCATATTCACATATCATATGGCATAAACATATTCATACATTGCATACATTACCTCATAATGAATTCATCCATAACATACAAAGTTTCTCTTTTATTCTGAGGGACTCATTACATAATACATGCATCATGACATTGCATAACTATACCTATTGCAGGATACAGGCACAGACAAATGAACGAAATCTCCAACTTTCCAAGATCTAATTCAGCTACTACGAATAGTACTGACACGGTCAACGCTCGAAGATCTAATTCATTTACCACGAACAGTAATGACACGATCACTTTCAAAGATCTAATTCAGTTACTACGAACGGTACTGACACGGTGTTATACCCCAAAATTTGCCCACATATTTTTCAAGAAAACTCCAATCTGAAAATTAAGGGTCTCATATAATCATGGATTTTTATTTCAACAAATATCCTGACATATGAAATACTTAGTTTTTAGAATTTTTCTTATACAGTAATTTGGCTTGCAGTTGAATTTATTCTTACGCAAACACCAAATACTGTTTATTACTTCACACATGCTATTTATTTATTTACAGATAAATAGTACTGACACAATTGGTACAGAGTTAAATCTTTTTGCAGGCGCAGAATCAGGAAACTCAGACTGTACTGGTAACAAGTAGATTGTTATTGTCTTTTGTTTCCCACTAATTTTTGTACTATATTCCATTATTTGCAAAAATCTTTTCAAATCTCTTTTTTCAAAAATCAAATCTCTCTTTTTTCCAACACTATCATACACTTTCTTTCAAATCTTACTTCCACTCAAATTTTCCTTTTGTACGGAATCACACTATTCCCCAACGTCTCTATCCTTCTTTCCACTCTATAAATACCTTTCATTTCTTCCATAAAATCTCACATCAAATTCTAATTCATTTCTCAAATTTCCACTTCATAATCCATCTTCTCTTCTTCCCTAACAAGAATGGCAAAATGGATAGAGACACTGTCTCTTGCAGTCATCACCATTGCTACGGTGATCATGACTTTTTTCTGCCTGCATAGTCCTGAGGAGTGTGGACCTGCAATGGTTATGCTCCCAATCATCTACATGTTATTGTTCATAGCATGGGTTATCAATCGTCATTCTTAAAATTTGCCGTATTTCTCATTTCTTAAATGTACCGTTTATTCGTCGTACTGTTCAATATAGTATGTAATATTTGTACTGTCAGTATTAAATGTTGTACTATTTGTCATAATATTGCTTAATTACTAAGATAATATTTTGTGTGTTTTCTGCCAGTCAAATATTCCTATTTCTGTGCATTAAATGATTTTCAGGGTTATTATCGGTAATTTTGCCCGCATACCGTAAATATTAGTTATTTATTATGTCTGTGTTTTTCTAACAAGTCATGTAAATAAACTTTCATTTTTCACATAAAACAAAAACAAAAAAACAACAAAAAAAAGAAAATTAACTTTGATTGTTGATTTTTCACTCTAACTGCTACATCAATACCTGAACAGTCAGTCGACAGCCAAACTGCTGGCAGTACAATTCTCAGTGTTTTGTACCATCAATCAAATCAATCTTTCACAATTCAAAATTCCAAGATTTTTGTTCTAGAAGTCTTCTGAATATCAAGCGATTAGCAGAGACTCAACACTGCACAAAAATCAGGTACGCTTAACTATCTCCTACACAAACAGTCCCTAATCAGGGTTTTTCTTGTTTTTACAGGAGCAACAAGTTTTTGAGAGCTCAAATGGATTTCATACACATCCATATATCTCAAAGTACCATCATACAAATTTTCAAACTTCAATTCATTCAGACGCACCGTCAGCAGCTCAAACAGTCAACAGACGACCCGTTTGACCAAAAAAGTCAACAGACAGTCAAAAATGAAATTTTTTGTCAAAGTCCATATTTTGTCAAAGGATTCATCATTTGATCATTGGATGATCATAATTCATCAAGGAAAGATCAAAAATCAACAAAACCCTAAGATTCAAAATTAGGGTTTTTGCCTGAAAAGTCAACTCAACTTTGACTGATCATAACTCTCTCATCCTTCATCCAAAAAATTCAAACCAAAGCTTGTTTTGAAGGAAATTCAATTATCTTTCAAATGCCATTGATCCCATGGTCATTGGATTCACCATTTGAAAAATATGATCAAAGACATTACAGGTCATTTTCAAAGTCAACAAAAAGACACTTTTTTCAAAAGGACACACAAGGAGCTTCAAAAATCATTTTGACATGAGACCAAAGACATTGGTTAGAGGACTCTTTGAGGTTTCTAAAAAGTGCAAGATCTCCTTCATATGACAAAAATTGAAGGATTTACACCTTGTTGAAGTTGGCTAAATTTTGGGAAAATGCATGAAATCAACATTGCTCAAAATTGCATTTTTTCCAAATGGGGCCAAGTTTTCAGCATTCAAACATCATTTCCATGATGATATGGGCCTCCCACGACCAAGGCTAAGCCCACATCATTTTTTATCCATTTTTGGCATAATTTTATCTTATTTTAAGATTAAAATTAAAAAGAAAATGAAATGGATAAAGAATAGCTTGTATTCCAAGCATGACTCATTCAACTCTGTCCCAAAGCAAAGTACAGCAGAGGAGAAGAAGAAAATCAAGCCATGGTGGCTTAAAGGCAAAGCTACCAATGTTGAAAAAGTCAAGATTCCAAAAAAACTCATCAATGCTTTTGGCTTAGTTTCTAAGCACTCTAATGCTTATAAATAGGCTATAGCACTTCAGTAATAGAAGAGACAGAAATTGAGAGCAAAACTCTTGCTTGTAACACACTTGTAATCTCTTAAAATATTCAAAGAATTTTGAAATTCGAATTCCAAATTTAAGTCACTTTCCATTCAAACTAAACACTCAAACACGTTCCTTGAACTTCATTGAACATATCCAGATCATTTGCAAGCTCTGAAACTCCTTGAATCAAACGCTACAGGTCTCGATTCATCCAAACTAAAACTGACTTGTGTCTCATAACCCAAGCATATCTAGCACGATGTAGACATATATTTGAACTTGGTGTGGTGTGTAGATCATTTCTGGAGCTTTAATTAAGTTTTAGATGCTTACACACGAAGATACCATTTTAGGGTTCTTAAGCTAAAATTTGGGATCCTCTGATTTAGGCAAAATTAGAAGAAACCAATGACATATTTGAACTCAGGGGACGATTTTAAGCTTAACCATGGTCTCCTAAGTAATTTATATTGCTTGTATGAAATTTTGACATGTGCAGGTCTTGTAGCTACGGACGAAAACCGTCACTAAAGGCTTTACCTACAGTTGCAGAGCCTATAGCAACGGAGAGAGGAAGAAGATGAAGGCGTGGCAGGCTCTGGTTGGCCAGAATGCGCGCGCCAGCTTTTATTCAAATTCTTGGATCCTGTGTTGCGCTGTCCATGCTTTTGTCATGCTCCTCAAAATCTGAGCCCTCTGATTCACTTCCAGTCAGATCCAACGTGCCAGATCTCTCACCACACCATACTCCTTCATTGATTTCCACACAGGATCAGTATCCTTTTTATTTTCTATTTTATTTTCTATTTTATTTTAATTTCTTTGTTAAATTAATCAAAAATAGTTTTGAAAATCCAAAAAATACACAAAAAATATTTTTAGACTTCTAAAATAATATATTATTTTCTGAGATAAAAATATTTTATTTTCTTCAAAATTTTAATATTTTTGCATAATTAATTAGTATATATTTATATATTTGCTTTTTAATTATTCTAACCAATCAAAAAATCATAAAAAAAATTGTTCTTTGTGTTAAATATTGTTTATATATTATAAACTAATTTTGTACATATTTTGAATAATTTTCTTTTTAAGTTTTAATTATTTGTATAATTATTTGTATAATTATGTTTTAATTAGCTTAAATCAATTTCAAATCAATTTCAAAAATTCCAAAAAAATTAGTTTTGTTTTAAAATTAATTAACAAATATTTTGTACATATTTTAAACTTAATTTCTAGGTTTAAATCTATTTTCATCTTTTTTCTTCATTTTAATTTAATTAATCATGCATTAATTATAATTAAAACCAATCATAAAAAAATCCAAAAACATGCCCATTTATTTTTCTTGCAATTTAAAATTCCTAGATAAATGTATAGGATGTCAAATTCATGTAAATAGGCTAGTTTACATTTCCCGCACAATCGATGTAATAGCGTAGATTTACTTTCCGCACTTTACATTTCCGCACTTTAATTTCCAGCAAATATAAACTGCGTGTATGTCAAAGATAAAATTGAACCGTTAGATCACTAACTTCAAAGATAAAATATCTGAATCCAATCACAATCACACTTGCACCTCTTAAGGTAAATCCCTTTTCAATCTTTCAAAATCAAAGTCAAAATTCCACTGTTTTGAGTACAAAATCGAACCTTGCTTTTATATCCGGTGAAAGGATAGATTTTTAAAGGAAATAGGATAAAGACCTTACAACTCAGGGTAGACCTCCTAGTTTGCTTGCTCAAATCAAAACAAACAAAATTCTCATACACTGTTGATTTTTCAAAACTTTCAAAAAAGACAATACTTTGTATACATCCAAACGCGGGTTATTACAAAGTTAACGTTCTTTTCAAAACATCTTTCGAAAGATAAACAAGCATTTTGTATACATCCACACACGGATCATTACAAAATTCAATTTACAAAGGTATTTGAAACCACATATGAGCAATTTCAGAGCAATTGAAAAGTGATCGAAAAACAAGTGAGCTAAGCAAACTTAAGAGCCCATGGATAACCATGGATACAAAGGGTGCTAACACCTTCCCTTTGTATAACCTACCCCCTTACCCAGAATTTCTTAAAGGTCTTTTTTCTGTTTCTTTTATAAACCTTTCCTTAATTGGATAAAATAAAAGGTCGGTGGCGACTCTGTGAATTTCAAAAAAATGCGAAAGCATTAAGCGACAAAAAAAGAGTCAGTTCACGTATCTCTACAGATCAGAGGTATGGCCCGGTATTAAAAAAAATCGGAGGTCCACAGAACTGGCGACTCTGCTGGGGATACTTTCAAAAACAAAATGTTTTCAAAAGGGGTTACCTTAAGAGAATAGATCACTTCGATGTTTTCAATTGATTGACTTGATTGCTCTATTTTTCAAAGGTTTGTTTGGGTATTTTGCTTGTGTGAAAGATTCTAACCCGAATCTCGAGATACCTTAAGTATATGACAATAGACCAAGGAAACTGTACGGCATGTACCGATACGGTTGATCTGGTAGTCATCGTTAGTGCGATACTTTGGTTTATACTGATGTCCCTTGAAAACGATCAAGGAGTATATTAGGCTTCCGAAATGTCATTAAACACTAATTTGTCTTAGAACCTTTATAGTTGAACTTGACTTGTGGCCTATTAAGTGGCTAGCTTTGAAATTGATCGAAGTTAGTTATCCTCGAGGAATATTTTGATCGGCCGCTCGAGCGCCGTATTGAGATGTTACTTCCAAGGATCATAGAACCCAAATACTATTCTAGGACAGGTTTTAACCAACTCAACTTCAGTGGGGAGGGTATCACCTATCAGCTCCATGCAAGCCTTTAAACCTAAGGCTATTGTTTGATTTGTTTTTGTGTGCCACATGTTTGCATCATAAGCATATCATTTTTTGCACCAAACACTTCAAGGATCAAAGAGTTTACCTTTGTTTTTGCAGGTAATGGCTCCCGCCACCAAAGATTACATCCGAATCAACATCTCAACGGTACCATCTGAACTAAAAGACTTAGTGTCAGAATTCCCCAGGAATGTTCAATTCACTGAAAGGCATGGTCACCTACTCCATTTGGTTACCTCAAAATTTGAAGAAGACATGATACGGGTCCTGTTCCAGTTCTTTGACCCTGAACATCATTGCTTTACCTTTCCTGATTACCAGTTGGTACCCACTTTGGAAGAATTCTCTGAACTAATTGGATTGCCTGTTCGAAATCAATTACCTTTCACTGGTTTAGAAAGGATTCCAAAACCTGAAGTCATTGCTGCTGCTTTACATCTGCGGAAATCAGAAATCGAGTCCAATTGGGAAACAAAGAGTGGAGTTAAGGGTTTACTTGCCAAATTCTTATTGGAAAAGGCTCGACTACTGCTAGAAAACAAAAGTTATCCAGCTTTTGAGGAAGTTATGGCACTTTTGATCTATGGGTTGGTTTTATTCCCAAATCCCGACCAGTTCATAAGTGTACACATCATCAACCTTTTCCTAATCCGTAACCCGGTACCAACATTGCTGGGAGACATTCTACACACTCGTACCATGAAGAAACGAGGAACTCTCATGTGCTGTATACCACTACTGGCTAGGTGGTTTACATTTCATCTTCCCCGATCAGTGTTGAGAAATGAACAAAGAATGCATTGGTCTCGCAGGATTATGTCTTTGTCTCATTCAGATATCCGGTGGAACAACTTCTTTCAAAGAGACATTACTATCATTGATCATTGTGGAGAATACCCTAATGTGCCACTCCTTGGCATCAAAGGAGGCATCACTTACAATCCCTCTTTAGCTCTACGCCAATTCGGATATGCAAGGAGCAACGGTCCTCATGACATGATTATCCATGGCATTGTGTTTGATTACGAGAATGATTCTCATAGACACCGACGAAGGTTCATACATGGGGCAGTGTCTATAGAATAGAAAGCAAAACTCTGGGGCAATGGAACTCTATTCCTATGGAACCCTACCTCAGATGGGTCCGTACTCATGCTCAGAATCTCCTTATGCCATATCCCGCTGTACTACCTGTGACTATTGAACCAGAGGTCGAAGGATATGAACCTCAAGTTATTCTACACCCGGACATGCCAACTGACCTAGAAGAGTTGCAAAAATCTTGGGTTCAACTCAAAGAGGAAAGAGACACCTTCAAATCATACTGTCAGGACTATGAGAGAAGGATATTGGAGCTCACCGGACAGCTTCAAGAAGAACAGCAGATCAACACATTCCTGGGGGCAAAGAGAAAGCGTCCACGGGAGACCTGAAGGATCATTTATTTTATTTCTGTCTTGTAAGCCCAAATGAGGCAAAGAAAAAAGAAAAAAAAGAAGCAAAAAAAAAGAAATAAATTGATTAACTAACGTTTGTTTCTTCTTTAACAAATCTAAACTCTAAGATCCTTGAAACATTGCACACACATTTCACTTCATGCATTGCATATACATTTCATACATTGCATACACATGGCATCCAGTCATACACATTGCATAACAGGTTCACATGACGGATTTCTCATCTTCTCGCTGTTTATTTCAGTCAGAAGAGATGGAATCTGAAATGAGCATCAAGAATCTCGAAGCACAGAATGCCCAAGTTCAAGTGGCAATTCTGGAACTGGCAAAGGGGCAGCAAGAACTGAAAGCCCTGATAATCAAGAAGAAAAAGAAGCCCAAAGGATCTGTAGGTGTGAGTCACCTGAGAAGAAAGATCAAAATTCCAGTCAAAAAGTTCACAAAGCCACCGATCCCTGAAACAGTCGGTGATGATGAACAAGAAGACAATCAAAGCAACCAGGGTTCTGCTAAACCCTCTCTCTCTTCAAATGAAGAGAATGATCATTCTGGGGACGAACCGGATAATGAAAAATACCAACAGCTGGAAGACCGTATGAAAGCTATGGAGATACAAAAAATACCTGGCTTAGATTTCAATGATCTGGGGCTCATCTCGGATGTTGTTATCCCTCCAAAATTCAAAGTTCCTGTCTTTGCAAAATATGATGGAGTTTCTTGCCCGAAACTACATCTGAGATCCTATGTAAGGAAGATACAACCTCATACAACGGATAACAAATTGTGGATTCACTTCTTCCAAGAAAGTCTGTCGGGTACATGATCGGAAAATTATAGCAAGTGTACTATTTCCTCGATGTAGTAGTAAAGAAGGGTAAATACCCAGTATCGAACTCGCGGACTGCGTGTAAACTACAAGTTTCACAATGATTCAATTGAACAAAAATATCATGGGGGTTGTTTTGGTTTGTTTGATTAATTAGAATTACTAGAAATAAATAAAACACTAAATAAAAGATAGCTTGGTGCAAATATGAGCAGATATGCTAAGGTAGATGTATGAATCCTATGTAACTCCTTGAAACCACCGTGTTCATGAGATGATTTAATTATAACTGTGTATCAATTCTATAAATAGTTCTCCCTAATTCCTTAGTGAAGAACCCCTTAACACTAATTAGACAATCTCAATTCCTCAATAACTGAATTTAGTATTAGGTCTTTTATGCATTAGAGTCTAGAATGAATGATCACTAAAGTGCAATCCTTATTCCTAAGCGATTTGCCGGAAGTGTTTTGATTCACAAGCATTAGGGAGGTTTGTCACGCCAAACCCTAACCATAGAACGATAAGATACTTTCCAATATAATAAAGCATTAAGAACAATGAATCAAAAACTCAATTTATAATTAAACATCAAATTCATCAACAACGGTTGTGACAATTCATCACATAAAAAGATTCAGGGACATCACCCCTAGCATAGTGTTGTTTAGCTACTCATAATGATAAAGAAAACAACAAGAGTAATTGAAGTCATTACAAGAAATTAGTGGTTGATATGATCTCCAATCGCCAGTGCTCTTGAAGATCTTCTTCCAAAACCCTTGACTCTTCTTTCTCTGTAATTCTCTCTGCTCGATGATCCCAGATGCCTCTCTTCTATTCCTGTTAGGTTTTAGTAGTGTTGCTTCACTCACTCCGTATCCGGAATGCCCGAAATACCCTTAATGAGGCCCAAGGTTTCCAAAATATCAAAATTAGAACATCTGCCCGCGCTCAACAACACGGGCCGTGTGCAGGAACACGGGTGCCCGTGTTGTCCATCTGGCCCTCACCTCAAAATTCACTTTCTGGGCACTTTTCCACACGGGCCGTGTGCAGGAACACGGGTGCCCGTGTAAAACCTCTGTTTTGCTCTCCAGAATCCACTTTCCAGGCAGCTTTTGACACGGCCGTGTGGGTGCACACGGGTGCCCGTGTTGGCCTCTTCTTTAGCTCTTTCAGCTCCTTTTTCTCGCCTCGGAGTGCCATCTTTCTCGGGATTAACCTGGCCAACAACATACTAACAACCAACGCATAAAATGGCATTTTTATGAAGCTTAAACACACTAATAATGTAAAAGCTCAAACAACCGAAAAACTAAGGAACTTATATAAAAACTTAAAACAATGCCACTTTGTATTACCAAGATTACAACTTTTGATCGGAAAAAGGTGTGGAAACTTACTAGAAATGGTGACCGATCACAACCCCACACTTATCTCATTGCTTGTCCTCAAGTGATGTATCGAGTCAAAACAAAAGGTCACCGACAAGATTCTTTTCTCCACAACACAACCAGGTTTTTCGCAAGGTTCCTACACTTAGCAATCAAGTGTAAGGTTCCCTTCTTCCGACTATCCATGGCATTCCCACCTTCGAGCACGTCTATCACCTGCAAGCTTTTCACATTCTCACAAAATCTCTCCGGGTTACGGTGTTTACACTCATAGTATCAAGGCATGCATATTACTTTTAACTTTGAATAAATTCTCAAATCACTACACACAAGGATCACACACACTTTATGAGGTCTTCGGGTTGTAACGTGGCTTAGGTTTGGTGGGTTAACAAGGAATGGGATAACGATTGGTTTTAAGTGCTCGGCATCACATAGGTTTCACTTCTTCACTCATTTTGATCTGTATCTTAAGAATGGGGTTTAAACCTTCTTTAGCTAAAAATGGACAAGGGTACATGCATTATTCTTTTTCTCTTCTCTTTTTTTTTCTTTTTGTTTTCATAAGATCTATATTCAAAATTTTTTTCTTTTCTTGTACTCTTTTCTTGTTCCACTCTTCAATGGTTTACAACCCCACACTTAGATCTTTTTATGTCTTTCGAGTGATCTATTATGAATGCCGAGCAATGATACAAACAATGAGAAGGCAAGTGGAGGAAAAATAACACGATGAACAAAAATAAAAATTACGGCTCAAAGGGGGTTAACAATGGATAACATGCAAACGGGATGGTTAAAAAGGCTCGGGGTTAAAACAAAAAACTTGCCTCAGTGTGCGCTTTCATAGTGTGCTTGTGTTATGAGAAAATACGCAAAATCAAAGTGAATAGTGCCATACCTGAACTTGACTCTCATATGGATGTTATGCATTTGGCTCTGATGTCTCACCGGGTCGGTTAAGCTTGCATGCTTCAACGTACTCTAAGTGTTTTGCCATTTCCTTTCATCAAAAGTTCACCATACTCTTTCTTGGTTCAGTGTGCTTCCTTGCGTCCTACCTTCTTTTCTTGGTTGTGTCAACTTCTGTGGTGCCTGTAGAGATTAAGTGTGAGTTGTGTTGTTCAACCACTTTCTATTCGTTTGCACCTTTTCCGACTTGTATCGAACCTGGTAACACCATGGCAGCATTGAAACTCGAAATAAAAACAAAACAGAAAGACAAAGAACTGGTCAAAATTCAAAAACAGAAAGTAGAAAACAATAAAGCAACTAAAATAAAAATAAGACAATAAAGCAAAATAAAATAAGAAGTAAGACCCTCCCCCACACTTGAACGAAACATTGTCCGCAATGTTTAAATTCCAGTGTGACAGGGCCTACCCGCTTACTGAAATGGTGGTGGAGGAGGGGGATCCTGAGGATAATGCATCATAAGGCGGCGCATCATCTCCTGGACATCATCTATCACTGCCCCTTGCCGAAACAACTCAACACCTTGCCGTGTTTGCTCGGTGCGGAGAGCGCCTACCGGTCCAAACTCTACCACCTACAAAGGAAACGAAATAAAGAAAACAAAAGCACATGTTAATGAAAACAAGCGTGGGTTGCCTCCCACGAAGCGCTTCGTTTAACGTCGCATGGCTCGACGGTCCATTACCCTTTATTATGGAGGGTATTTCCTTTTCCAAACTTTGTTGCTTGTTACTTTCTCACCCAAGAACTCATGACGATGATAAGCATAGACCACTTTTCTCTTCAACTCACTTCCCGCATTCTTCTTGACTTCCTTAGCCTTCTTGGGATTTTTGATAGCTCCCTGAGTTGTTTCCACCCGAGAGGTTATGCTTGAGACTTTTTCTTGGAGCTGTTCAGGCCTTTTGTCTTTTTTTTCACTTTCCGCCATATCCACAAAAGTTTGATCATTTACACCTGTCCTATGTTTCTTAACTCCTAACATCTTCAAGGTTACTTCTTCATCAAATGATTTTAGCGTTAGTGTCCCTTTTTCAATGTCAAAGTTGCAGCGGCCTGTCAACAAAAAGGGTCTCCCAAGAAGGATAGGTGTTTCTTCGTCTTCCGGAATGTCCATGATGTGGAAGTCAACAGGGAATACAAATTTGTCAACCTCCACTAGTACATCTTCAGCTACCCCATAAGATTTCTTGGTGGTGTGATCAGCGAACCTTAACTTTTTCTTACTTTCCTTAACCTCTCCCAATTCAAGCTTTTTGAAAATAGATAGTGGCATTAAACTCACACTGGAACCAGAATCAATGAGTGCCTTTTTGAACATTCGATTCTTGATAGTGCATGGTATCGCCACAGCTCCAGGGTCTTTCCTCTTGGTTGGGATCTTCCTTACTGACGAGACTAAACCGCACTTCTCAGTTGCAATCTTTTGTTCTCCTTCCACTGATCTCTTCTTTGTCATTACCTCCTTCAGAAATTTCTTATACAATGGCATGTGCTCAAGTGCTTCGAAGAAGGGTAAATTCACCTCTAGCTTTTTGAACAATTCAGTAAATTTCTCAAAGTCTTTGTCTTTTGAATCCTTCTTTGTCACTCTGGAAGGGAAAGGTAGTTTGATCGCCGGTTCAGCCTTTTTCTTATTTTTTTCTTCAGGTGGTTTAACTGGTGGTATCACCACTTCTGGCTCTCTTGGGTTCTCTCTTATTTCCAAATCTACATCTATCACCATAGGGTCATCTATCTCTTCTTTTTCTTTTTCCGATTCTAACACCTTTTTACTTCTTGTTGAAACAGCATTGATCTTCTCCAGATTTTTCTGATCTTTCACAGTTTCGCTCGGAAAGTTTCCTTGTGGCTGTAAAGTGAGATGTTGTGCTATTTGACCCATTTGAACTTCAAGATTTTTAATTGAAGCCGTGGTGTTCCTGAGGTTGGCTCTTGTCTCTTCCTGAAACTGAGAGTTTTGGGTTGCCACTTTTTCAAGAGCGATCTCCCAATCTTCTTTCTTTGGTACCTGTTGTTGAAATTGTTGAGGATGATGTTGGAATTGTTGTTGCGGACGATATTGTTGTCCCTGTGGTTGGTATTGTTGAGTCTGAGGCTGATATGGTTGTTGTCCTTGAACCTGCTTCTGGACGTTTCCTTGCTGGTCTTTCCATGAGAAATTCGGATGATTTTTCCACCCCGGATTATATGTGTTGGCATAAGGATTGTTTTGCCTCAACATATGAATTTGCTCAACCTGTTCTTGAGTTGCTACACAATGCATAGCAAAGTGCGGTCCACCACATATTTCACAAAGAACCGCTTTAACTGGTTCTACCTGTGCTACTGTCTGAGTTCCAATATTCATCTTTTTTAACCTTCTCTCTACCTCTGCAGCAATCTGATCCTCCATCTTAACAACCTGCTCTGGCAATTTCAAATCAATTTTACCCTCCGGTTGGTTCATGGTTCGATCATACAACTCAAGATGCTCGTTAGCAGCAATTGCCTCTATGATCCTTTTCATAACTGTGGCTGTAGCAAAATTTGTTGAACCACCAGCAGCGGTATCAATAAGCTGCTTTGTCTTGAGTCGCAACCCATTCACAAAATTCTGCATTTGCTCGGTAGCGTCCATGTTATGAGTAGGACATGCAGTCAAACACCTTTTGAACCTCTTGTATGCATCCCCCAATGATTCCCCCTCTTTTTGTTTGAAATTGACAATGTCATATCTTTTTCGGATAAACACCGACGCAGGAAAATATTCATTGAGGAATGCCGTTTCCATCTCTTGCCATGTCGTGATACTTGCAGCCGGAAGTGAGTAAAACCACTCCTCTGCGTCATCAGTAAGTGTAAACGGGAACATAACAAGTCTCTTAGCCTCCTCTGAATGACCTTCGATCTTCAATGAAGTTGTCGTAGTGAGAAATCTCTGAAGATGCTTATTTGCATCCTCGTTAATTCTTCCGGAGAACGGCTTGCTCTCTAACTGGCGAATGGTGGATGGATGCAATTGAAAATGTGCCACATTCACAGGTTGATTAACAATAGTCATCCGGTTGGGGTGAGCATTTGCCCCTCCATAGTCCCCTAACAATCTTTCTGCAGGGGGTTGATTTCCAGCCATGTTAACTGGTTCCTGAACTATCTCCCTGTCAAAGTCCGAGTCGCTGTGCTCCGAGTGCACAGACACTTCGTCGTCGCTTTCCTGATGTGGAACACTAAGACTTGCACTTGGTGCTGCCAGTCTTTCAAGTCTTGCCTTGCGGCGTCTCTCGTGCAGAGCTCTTTCTGGTTCTGTGTCAAAGGAAAATTTAGCTGAGGTCTGACCTCGCATAAACAGTTAGACAACAGTTAGAACAGATACAAGACTGCAACGAAATTAAAATAACAGATAAAAATAAAATTTTGGTCGCAGAGCAACAAAATTTCAATTGACTTAGAGTTCGGCTTATAGTTTGGCAGTCCCCGGCAACGGCGCCAAAAACTTGATCGGAAAATTATAGCAAGTGTACTATTTCCTCGATGTAGTAGTAAAGAAGGGTAAATACCCAGTATCGAACTCGCGGACTGCGTGTAAACTACAAGTTTCACAATGATTCAATTGAACAAAAATATCATGGGGGTTGTTTTGGTTTGTTTGATTAATTAGAATTACTAGAAATAAATAAAACACTAAATAAAAGATAGCTTGGTGCAAATATGAGCAGATATGCTAAGGTAGATGTATGAATCCTATGTAACTCCTTGAAACCACCGTGTTCATGAGATGATTTAATTATAACTGTGTATCAATTCTATAAATAGTTCTCCCTAATTCCTTAGTGAAGAACCCCTTAACACTAATTAGACAATCTCAATTCCTCAATAACTGAATTTAGTATTAGGTCTTTTATGCATTAGAGTCTAGAATGAATGATCACTAAAGTGCAATCCTTATTCCTAAGCGATTTGCCGGAAGTGTTTTGATTCACAAGCATTAGGGAGGTTTGTCACGCCAAACCCTAACCATAGAACGATAAGATACTTTCCAATATAATAAAGCATTAAGAACAATGAATCAAAAACTCAATTTATAATTAAACATCAAATTCATCAACAACGGTTGTGACAATTCATCACATAAAAAGATTCAGGGACATCACCCCTAGCATAGTGTTGTTTAGCTACTCATAATGATAAAGAAAACAACAAGAGTAATTGAAGTCATTACAAGAAATTAGTGGTTGATATGATCTCCAATCGCCAGTGCTCTTGAAGATCTTCTTCCAAAACCCTTGACTCTTCTTTCTCTGTAATTCTCTCTGCTCGATGATCCCAGATGCCTCTCTTCTATTCCTGTTAGGTTTTAGTAGTGTTGCTTCACTCACTCCGTATCCGGAATGCCCGAAATACCCTTAATGAGGCCCAAGGTTTCCAAAATATCAAAATTAGAACATCTGCCCGCGCTCAACAACACGGGCCGTGTGCAGGAACACGGGTGCCCGTGTTGTCCATCTGGCCCTCACCTCAAAATTCACTTTCTGGGCACTTTTCCACACGGGCCGTGTGCAGGAACACGGGTGCCCGTGTAAAACCTCTGTTTTGCTCTCCAGAATCCACTTTCCAGGCAGCTTTTGACACGGCCGTGTGGGTGCACACGGGTGCCCGTGTTGGCCTCTTCTTTAGCTCTTTCAGCTCCTTTTTCTCGCCTCGGAGTGCCATCTTTCTCGGGATTAACCTGGCCAACAACATACTAACAACCAACGCATAAAATGGCATTTTTATGAAGCTTAAACACACTAATAATGTAAAAGCTCAAACAACCGAAAAACTAAGGAACTTATATAAAAACTTAAAACAATGCCACTTTGTATTACCAAGATTACAACTTTTGATCGGAAAAAGGTGTGGAAACTTACTAGAAATGGTGACCGATCAGTACACAACTCGAGTGGTACTACCAGCTGGAAAATACCAAGGTTCATACTTGGGAAGAATTAGCTGCTGCTTTTTACAAACAGTACCAATACAATGCTGATCTTGCGCCAACCCGTACTCAACTAAGGGGCATGTCTATGGGACCAAAAGAAAGTTTTAAAGGATATGCACAAAAGTGGAGAGATATGGCTGGAAGGGTTCAACCACCCTTATCTGATCGCGAACTAGTTGACATGTTCATGGGCACTTTAACTGGCCCTTTCTATAGCCATTTGCTGGGAAGCTCATCATCAGGTTTCACTGACCTAATACTGACCGGAGAACGTGTCGAAAGTGGCATTCAAAATGGAAAAATTCAAATAGGTTCCACCTCTGGTACTACAAAAAGGCCCATCAGTGGGAGAAATGAGGTCAATGCAACTCAAATTCAAAAAAGTCGCAAAAGTGAGCAGCATCAATCTGTAGGGGCAGTTCTGATCTCCGCATCTGCACCTCAAAAAGATCAACAGCCAAAATATACGCATCGACCAGATGCACCAAGAAGAAATTTCACCAAAATCAACATGCCAATCTCTCAGGCATTGCAGCACTTGCTAAAAGCAGATCTGATCACCTTAAGAGGTCCTCCAAGGAATGTCAACACTTCCTCTCCGAATTATCGCCCTGATGCGACATGTGCCTATCACTCAAACTGTCCAGGACATGACGCAGATCACTGCTGGGCCCTGAAAAATAAAATACAAGATATGATAGATGCTGGTGAAATTGAGTTCGATCCTCCAGAAACTCCAAATGTCATCACAGCACCTATGCCAAAGCATGACAAAACTGTCAACGCTATCCTGGACACTGTTTACATCTATGATGTGAACGAATTATCAACTCCACTCTGCGAAGTCAAAGGAAAGCTAATCCGAGCTGGTTACTTCCCAGGGTGTGACCCCGACTGCTTTTACTGCTCCTGCCTGCCCAATGGTTGTGAAAATCTGAGGATGGGAATTCAAAAATGGATGGATCGCCGTATCATTATGTTTGAGAGGCTCCCTTCTATGGACGTACTGTGCGAAGTCTTTGCAAACGGGATAAGAATAGAGGATGTCTCAGTGATCTCCAGCTTACCATTCAAAATCTCTGCCAAGGTTCCATTCAAAATTTCTGCTACACTCAAAGTGGCATCAGTAGTCATTGCTAGTCCAACTCCATTTCCATACTCCTCAGACAAAGCTGTCCCATGGGGATACAACACTAATGTTTACATTCATGGAGTTAAGCAGAGTACCTCGACTGAAGAGACCGCAAAGTTATCTACTCCAACTGTGGGTAATATTGTGGGTACCAGCAAGATCACGAGAAGTGGAAGAATCTTTTCACCAGAAATTTCTCCAAATGTTGCTGCTGGTCCAGTCCGAGTCCCAGTTCCTAATCAAAATGTCAACGCTCGAGGCAAAGAGCCACAAGTTGAACAAATTCAAACCCCGGTGGAGATCACTGCTGAGGATCCATCAAAGCAAGAAATGGAGGAAATATTGAAAATCATCTGCAAGAGTGATTACAATATTATTGAGCAACTGGGGCACACTGCTTCAAAAATCTCAATGCTATCTCTGCTAAAATATTCAGAAGCTCATGCCAAAGCTCTGATGAAGTTCCTAAAAGCTGCGCACGTGCCTCAAGAGATCTCAGTCGACCAATTTGAGAATTGTGTTGCCAATCTAACCGTGAGCAATGGTCTCGGTTTCTCTGATGTGGATCTAACCCCTGCTGGAAAAAATCACAACAAAGCCTTACATATCTCCATTGAATGTAATGGCACCACTCTATCTCATGTACTAGTAGATAACGGTTCTTCTTTGAACGTGTTACCGAAAACAGTACTAGAAAAGCTTGACTTCGAAGGAATTGTGTTACAACCAAGCGATGTTGTGGTAAGAGCCTTTGACGGGTCAACCAGAACGGTATACGGAAAAGTGAATCTCCCAATCAGAGTGGGTTCTCAAATCTTCGATTCTATCTTTTACGTAATGGAAATTCACCCAGCCTACTCCTGTTTACTTGGACGCCCTTGGATACATGGGGCAAACGCTGTAACTTCTACCCTGCATCAGAAGTTAAAATATCCAGTAAAAGGAAAGATTGTCACAGTCTATGGCGAAGAGGAATATGTGGTTAGTCACCTAAGCAATTCCAAATATGTTGAGTTGGAGGACGAATTCATCGAAACTCCATGCCAATCATTTGAGGTGGTCTCCCCAGATGTCTCTACCACCAAGCATATTCCTGCTACTCCAACTACAACTATGGCTTCTCTCAAAGATGCCAAAGCCATGATTGAACAGGGTGATTGCACAGTATGGGGACAGCTTCCCGATATACCCTACAAGTCTGACAAACTAGGTCTGGGCTATAATAGTGAAGATCAAAAGAATGATCAAAGTCCTCGTTCTGGAGGATTAATGTCACACTTCGTCAGCCAAGAAGTAAACGCTATTGAAGATGAAGGAGTGTTCTTGAACCATATCATTCAGCCATATCCAGGTGAGATTCCACCTATTTCCATGGGAATGTGGGATGCTGTGGGAGAACCAAACGGCGGGTATAATTATCAGTATGCCGAACCTCAGAATTCTTATATTGCTATGGAGGACCTTACCCCGACTGGATGGGGTGATGAAGTTGGAAATGATCAAATTTTCACAAATCCCGTCACTGAGCAATATCAAAATCCACCCAAAGAAGTATGGGACACGCTAGGAGAACCCAGCGGCAAATATGACTATATGGTGAAATATTCCGCTCCTCCGAGCTCACAAATTGCCATGGAGGACATTGTCCCAACTGGATGGGATGAACATTACGATGACAATTTCGCTCTTGAAAAAGCCAGGGAAATACCAAATAACGAGGGTTGCTTTCTGTCAGCATACACTCCTCACCAAGATGCACAAGTCTCTATTCAAGACATCATCCCGACTTCATGGGACGGCCTTATCGAGCATCTCGCTCAGCCAACAGAGATATCTCAGCCTGGGCTCTCGTATCCAGCAGAGTATATCCCTTATCCCGAAGGATCACCGGCTCATTTTCCCACTAATGAAATCAATGCTGTGGAAGATGAAAAAGACAACTGCAACTGGAACAGCTGGGTACCCCCTGCTCACAACAGTGGATTGAACAACTGGAAAGCTGAGGATGTGATCTCCTTTGACCAGGAGTAAATGCCATTTCCTGTTTTCTTTGTGTATAATGTGCAAAGATAAAAGTGGTTCCTGAACAATCGAACCATGAGCTTGAAAGCCGTGTGCCTTAGCACACTGGTCCTTCTATAAGGGCTTATCATATCATGATCATGTGCATTCAATAAAATCATGGGACGCTTGCATATTTAAATTTTGTGATCCTTTTTCCTTCTTTCTTCGCTTTCAAATAGCTATGTTTTTTTTCTTCACACATACTCACATAATTAACTTGCAGATTCACATACACTCTGGATCCAGTCAACAACGATTCTGCTATTGCCCGTCATGACTTTGAAAATCCGATCTACCAAACTGAGGACGAAAGTGAGGAAGATTGTGAAGTGCCAAGAGAACTTGCAAGGCTGCTAGAACAAGAAGACAAGGCCATACAGCCTCACGAGGAGCCAATTGAGGTCATCAACTTGGGCAGCAACGAAGAAAAGAAAGAAGTCAAAATAGGGGCTGATTTAGAACACAGCGTCAAGCAAAGACTGATTCAAATGCTGCGAGACTACGTCGAGATATTCGCCTGGTCCTATGAGGATATGCCAGGCCTTGACACGGACATCGTAGTTCATCGCCTACCAATCAAAGAAGGTAGCATTCCAGTCAAACAGAAACTACGAAGGAGTAGGCCTGATATGTCAAAAAAGATCAAAGACGAGGTTGAAAAACAGTTCAATGCCGGATTCCTAAAAGTTGTAAGTTATCCTCCTTGGATAGCTAACATCGTCCCTGTACCTAAAAAAGACGGGAAAGTCAGAATGTGCGTGGACTACAGAGATCTGAACCGGGCAAGTCCCAAAGATGATTTCCCTTTACCACACATCGATGTACTGGTTGACAATACCGCACAATGCAAGGTATTCTCCTTTATGGACGGATTCTCAGGGTACAATCAAATCAAGATGGCACCCGAAGACATGGAAAAAACAACCTTCACAACACCCTGGGGAACCTTTTGTTACAAAGTAATGCCCTTTGGTCTGAAAAACGCAGGAGCAACCTATCAACGTGCAATGGTAGCGCTATTTCATGATATGATTCATCAAGAAATAGAGGTGTATGTCGATGACATGATTGCAAAATCCAACACCGAGGAAGAACATTTGGGTCATTTACACAAGTTGTTTGACAGACTCAAGAAATACAAGTTGCGACTGAACCCAAATAAGTGTACCTTTGGAGTAAGATCCGGCAAACTCTTAGGTTTCATCGTCAGCAGCAAAGGTATTGAGGTTGATCCCGCCAAGGTTAAAGCCATTCAAGAAATGCCTATACCTCGTACCGAGAAACAAGTCAGAGGATTCTTGGGACGTCTAAATTACATCGCCCGATTTATTGCCCACATGACTACTACTTGTGTGCCGATCTTCAAACTGTTGAAGAAAGATCAAGTGGAAAGGTGGAATGACAAATGCCAGTTAGCCTTTGACAAAATCAAAGAATATCTCCAAAAACCTCCAATCTTGTTGCCACCTGTGGAAGGCAGACCTCTGATAATGTACCTAACTGTGTTAGAAGACTCAATGGGGTGTGTACTAGGACAACATGACGAATCCGGCCGAAAGGAGCACGCAATCTACTATCTTAGCAAAAAGTTTACCGATTGTGAAACAAGATACTCACTACTCGAAAAAACTTGTTGTGCCTTAGCTTGGGCAGCTCGCCGGCTAAGACAGTACATGCTAAATCACACCACTTTCCTAATCTCCAAGATGGATCCCATCAAATACGTGTTCGAAAAACCTGCTCTCTCTGGAAGAATAGCGAGATGGCAAATGATCTTAACAGAATATGACATTCAATACACTTCACAAAAAGCAATCAAAGGAAGTGTGGTAGCTGATCATCTGGCTCATCAAGCAGTGGATGATTATCAAGCATTGAACTTTGACTTCCCAGACGAAGACATTATGCTAGTCAATGACTACAAACAACCAGGACCAGAAGAAGGACCCGGGCCAGGATCCCGGTGGACTATGGTTTTTGACGGAGCTTCTAATGCACTTGGCAATGGCATCGGAGCTGTGATCATTTCCCCCACAGGAGGTCACACACCGTTCACTGCCAGGTTATGCTTCAATTGCACTAACAATATAGCCGAATACGAAGCATGTATTCTGGGTCTCAAAGCTGCAATCGATCTAAGAATCAAATTCCTAGAAGTCTACGGAGACTCGGCCTTGGTAATCTACCAAGTCAAAGGGGAATGGGACACGAAGCACCCAAATCTAATTCCTTACAAAGAATATGTGCTGAGTTTGATTCTTTACTTCGAAGAAATCACTTTCGAACACATCCCACGCGAGGAAAATCAACTAGCTGATGCTTTAGCTACCATGTCATCCATGTTCAAAGTCAGGTGGGACAACGAGGCGCCTATGATCACCATCTACAGGCAAGATGAACCATCCTATTGCAATGAGATCAATACCGAAGGAACCGAGGAAAAACCATGGTTCCATGAGGTAAAAAGATATCTCGAAGCTCAGGAGTACCCTGAAGGGGCATCCATTAACGACAGAAAGTTTCTAAGGAGATTTGCTGCCAAATTCTTTCTAAGCAATGGAACCCTATACAAACGCAACCATGACTCGACTTTACTTCGCTGTGTAAACAAGAAGGAAGCAGAACAGATCATGGAAGAAATACACAATGGTACCTTCGGTACTCATTCCAGTGGACATACAATGGCTAAAAAGATCCTTAGAGCAGGTTATTACTGGTCTACCATGGAAACAGACTGCCATCGTCACTCCCGAACATGTCACAAATGCCAGATATACGCTGACAAAGTACATGTACCTCCAGTTCCATTAAGCGTCCTGACGGCTCCTTGGCCTTTTGCAATGTGGGGTATTGATATGATTGGAGAAATCAAACCTACTGCCTCCAACGGACATCGCTTTATCCTGGTCGCTATTGACTACTTCACAAAGTGGGTAGAAGCAGCTTCATTTGCTTCTGTCACCAAAAATGTGGTAGCCCGGTTCATCAAATACAATCTCATTTGTCGGTATGGCATCCCTGAACGGATTATCACGGACAATGGCACAAATCTGAACAACAGAATGATTACTGAACTTTGCACACAGTTCAAGATCAAACATCATAATTCCTCTCCATATCGACCAAAGATGAACGGCGCGGTGGAAGCTGCCAACAAGAACATCAAGAAAATCATACAAAAAATGACAGTAACCTACAAAGACTGGCATGAGATGTTACCTTTTGCTCTTCATGGTTATCGCACATCTGCGCGTACTTCAACAGGGGCAACTCCATTCTCCTTAGTCTATGGTATGGAGGCAGTTCTTCCAATTGAAATTCAGATTCCTTCCCTAAGGATTATGAAAGAAGCCAATCTAGACGAAGACGATTGGATTCAAACACGGTTGGACCAGATAAACTTGATTGATGAGAAAAGGCTCGCAGCTATTTGTCATGGTCAGCTATACCAAAAGCGCATGATCAAAGCCTTCAACAAAAAAGTCAAAAGTCAAGCATACCAAACTGGTGGCTTGGTTGTCAAACGCATCATCTTACCACAAGGTGATCCCAGAGGCAAATGGACTCCCACCTACGAGGGACCATTCATAATCAAGAAAATATTCTCCGGCGGCGCCATGTTGCTTACCACCATGGATGGCGAGGATTTCCCACACCCTGTGAATGCTGACATAGTCAAAAAATACTTCTCTTAAAAAGAAAAAAAAAACAGCTCGCTAAGTTGAAAACCTGAAAGGGCAACTTAGGCAAAAATGAGCGTCTCGGTGGATTGAAAACCCGAAAGGGCGGTCCAGGCAAAAATTAGAGACTAAACAAATACTATCCCGGTAGGCTGAAAACCTGAAAGGGCGGCCTAGGCAAAAGTTAGGGAATGAAGCATACAACTGTGTTCCGTTCAGCTGCCTACTCACCATCAAGATTCAACACCTCAAAGACACCGATCAGTCTAATCACTTTCTTCCAACAAGTGAGGGATGAGATGCTCGAAGACAGATTGGCAATAGCAGAGTTGAAACTTGACTGGATCATTTTCACATAGCTATTTATCTTCATAAATATTTTTCAAAACTTTCTGACAGTTTCCTACTTCTAGGATTGTTGTCTCCCTGTGCTAACCCGCCTATCATGGCTCTTTTCAATGCAGCTCTTTCAAAAATCACTATTTTCACTTTTTCTGTTTTAAATACGTAAGCGTCCCAATGATAATTTTGAATGAACATATGCATTTGAATGTGATTGATGTTTACCAGGAAAAACAGGAATGGCATTCAGGAAATGTCCCGATCATCTGGACATCATTCCATCAGAAGGAAATCACCAAGAGAAACGCATTTCTCAGCAAATTCCTCAAAAAGATTTTCTCTTCAAAAGAAGTCTTATTCCCCAGCAGGGTTGTTCCAGATTACTATCTTCAGAAGATGTGATCCCCGCACCCGGACTTGGTCAGATAGTGCATCGGAGGATTATGCATCTTCCTCATTCCCATTTGAAAGGGCATCAGAACTTCCAGTTACCTTTGGTTCCCCAAGCAGTAGTCAAAGATCCTTCAACGGGATACCCGGGTTCTCAAAGAATTTCCCCAGACGAGGGTACTCAAGCAAGACAAAAGATCATCAACGATCACAATACATTCATGTCCAGCTGACTAGTGGGAATTTATTTTTCCAATTAGAAGCTTGATATCACATTCATACATTCACATATTCATACATCATACATCATACATCATGCATCATGCGCATATTCATACACAACATAACATGCATATTTCTCCGGGAATATCTCACATTTACATGCATCATAAACATTGCATATCACTAACTTGATTTTTCAGGTAGGCAGATATCTTCAACAAAGATGTTCTCAATCACATGCCGTGTTCACCTGAATTCCATGAACGGTTCTCTCAGATATAATCAAGCCGAAGATTCATTCTGATCACTTACCAACTCAAAAACAAGCATCACAGATCAAAGTTGATACCTCAGACGGTTCCAAAACGATCTAACATTGCAGATCTAAAGCGATACCTCAGACGGTTCCAGAACGATCTAACGTTGCAGATCTAAAGCGATACCTCAGACGGTTCCAAAACGATCTAACATTGCAGATCTAAAGCGATACCTCAGACGGTTCCACAATGATCAACTTCCAAAATCTAAATCGGAAAAACTTTGGACAAGTTCCGTAACGATTATCTTCCAAGACTTAAAGCGGTAACCTTGGACGGTTCCGAAATAGTCAACACAAAGACTTTCAAATCCTTCATCAAGATATAATCAATGAATTCATTCTGATGAACAAACCATCAACACATTCACCAGGTGGCATATGAAAGCCCATCTCAGGTAATGTTTCAATCTGCCAACAACATTTCGCAGACGACATTCAAATGCCACTTCCAACATCTCTTCTGATCAAGGTAAGTGCAAATTTTCAGGGCATCTAAATATTCAATCATCTTCTACCTTCAGATTTCATACAATCTCTTCAGGTTTAAGAAGATTGAATAGGGGCAACTGTTATACCCCAAAATTTGCCCACATATTTTTCAAGAAAACTCCAATCTGAAAATTAAGGGTCTCATATAATCATGGATTTTTATTTCAACAAATATCCTGACATATGAAATACTTAGTTTTTAGAATTTTTCTTATACAGTAATTTGGCTTGCAGTTGAATTTATTCTTACGCAAACACCAAATACTGTTTATTACTTCACACATGCTATTTATTTATTTACAGATAAATAGTACTGACACAATTGGTACAGAGTTAAATCTTTTTGCAGGCGCAGAATCAGGAAACTCAGACTGTACTGGTAACAAGTAGATTATTATTATCTTTTGTTTCCCACTAATTTTTGTACTATATTCCATTATTTGCAAAAATCTTTTCAAATCTCTTTTTTCAAAAATCAAATCTCTCTTTTTTCCAACACTATCATACACTTTCTTTCAAATCTTACTTCCACTCAAATTTTCCTTTTGTACGGAATCACACTATTCCCCAACGTCTCTATCCTTCTTTCCATTCTATAAATACCTCTCATTTCTTCCATAAAATCTCACATCAAATTCTAATTCATTTCTCAAATTTCCACTTCATAATCCATCTTCTCTTCTTCCCTAACAAGAATGGCAAAATGGATAGAGACACTGTCTCTTGCAGTCATCACCATTGCTACGGTGATCATGACTTTTTTCTGCCTGCATAGTCCTGAGGAGTGTGGACCTGCAATGGTTATGCTCCCAATCATCTACATGTTATTGTTCATAGCATGGGTTATCAATCGTCATTCTTAAAATTTGCCGTATTTCTCATTTCTTAAATGTACCGTTTATTCGTCGTACTGTTCAATATAGTATGTAATATTTGTACTGTCAGTATTAAATGTTGTACTATTTGTCATAATATTGCTTAATTACTAAGATAATATTTTGTGTGTTTTCTGCCAGTCAAATATTCCTATTTCTGTGCATTAAATGATTTTCAGGGTTATTATCGGTAATTTTGCCCGCATACCGTAAATATTAGTTATTTATTATGTCTGTGTTTTTCTAACAAGTCATGTAAATAAACTTTCATTTTTCACATAAAACAAAAACAAAAAAACAACAAAAAAAAGAAAATTAACTTTGATTGTTGATTTTTCACTCTAACTGCTACATCAATACCTGAACAGTCAGTCGACAGCCAAACTGCTGGCAGTACAATTCTCAGTGTTTTGTACCATCAATCAAATCAATCTTTCACAATTCAAAATTCCAAGATTTTTGTTCTAGAAGTCTTCTGAATATCAAGCGATTAGCAGAGACTCAACACTGCACAAAAATCAGGTACGCTTAACTATCTCCTACACAAACAGTCCCTAATCAGGGTTTTTCTTGTTTTTACAGGAGCAACAAGTTTTTGAGAGCTCAAATGGATTTCATACACATCCATATATCTCAAAGTACCATCATACAAATTTTCAAACTTCAATTCATTCAGACGCACCGTCAGCAGCTCAAACAGTCAACAGACGACCCGTTTGACCAAAAAAGTCAACAGACAGTCAAAAATGAAATTTTTTGTCAAAGTCCATATTTTGTCAAAGGATTCATCATTTGATCATTGGATGATCATAATTCATCAAGGAAAGATCAAAAATCAACAAAACCCTAAGATTCAAAATTAGGGTTTTTGCCTGAAAAGTCAACTCAACTTTGACTGATCATAACTCTCTCATCCTTCATCCAAAAAATTCAAACCAAAGCTTGTTTTGAAGGAAATTCAATTATCTTTCAAATGCCATTGATCCCATGGTCATTGGATTCACCATTTGAAAAATATGATCAAAGACATTACAGGTCATTTTCAAAGTCAACAAAAAGACACTTTTTTCAAAAGGACACACAAGGAGCTTCAAAAATCATTTTGACATGAGACCAAAGACATTGGTTAGAGGACTCTTTGAGGTTTCTAAAAAGTGCAAGATCTCCTTCATATGACAAAAATTGAAGGATTTACACCTTGTTGAAGTTGGCTAAATTTTGGGAAAATGCATGAAATCAACATTGCTCAAAATTGCATTTTTTCCAAATGGGGCCAAGTTTTCAGCATTCAAACATCATTTCCATGATGATATGGGCCTCCCACGACCAAGGCTAAGCCCACATCATTTTTTATCCATTTTTGGCATAATTTTATCTTATTTTAAGATTAAAATTAAAAAGAAAATGAAATGGATAAAGAATAGCTTGTATTCCAAGCATGACTCATTCAACTCTGTCCCAAAGCAAAGTACAGCAGAGGAGAAGAAGAAAATCAAGCCATGGTGGCTTAAAGGCAAAGCTACCAATGTTGAAAAAGTCAAGATTCCAAAAAAACTCATCAATGCTTTTGGCTTAGTTTCTAAGCACTCTAATGCTTATAAATAGGCTATAGCACTTCAGTAATAGAAGAGACAGAAATTGAGAGCAAAACTCTTGCTTGTAACACACTTGTAATCTCTTAAAATATTCAAAGAATTTTGAAATTCGAATTCCAAATTTAAGTCACTTTCCATTCAAACTAAACACTCAAACACGTTCCTTGAACTTCATTGAACATATCCAGATCATTTGCAAGCTCTGAAACTCCTTGAATCAAACGCTACAGGTCTCGATTCATCCAAACTAAAACTGACTTGTGTCTCATAACCCAAGCATATCTAGCACGATGTAGACATATATTTGAACTTGGTGTGGTGTGTAGATCATTTCTGGAGCTTTAATTAAGTTTTAGATGCTTACACACGAAGATACCATTTTAGGGTTCTTAAGCTAAAATTTGGGATCCTCTGATTTAGGCAAAATTAGAAGAAACCAATGACATATTTGAACTCAGGGGACGATTTTAAGCTTAACCATGGTCTCCTAAGTAATTTATATTGCTTGTATGAAATTTTGACATGTGCAGGTCTTGTAGCTACGGACGAAAACCGTCACTAAAGGCTTTACCTACAGTTGCAGAGCCTATAGCAACGGAGAGAGGAAGAAGATGAAGGCGTGGCAGGCTCTGGTTGGCCAGAATGCGCGCGCCAGCTTTTATTCAAATTCTTGGATCCTGTGTTGCGCTGTCCATGCTTTTGTCATGCTCCTCAAAATCTGAGCCCTCTGATTCACTTCCAGTCAGATCCAACGTGCCAGATCTCTCACCACACCATACTCCTTCATTGATTTCCACACAGGATCAGTATCCTTTTTATTTTCTATTTTATTTTCTATTTTATTTTAATTTCTTTGTTAAATTAATCAAAAATAGTTTTGAAAATCCAAAAAATACACAAAAAATATTTTTAGACTTCTAAAATAATATATTATTTTCTGAGATAAAAATATTTTATTTTCTTCAAAATTTTAATATTTTTGCATAATTTTTTTTGAAATAAAAGAATTTATTCATTTCAAAGAGCAAAAATACTCAAGGTCAATACATCATAAATTGACTAACTCTACATAAGAATATTTACTATATGCTTCCTAAGCTTGGGTTTTCTCCAGCCCCTATATACAATGGAGTCAAAGACATGTTTAGCAATCCTATGGATATCACTATATGAACCTTTATTATCAAATATAGTGGAGTTTCTGTACATCCAAATACCGTAGCAAGCTTCAGTTGCTGCAGCTTTGATAAGCTGGTTCCTCCATCCTTTACCTTTAGCCATTCTCTTCAGCCACTCAAGATGAATATGTTGATTCTGATCTATGTTCAACCATCTCTTCATGTCCATCCATATGTGAGTAGTAGCTGGACATTTAAACATCAAGTGATCAAGGTCTTCCTCATCCTTGTTGCAAAGCTGACAGGTGGTGTGTTGAAGCAGGCCCATATTCTTCATTCTCACCTTGGTTGCCAATCGGTTTTGACAAATGAGCCACATGAAGACCTTAGCTCTAGGCCGAGCAAAATTGTGTGCAATCATGTAGTACCAGTCTATCCTGTTATTGTCATCAATTAACAGATCATATGTCTGCATCATAGCAAATTTCTGAGCAGTTTCCATGTTATACCAGTGTGAACCCAGTTTTCCAATCAACTCCTTCGATGCTATTATGTTCTTAGTAATCCAGGTACAGTTATTATTCTGGATTTGACTAAGAGTATCCCTGCCTTTTATATAATAGGAGTGAATCCATTTTACCCAGAGGTTGTTTCTTTTTAAGCAGATGTTCCATAGACATTTCAGAATAGCAACTTGGTTCCAGATTTGAAGATTGAGAATGCCCAGGCCTCCTTGTCTGACAGGCCTACAGACTTTCTTCCAAGCCACAGGAGATTTCTTGCTAGGATTAGAAGATCCTGCCCAAATGAATACTCTGCAGAGGCTATCAATCTTATGAATGACACTAACAGGGAGGGGTAAGCTTGCCATCCAGAACTGAGCAATTGCTGAGATGGTACTCTTAACAAGCTGGATTCTGCCAGCTATACTTAATAGCTTAGCTGTCCAATGCCTAATTCTTGCCATGATTTTGTCAATAAGAGGCAAGTAATAGTTCACACTCAGTTTCTTGGGAGCCAAAGGTATGCCCAGATATCTGATAGGGAAGTTACCTTCAGCAAAACCAGTAGTAATCCCAGCCTGACTTCTCATGTTAGCATCCATTCCACCATAGAAGGCCTTACATTTATTAGGATTCACAACAAGTCCTGTGGACTCAGAAAAGCTATTGAATGCAGTGAGCATCTTCCTTAGGGAATTATCATCTCCTCTACTAAACAACAACACATCATCAGCAAATGTTAAGTGAGTCAGTCTAAGTTTTTGGCATTTGCTATGAAATCTGAAATCAGTATTCTTAGTCATCTTTTGCATCAACCTGTTCATATATTCCATCATTATCACAAAAAGTAGAGGGGAGATAGGGTCTCCCTGTCTTACCTCTCCTTGCATTCATGACCTGTGTATACTCACCATTTACATTAAATCTATAACTCACAGTGGAGGTTCCCAGCATAATCCAATTTATGAATTTCATGGGGAAGCCTAACTCCTTCAGCACAGTTTCCAAAGAAGACCAGTCTACCATATCGTAGGCCTTCTGAAGGTCTATTTGGAATATTTTTGCATAATTAATTAGTATATATTTATATATTTGCTTTTTAATTATTCTAACCAATCAAAAAATCATAAAAAAAATTGTTCTTTGTGTTAAATATTGTTTATATATTATAAACTAATTTTGTACATATTTTGAATAATTTTCTTTTTAAGTTTTAATTATTTGTATAATTATTTGTATAATTATGTTTTAATTAGCTTAAATCAATTTCAAATCAATTTCAAAAATTCCAAAAAAATTAGTTTTGTTTTAAAATTAATTAACAAATATTTTGTACATATTTTAAACTTAATTTCTAGGTTTAAATCTATTTTCATCTTTTTTCTTCATTTTAATTTAATTAATCATGCATTAATTATAATTAAAACCAATCATAAAAAAATCCAAAAACATGCCCATTTATTTTTCTTGCAATTTAAAATTCCTAGATAAATGTATAGGATGTCAAATTCATGTAAATAGGCTAGTTTACATTTCCCGCACAATCGATGTAATAGCGTAGATTTACTTTCCGCGCTTTACATTTCCGCACTTTAATTTCCAGCAAATATAAACTGCGTGTATGTCAAAGATAAAATTGAACCGTTAGATCACTAACTTCAAAGATAAAATATCTGAATCCAATCACAATCACACTTGCACCTCTTAAGGTAAATCCCTTTTCAATCTTTCAAAATCAAAGTCAAAATTCCACTGTTTTGAGTACAAAATCGAACCTTGCTTTTATATCCGGTGAAAGGATAGATTTTTAAAGGAAATAGGATAAAGACCTTACAACTCAGGGTAGACCTCCTAGTTTGCTTGCTCAAATCAAAACAAACAAAATTCTCATACACTGTTGATTTTTCAAAACTTTCAAAAAAGACAATACTTTGTATACATCCAAACGCGGGTTATTACAAAGTTAACGTTCTTTTCAAAACATCTTTCGAAAGATAAACAAGCATTTTGTATACATCCACACACGGATCATTACAAAATTCAATTTACAAAGGTATTTGAAACCACATATGAGCAATTTCAGAGCAATTGAAAAGTGATCGAAAAACAAGTGAGCTAAGCAAACTTAAGAGCCCATGGATAACCATGGATACAAAGGGTGCTAACACCTTCCCTTTGTATAACCTACCCCCTTACCCAGAATTTCTTAAAGGTCTTTTTTCTGTTTCTTTTATAAACCTTTCCTTAATTGGATAAAATAAAAGGTCGGTGGCGACTCTGTGAATTTCAAAAAAATGCGAAAGCATTAAGCGACAAAAAAAGAGTCAGTTCACGTATCTCTACAGATCAGAGGTATGGCCCGGTATTAAAAAAAATCGGAGGTCCACACACGGTCAACGCTCAAAGATCTAATTCATTTACCACGAACGGTAATGACACGATCACTTTCAAAGATCTAATTCAGTTACTACGAACGGTACTGACACGGTCAACGCTCAAAGATCTAATTCATTTACCACGAACGGTAATGACACGATCATTTTCAAAGATCTAATTTAGTTACTACAAACGGTACTGACACGGTCAACTCCCAGAGATCTAATTCTATCATCACGAACGGTGTAGACACGATCACTGACCTTCCCAGTCTAATTCAGTTACTACGAACGGTACTGACACGACAAGAGAATCTAATTCTATCATCACGAACGATGTAGACACGATTATCTCTCTAAGATCTAATTCGGTTACTACGAACGGTGCTGACACGATCGACCTTTAAAGAGATCTAATTCCATCATCACGAATAAGGTGGATACGATCAACTATTTCCTAAGTCTAATTCAGTTACTACGAACGGTACTGACACGATCAAATTCTCAAAGATCTAATTCATTTACTACGAACAGTAATGACACGATCAACACTCAAACAACTACTGTGCATAACTTACTGGATGGCGTCTTTAAGCCCATCCCCATAACTTACTGGATGGCGTCTTTAAGCTCATCCCCATCATACACCTGGATGGCATCTTCAAGCCCATCTCTGACAAAAGTCCCTACTTCAGCTAGGGAAAATTCCTGGGTATTCTAGTGTTCAATCCTCTTCTACCTTCAGATTCCGACTGGCATACGAACCACTCTACATCTTCAGGTTTAAGAAGATTGAACAGGGGCAGCTGTCATACCCCAAAATTTGCCCACACTTTTCAAAAAAAAGTTTCGAAACTATTTCAAAATTGAATTTTTATAAAATCTTGGGTTCATCTACATTGACATCCTGAATTTTATAAATACTCGATTTAAAGTCTATTTTAAAATATAATAATTTACTCTTAAATTATTTATATTTTAATAAATAGTTAAATGTTGGTCAATGCTTCATATACTTTCAATTGGCTTTTTATTTCCAATAAATAATATAGCACTATTGGTAAGGAAGTAAGTTTGCAAGTATAAGGTCCCGGGTTTGAATCTCACTTCTAACACTTTTTCCTTTCTTTTGTTTCTAACCATAGATTTAATTTAAATTTTATTTATATTGAAATAATAAAATCACAAAAAATAAGTTTTTTTAATCATTTAATTTTAGTTATTGTTTTTTTTTTTTAAAAAACATTCTTTTTTTTTACTTATATTCAAAATCACAAAAAGTAAGTTTTTTTTTTAATCATTTAATTCTCGTTTTTTTTATTAAGCTTTTTTTAGAATATTCATTTTTTGATTATATTCAAAATAAATATAAAAAAAAAACTTTTTTTTTAATATTTAAATATTATTTTCGTAATTATTATTTATTTTTAAAAAAAAATCTTTCTTTATTCATATTTTATTCACAAAAAAATCCAAAAAAATCATAAAATATTTTTAAAAAAAATCCAAAACTTTTTATTTTATTTTATTTATTTTATTTTTTACTAGGAGTAAATTTTTGTTCTTTAGTACCCTTTTTATTTGTGAATTAGTGTTAATATCGTTATTATTACTATCATAATTATTAAAATTAAAATAAAATCAAAAAGAGTAAAAATTGAGCGTTTTTTTTTATATAGCTTTTAGAGACCAAATCAAACACTTATTCATTGGCTTTAATCACCATCAAAACCTTGGTCTCACAATTTTGGAAATATTTCAAAACATAGTAAGGAAAGAATCATGATTTTCAATAGTATCAAGGTATGTTTCTTGCCATAATGTGTCGATTTTCTCATTCTATAACTATACCATCTGTTTCTCACAAGAAAAAAAACGCTTGCCTCAAAGTGCATCTCCAAAGCTCCAAAAAAAGTTCACTCCTAAGGCATACGAGTTTCTTTACATTACAGCCACTTGCAATCAGAAGTAATCACTCCAATCTCTCCCAGAGGCGATTTAGAGTAAGTTTGGATCCAAGCATGAACTCCATAACGTGTAAATACATATAGCATGCTTGTTCATATCCACTCATGGTTATGGTTTTCGTTTTTTATCATACAGCATGTTTTAATTTGATTTGATGATTTCAATGTGCTTATAATGTTGTTTAGAACAGATTTGGATCACTAAAGCTAAGCCATAATTCCTAGAGCGCGTAGCACCATTGTTAGGGCTCCATGAGCTTTTTCTTTGAATCTCCGTATGGAGGGGTTTTTAACCAAAACTAACGGTTGATTTGAACTCAGCAGGGCATGTTTATGTGATCTGGGTGCCATTTATTATTGTTAGGTTCGTTTGTGTGCGTATTCCATAACTGCAGGTTTAAGCATGAAGGAGATGGTAAAATCCGCAGGTAATTTGGTGGATAAAATCGCAGTAAAATCCGCAGGGCTGGAGGAAGGAGATGATGACATGGACCACTGACCCTTGACCGCACGCGTGTGTGCCTTCCGTTTGCCAGTCAAACGAATCCTTTCTCTCTTGCGCTGATTGGTCCATTTGAATGATGAGGGGCCCACTTTGACTATTTGTTTGAATTGCTTAATCAGTGTTATGTTTCTTATTTAATTATTTTAGTTGGTTATGCTAACATGTGATGCATGCAGCGCAGATGCTTGAGAGGTTTTGCTGGTAAACCCAAGAACGTGGGTTCAATACTCAGCCATGACAAACTTTTTTTTTTCTTCAGATTTTGCACTTGTTTTATTTACTTCTACACATATAATTCCCATTTATTTTAAGTAAAAAAAAAACAACAAAAATAATAAAATAAAAACTAACCTTGTTAGACTTTAGGTTTAATCATTTAATTTAATTGTCTTTTTTTTTTCTCACTTAAATAAATTAGGTTATTTAATTAATATAATTTAATTTAATAAAAAAATCTTAATTGTTTTAGGATTTAGTTAAATAGACATTTAAATTAATTTAGAATCAATTTTAATTAAAATTAATTTTATTAACCATCAAATCTTATTTTCTCCCGATTTCTTTTCTCATCTTAAAAATCTCTTGTATGGCGCATGTTTTCATTATGTTTCAGAAAGTAGAATGTATATAGGTCAAGTGTAAATATTATAGTGAACCTTTTTACCTTCCCGCACATTTTATTTCTGTATTTTTATTATATTGTGTTAGATGTATGTTTAAACTAGGACATGTATGGCAAGCTCGAATCAAACGTTAGCTCATTAAAAAGATATACAAGATAAATTATAATCGAATACAACACACTTTGCACGCACTCACCCTTAAGGTACGCCCCTCTTGGTTGCCTTCGATTAAAAGGTCGAGTCCCTCGAAACGTAGAGGTACCCATTAGCAAAGTCCCTCGATTAAAAATCATTGCAAAGATCATAAGTCCCTCGATGACCCACGATGTTGCCTCGGTAATATGATCTAGTCCCTCGAACGGTTGCCTACGAAACAATGATTGTCCCTTCGAATATAGCTAAAGGTACCTCTACCCGTTGCCTTCAAACGACCTCGATGACCCTTCGATGACCCGTACGTCCAATATAAAGAAGGATTTCCTACTTCCATATAGTATGGATAATCCTAGGAATTTTAAAAAGTATAGAAAACGACCAACTATTTAGGGTAGTGCTCTTAATCTGCCTAGCTCAATTAAAAAACATCTTTTCAATACTCTTTCAAAAAACTAAGGCTACGCATTTACGCTAAAGTCCTTACGCCCCTTTTTCAACTCAAAACAAACAAACATTGAGCTAAGCAAATTAAGAGCCCGTAGATAACTACGGATGAAAAGGGTGCTTACACCTTCCCTTTTCATAACTTACCCCCCGAGCCCGTTTTCTTTCAAAAAGGTCTTTTTTGTACTTTTTACCTTTCCTAACATTGGACAAAATAAAAGTCGGTGGCGACTCATGCTCACCGCAACATTGTTGCATATTAAAAATAAAAGTCAGTTCACCGTATTACAGAACTGGCGACTCTGCTGGGGATTCTTTAAGAGGGGTTTACCTTAGGGCTTAGTTCATTATAAATGTTTTTAATTGTTTGTTTGTTTGCTTTACTTTTAAGGGTATTGTTTGGGTATATTACTGTGTGAAAGATCCTACACCCGGATCTAGTGTACCTTAGGTATGTGGCAATAGACCAAGGAGACTGTACGACATGTATCGATATGGTTGATCTGGTGGCCACCGTTAGTGCGACACTTTGGTTTGTCCTGATGGCCCTTGAAAGTGATCGAGGAGACATTTGGCTGCCGCGTGGTGTCATTAAGCACTAATTCGCCCTTAGAACCTTAGTCAAAATGCCTTGCAAACTCAAAACTACGATAGGCCATTTAAAAAACCTTCAAACAACCTCACTCTAATTCTAAGGCATACAACCCTGTGCCCAAACTACGTTGACTCTGATTCTCCATAAGGCCCGAACTACATTGACTCTGATTCTCCATAAGGAGATACGTAGGCACTTGGTAACAAGGCGAGTCTCCCCCCTCACAATTTCAATTCACTTTCAAATCTCAATTTTCACCCTATTCATTTCCTTAGCTATTAAACATCTAACTTTAGCCATAAAACCTTTACCTTAGAACAAACCTTAGGAAAGGGTTGAGGGTGCCTAACACCTTCCCTCGACCTGATTATAATAACTTACCCCGATCTCTTAACTGCGTAAGGTTTCCTATTCGCCTTGGTAG
Source organism: Vicia villosa (assembly GCF_029867415.1). Taxonomy (NCBI): domain Eukaryota; kingdom Viridiplantae; phylum Streptophyta; class Magnoliopsida; order Fabales; family Fabaceae; genus Vicia; species Vicia villosa. The sequence goes on from NW_026705254.1 coordinate 71,807, forward strand.
AATAGGTGACGACTCTAAAGCTTAATTTTTAGGGCAGGTTGTTACAGCTGGCGACTCTGCTGGGGATACACTTAATGGTGAATTACTATACTCCTATAGGTTTTGGCAGGGTTTAGGTTTTTGGTAAATTTTTTAGGGTTTGGCTAGTCCGCCAATTTTAGGGTTTATTTATTTTTGTAAATATTTAATTTTTATTTTTATTTATTTATTTATTTCACCTTTTACATCATTTAAATAAATACATGTTTATTTAAATAATATCTGTTTATTTAAATATTTGTTGTGTATTGCATTTTAAATTGTAAGCAGCCGGAGTTCAAGGTTAGTTTTTAAAATATTTAAATTTTATTTATTTACTTCCTTTGCAATTCCATTACCGCAATGCTATTTATTTATAGTAGTTTAAATAAATACCTGTTTATTTAAATAATTGCTTTTTATTATAAGCGGCCGGATTTCGATGTTAGTTTAAATATTTAAATTTTATTTATTTATTTTCCTTTGCAATTCCATTACTGCAATTTAATTAAATATTTATTTAATTGAATGTTTTTATTCCTATTACATCTTCTGGGTTATATATAAATTGTTGTTAAAACCTAAGTGTGGGAATTATCTTTAAGACCAGGGGGGACTTGAATCGCCTACGAGTCTTATTGATAATTCCACTCAGAGTGGGTTGAATATCCGGAAATGTCCAATACGAGGCTTGACCTTGTTAAGGGCAGGACTTGGTATTTGGCTGATCTCTCTGAGAACTTACCCCAAAAATTCGAACCTCATGGATAAAATGAGTTGTTCTAAAATCCAAAGAGACAAAAAGTCTCGGAGGCTACGAACGACCCCATGAGACCTTCTAGAACACTCCCATGGAAAGGGTAGGCTCCCTAAAGCCGCTACGTCGAACCTATGAACCTAGGACTTTTGTGCTTCTGTGCTCATTATATGTTTGCAATTTATATACTTCGAATATCTATGTGTTTCAATTTTGCAGGTATCCCTACATATTCCCTAGCCTGTAGGGACTCTAATTCCTAAGACTACGCCCTTCCCCTGAAGGACATCCCCATTAACGGGCGTCAATTGGCTTCACGATGGCCATGAGAGCTGGTAACTGTCTTGAACGGTGAACCCGTGCTTGTTCCCACGTACCCTCTAACTTGTAGGGTTTGGATTTCCGTTTATACATCTTTCGCTCCTAACCTGTAGGGATTTCTCTTCATCCGATATCGTCCTTAGATATGTTGTGTTCCGCATAGAGAACCTTCCCACGAGGGACAACTTCGTAAGTACACGTCGAACGACCTCTCGAAGGTCATGAGACTTGGTGACTGTCCTGAACGGTCGTCAACTGCTACTTTCCGCGTACCCCTTAATCTAAGGGATTCCCATTAACGTGTCATAGCTTGCAAGTGTTTCGTCAGAGTCTAATGTCATCCTTAGATCCGCATAGGCTATCCTTAGGACTATATCTATCGCGCGTCCGCATTGCATTACATACAAGGAGTCATAATATACAAAAAAAATAAAGGAGTCCTTTGCATACGCGTGCATTCGCATTTTCATGCGTTCATACATTTACATTTACATTTGCATTTCTATCTTCGCCCGCATCCATACTTACCGTGCTAGCCGGTTTCCCGAAACTCCCAAAGAACTAAAAGGATTATCAACTATGGAGAAAGGAGGATAAATTATTGAAAACGATCTCGGCCTTGCTACAAAAAAGAGGAATGCCTTTCACCATGCCTTCCGCATGTCCATGCCTTTTCGCAGCAAGACTATGCCAAAATTATCGTCGAGCAAGGATCAGTTCAACAAAGAAGTTCCCTCATAGATACACCCAAGGGGTATCTAGCCATAAAAGGGTTCATCTTAGAACACATCAAATTTGCAAGGACACTCTACGATAACCTAGGGGCAAGGATTAGTCTAGCTGGGGCAATATCCTGAACAAAGGTGCATAACTACGGTGGAGGGAAAGCGACATATATTAACTCTCCACCAAGGGGCAAAAGGGTCCTAAATTTCCTTTATCAATCTACGAGCTCCGAGGATTGTGAACGGTGTGATACTATCCTTAGAAAAAGCAAAAGAGGTTCAGTCAAAGGAAACTCATGAAGTTCCGATACGACGAAAACCCACCGCTAACAGATTTATTCCCGACAGGTTTGACGTGCCCAAGGAAAGTTCGAGATTACCCTTTACTCCTACAAGTCCACGAACTAAGGAGTGAAACAAAGTCGACAGACTCACAAAAAATATTTCCCTAGGATCAATAGGTTTATCATTTCAAGTTGTAATTTCTACGATCCTAAGATGTTATTTGATGTAAAAATGTTGTACCTTTCAAATAGTAATTCAATAAAATATTCATGCATGTTTTGAAATCAATCCATTCGCTTCATTCGCTCACTACTACGACTTTCCACTCGCACCCTTCTATTCTGTTTCAATTTCGATTTTCAATTATTAACAAACTTAAGGGAGAATGACGAATACAAATAACTAAGTCTCGCTAAACATATGCTTTCAAGGTAAGACCGAACCGATGATGTACAGGCATTGTTTCAATTCCTAAACAGTGGAGACATAAGGATGTTAATCCCTCGTTACCCCCTCGAGCCAGGAGTTGGAGCTTGTTTCTACTTTTCAAATAAACCTTGATTTTAACCAGGGGCAAGGTAGATTTCAATTAATTCAATGGTGTATTTTGGTTGTCAAGAGAACCAGTTAATCCAAGCAAGGATCAAGCAAAGTTTCAAGCATATGCTTTTCCTCGCGTTCATCCAAGATTGAGGAAGCAATGGAGATAACATTCACAACATCTTCTTACTCAATACATCATCCAAGATCGAGGACATATCAGAGCCGAAGCTTGCAAATCCAAACCAAGGATCACAACATTCAATATCCAAGGATCAATATTTCCAAAGCACTATTCAAAAAAAGGAAAAAAACGCCCGCTAAGTCAAAATGGAAAAATTCCATGAAAGAAAACAAAAGCGACTTAGGCAAAAATTAGGGCATCCCGATGGATCAAATTCAAAAGAATTGGTTCACGCAAAAAGAAGGGATAAAAACAAAACAAAGGCGAAACAACAAAGGATAATCTTGTGACTGCCAAATCATCGAAGCTCCTCATAAACACTTGGATCTTTACGACAATTTTCATCGGTGCTTGGATCTCTACTAAAGCCTCTGCTCAACATAACAACTGAAACGACTCTCTTGCCAACAAAGCACATTCATTGGATTAGGCGAATCTTTAGGATCTGGAGAAAATCAAGGAGAAAGGGGTGGGATAAATAAATTTTTGAGCCTTATATCCATTATTCTTAAAACATAAACCAGGCCAAGTTACAACATTTAAAAGTCCTAATTGAGGCAAGGTTAACTACGAAATCATATCAAGCAAGATTTTGTTATACTGACTCCTAGGTTTGTTAAAACTATTTCTAACCACTGCGCTTCTTTAAGCATTCATCATCAAGTTCTAACCACTGCGGATTTTGATTTCAAAACTTGCATATGCATCACATTGGAGTTACTTCTCGAAGGGTACAACGCCATCTACGAATACACACTTAGCATTGAGGAAATCTCGAAATTGGTTTAATCAAAGGTAATCATTTCTAATAAAGACTCTGAAGTGGGGGGAACCACATCTAGGGGGTTCTCCTAAACAGGGGCAAAAATTTCAAGGATCACAGGGACATGCAATCGAACATCCTATTGACTAGGGGCATTCATCCTAAGGATCAATCGACTTGGGGTCACATCTCGAAACAATAGCAATCAGGGGCATGTCCAAACATGGGAAGAATTCAAATTCAAAGGATAAAACACTATGGATAGTCCTCCATATACTGGAGATCAAGGGCATACCCTTCAATCTAAACATCGAAGCATATGACAAAGTTATTTCTTGGGGCACTTCCCTCATAAGCATCTTTTTCCACGAAAATTGGGGCAAGGCGAACAACAAAAGGGAAAGACGTTCTCGCACTTTACAACATCCAACAAATCTTTCTCCTAACAACGATCTTCAAAATTCAAAAGGAGATGTCGGGAAATCGCGCTAGCATCCAACAACCTTACAACTTTAGCAAGCTATATACGCTCTTGGTTATCAACAACCTATCATTGGGGCATCATGCAAATACATACAAATCATGCATTACATACATTGGTCGAATACATTACACCACACCTTTTTTAGGTAGTCTTCTTTAAGACAAATCCTACGGTCCTTTCTAGGAACCTCTTCAGGTAGTCTTTTTAAGACATTACTGTTCCAAGAACCTTTTTAGGTAGTTTTCTCTAAGACAATCATCGTCATTTCCAAGAACCTTTTTAGGTAGTCTTCTTCAAGACGTTCTTTTCCTAAGTACCTTTTTAGGTAGTCTTCTTCAAGACGTTATTTTCCTAAGTACCTTTTCAGGTAGTCTTCTCCAAGACATTCTTTTTCTAAGAACCTATTCAGGTAGTCTTCTTTAAGGCATTCTAAAAACCTTTCTAGGTAATCTTTTTAAAGACATCTTTCAGCCTTTTCAGGTAGTCGTCTTTAAAGACATTCTTCATTCCTTGCTAAGAACTTTTTCAGGTGGTCTTCTTTAAGACAAATTTCTATCTTAAGAACCTTCTCAGGTGGCCTTCTTTAAAACGAATTTTCGTATCCATTCTAGAAACCTTTTCAGGTAGTCTTATAGAAGACATTATTTCATTCCACGCATTACTTTGTTCCACTCGTCAGTCAACATATACACAAGCATTACCCGCATACATAAACATTACCAAGCCAGCACAAGCATAGTCATGGTATAGGTGCAAGCATGGAGTAAACAGGTTCAACGGGCTCAATAAGGAGATAAAATCTTGGGATTGACATCAGCATCAGCATACATACATACACATTAACTTATGCATATCATCTAGTGCATTCAAATACTAAAAAAGTCCAGTTTCCAAACCTCGTGTTGTGATAGGTGTTTTCCGACCCCTCAAGTCGTGAATGTCCGACCCCCGAGTCGTGAGTTTTTAAACATACCATTTCCTTTTCGACCCTCGAGTCGTGAATATTTGACATGCTATTTTCTCCGACCCTCGAGTCGTGAGTCTCCAAACAAATGATCTCTTCTTATGCAGGTACGCTTGTCAGAACCATGGCAGGTAGGTCTTTTGGTGCAGGTAAGTTTGCTAGAACTATAGCAAATAATTCCTATTGGTGCAGGTAAACTTGTCCGAACCAGGACAAGAGATTCCTATTGGTGCAGGTAAACTTGTCCGAACCAGGGCAAGTGACTCCTATTGGTGCAGGTGAGCTTGTCAGAACTATGACAGGTAACCCTAATGGTACAGGTGAAATTTGTCCGAACCAGGGCAAATGATCCAAATGGTGTAGGAGAAATTTGTCTGAACCAGGGCGAATGATCCAAATGGTGTAGGTGAAATTTGTCCGAACCAGGGCAAATGATCCAAATGGTGTAGGTGAAATTTGTCCGAACAAGGGCAGATGATCCAAATGGTGCAGGCGAGCTTGTCAGAACTATGACAAGTAATCCTATTGGTGCAGGTGAGCTTGCTAGAAACTATAGCAAGTGATCCTATTGGGGTTCAAAAAAAAAACTACGAAAACTTACTAGAACTATAGTAAGTGGGGTTCACAAACTACGAAAGCTTGCTAGAGCTATAGCAAGTGATCCTTTTGGGTTTATCACGTTAGTCCCTCGGCAGTGATCTTCTTCAAAATTTCAAGCAAGGTTATATTTTTCTTTTCCAAAGTTACTAACTTCAACTAACAATCATGCATCATCCAACTAATATACTTCATTCATACATAATGCACATACATACATCGCTCTCATTTATTTTGAGAGGCTTACTGCATTATACATCGCATGCATCATACCATTGCATAAAATTCAGGTTGCCTTTTTAGGCCGTACTACAGTCAAAACACGTGGTTCATTCCAAAAAGGCATCATGTGTCACAAAAAAATGATATTTACCTTGGGTGGCATCTGTAAGCCCACCTCCCACGGAATTTCTTCCCGACACACGCAAATTTCAGGGCACTTCAGTGTTCAATCATCTTCTACCTTCAGATTATGATAGGCAGACGTGCCTATTTGACTCTCCAGGTTTAAGAAGATTGAACAGGGGCAGCTGTCATACCCCAAAATTTGCCCTCCTCTATTCATCTTCAATGGCTCTAGGTTCAAAGGACCATTCAAGTCACTTTCTCGGTTCTCCTAATCGAGGGTCTCAAAGCTAGGGTTTGCACTTTATCAAAGGATTTTGAATTTCTAAGGCCTCAAACGAACCTCAAGGTATCTCATATGTCTCAAAGTGTCTCCATGTCAATTATCAAGCTTCAATCCCAAGGATTTCCCATTCAAATGCTCAGATGATCAATAATCGACTATGTTGACCTAAAAATCAACTATAATCAAAATACAGTCAAACTTCAAGATTTTTGGTCAACATCAAGTATGTGAGATTTTGTCCATCATTTGATCAAAGATTTATCATGATCCATTAGTAAAAACTCAGAGATGAACAAATTAAAAGGTTCAAATTAGGGTATTTTATAGGAAAAGTCAACTCAACTTTGACTGACCATAACTTCCACATGGAGTATCAAAAATTGAAGGAAATTGAATCCTCAACAACTTTGTCTCTCACAAGCCAAGGCTAGAAATGCTTCATTTGAGAGATATGGCCCAATACATTACAGGTCCTCCAGAAAGGTCAACAAAAACACCTTTTGGGTCAAAGCTCATAACTTGAGCATGGAAGCTTCAATTAATATGAAACCAAAGGCATAATTTAGAGGACTCTTTAAGCTTTCCAAAAAGTCCTATAACACTTCCATATGTTAAAAATTGAAGGAGTTATGACTTGCACAATTTGGGCGATTTTGAGAAAATGCGCTTAAAAGCAAAGTGGAGAAGTTTGGTATTTTGAACCATTGGGCCTAAAATATGGATTCCAAACATGACCATGGGCCTTATAATGATCTTTTATTAATTATTTTATTTTTATAATGTTTACCTTATTTATTTGAATTTTTAATTCATTTAAATGTGGATAAATTATTATAAATATAAAAAAATTAGTTTTAAGTCAAAGATTTGATTTTGTAACCAAATCCAATAATCCAAATAAGGCATATATGATACAAATTTGTTCAAAAGAGATTGGAGAGAGATGGCCCAAAAATAGCAAGATTTATGATATTTTTCCAATCAAATGTCATCCTTCCAATCACATGACTTATTGCTAAAAATATTTAACCTATTTGGTCTCCTATATATTTAGGAGGAATGGAAGAAAATAGGAGTTGGCTAGGAGGACGAAAAAAGGGGAGGAGGAGGCTAGGGTTTCAATGAAAATATGCAAGAAATAAGGTGAAACCGTGGCACCCCTTCTCTGCAAGTATGAAAGCATTCCTCACGTTCTAATTTGTCCAGGAGACTCCCAACAATTAGTCCCAGGCCTCACATGGTCCCAAGGCGTCTCAAAACGCACTCCTTCGAGTGCACCAAGTTGGTAAACATTCTGTGATCTCAAACTTCTACTTCTCGCAAATTAAACGAATTTGATGCACATATATTCATTCATACTAATGTTTAGATTGTTTTAGAACGTTAGGTTATGAGTTTTGGCGCAGGGGTGATCAATCACCATTATTAGGGCACAATGAAGTTTCCTTTTCGTGTTCATAGTTTCAGGAGTTTTTAAGCAAAACTAAGGGCATATTCTTGATCCAGGGACCATTTTAAGGTGATCTGGGCATTTAGTTTTCTGGTCTCACATTGTTTTTGCAGGTTTTCATGTTCGAAGGTTTATCCGCAACAAAAATCGCAACAAAATTTGTGGAAGAATCCGCAGGAAAATCAAAGGAGGAAGATGAACAAAAAACTGACGCGTGGCTGTGTTTTGTTTGGGGGTCAACCGTCGCTTTTCTCTCCCTTCTCTTTATTGGTAGGTCAAAATATCAGACCTTCTCTCAGCTCTTCTCATTGGCTTCCGCGTGCTCACGAGGGCCCACTTTGAATTCGTTTGAATCTTTCCATTTACCATACTTTTAACATATTTATTATTTGCTGGCTATTTATTAAACAAAAACGCACGCAGCCTGGTTGGTGACACATGAACATTGTTATTCTTCAGGTCCTGGGTTCGAACCCAGGCTTGTCATATATATTTTTGGGATTATGTAGATTGCAGATCTGGTACACACACCTACGCTGTACCTTCATATCTCAGCCCTCAGATCTCACCAAAGCATGATCCAACGCCTTCAAAGGTGCAGTTCCACCATGGATGTCCAGAGCAGGCCACACAGGATTTCCTTCCAGGTTTCATTTAATTATTTATACAATTATATAATTAATCTTAGTTAATTCTAATAGATTTCTCTGTGTAGAATAACTTTAGTTTGAAATTGAACTATTATATAATTAGGATAAAAACTAATATTAGGACTATTTCCCGATTATTCATTATTTCGACTAATTTATTTAATCATCTTTAATTATAAGAATCAAAAGACCCTAGAAGATTGTCGCAACTAACGGTAACAAATTAAAACCAGGGTTGTACGCCCAACACTTAAAACATTCAAGACACTCCAAAACTACGGATTTTCATCCTTTTCGATCAGACAATTCAAAATGCCTTGCAAACTCAAAACTACGATAGGCCATTCAAAAAGCCTTCAAACAACCTCACTCTAATTCTAAGGCGTACAATCCTATGCCCGAACTACGTTGACTCTGATTCTCCATAAGGCCCGGACTACGTTGACTCTGATTCTCCATAAGGAGATACGTAGGCACTTGGTAACAAGGCAAGTCTCCCCCCTCACAATTTCAATTCACTTTCAAATCTCAATTTTCACCCTATTCATTTCCTTAGCTATTAAACATCTAACTTTAGCCATAAAACCTTTACCTTAGAACAAACCTTAGGAAAGGGTTGAGGGTGCCTAACACCTTCCCTCGACCTGATTATAATAACTTACCTCGATCTCTTAACTGCGTAAAGTTTCCTATTCGCCTTGGTAGAATAGGTGGCGACTCTAAAGCTTAATTTTTAGGGCAGGTTGCTACAATACTGAAAACTAATAATCAGGTAGTATTTAGGTAACAAACGGGCGCTATTAACCATGACATGGTCGGAGTGCTTGCCCGCGAAATGAATATGGTTTTTCCCTTTGATCCAAAATGTCAATAGGACTAACCAAGAAAATACCCAATCCTATCAGCAATTGTCAGTGCATATGGCGTGCATAGCAGATTTATCTGGGCCCCCCAACCACCTGGTCGACTTAGGTAGGGCCAGTTAGCAATTTAGAAAGAAGAACCAACCATTAATCAGATTCGACCACCCAAACAGGAAGTCGTCGAAAGGGATATGGGGCAAGGGTTAAACAACAAGGGATTCGACCCGAGACCCCTAAAGAATAACCCAGAAGGGTAGTAATGATCAATAGAGACCAGAATGTAGACGAAGAGATCCAAAGAATTAGGCAGGATAACATGTTGGCGAAAAATAATATGATTACTATTATCGAAAGAATCATGGCACAAAATGGTCTAAACACAGGCTTTATGAGGCCAAATTATGCCTCCCCTCTGACATAGTATATTGTCCAAACCGAATTACCAAGGGGTTGTAAAGTCCCCAAATTCACAAAATTCTGAGAAGACACGAATGAGTCCACTGTCGAACAGGTAGCCAGATTGTCATACACCAAAATTTACCCTCTCATTTTTTAAGACAAAAATCTTCGAATTCGAAAATAATTGAAGAGAACATTCTAAGCTTTCCAACAAGTTCAAAATTATTCCCAAATAATAAAAACTGAGAAAATTATGGCTTGTGAAAGTTGAGAAATCTTGAGCTAGTGAAACTGAACAAATTCATTTTTGGGCCACAATTTTAATTCAAGCGAACATTACATTCATACACTCCTTAAACTATTTTATTTCAATTGTTTTGATTTATTTCATTTAAATAATTAAAAATAAGGAAAATAAAGTAAATTAAGCTCTTAGTGATGTCCAAGCCCATTTGTACTTTTAACCTAATATTTTCTTATAAATAGTCACTAACAATTAGCAATTTTTCAATTCATTCTCACACAACTAAACCCTTGTGTTTTTCTTAACCAGTTGAAAGATCAAAAGGAACAAGAAGATTTTTTTGAAGCAAAACGGAGCCACGATGCCATCCTCTCCTAATTCTCCTTCCTCAGCATGGTGATAAATTTTCCAGCCTATCAGCCGAATTTTGAAACTACTATTTCGACTTGCTCCAAATTTTTTACCGAAGTTCAGACCATCAAAATCGCAAAACCCTTTTTTTTCTATTTTATTTGATTTAATTTCTATTTTCATATTTTCAAAAAAATCTCAAAAAATTATGTAGGTTCGTTTTCTTATTTTATTTGATTTATAATTAGGTTTTTATATTTGTTTGATTTTATTTTAATCACTTTTCTATTTTTCCATTTATTTTCTTAACTGAAACATTGCAGTGGTTTATGAACAAGTTTCCTATGGATTGGCCAAGTGGATGGAGCTTTACCCTTTGACCTCAAGGGGTACCCCAAAATTTTTTTTTGGCCAAAAAACTTTTTGGCTCTTAGCCAAATCAAGATTATTCATATTTGGCCAACAACCCTTTGGTTTTTGGCCAAATCAAGGTTATTTGTATTTGGCCAAAAACCTTTAGGTAATTGGCCAAATCAAGATTATTCGTAATTTTGGCCATAATTTAATTTTCTAAACTCATATTCTTGTGTTATTATTATTACTATTATTATTCTTATTATTATTATTATCCTATTTTTGCAAGTACTTCCTGTGGCCCAAAAGGGAGAAGATTGCGCGTACATTATGGAATTGCATATCCCTTCCACACTGAATTAAAGCTTGGATCCAATTATGGTGTAGTACTTAGTGGGCTCCTGGCCTGTATTTTCTCTTGCTGATTGCACCCCCTTTGGTTCATTTTTGCTAACCCTTTTTTTATCCCCTTTTAATTAATTCAAGGTTTTTTTAAAAAATTAATTTAATTAATTAGGTTTTTTTTAGCCAAAAAATAATTAATTTTATCAATTATGTTTTTTAATCAATTAAGTTTTTAGCCAAAAATAGTTAATCTAATTAATTAGGTTTTTAACCATAATAATTAATTTGATTAATTAGGTTTTTTAGCTAATTAGGTTTTTAACCAATTTAATTAACTAGGTTTTAACCAAAAATTAATTAGATAATTTAGGTTTACAATCTTAGGTTTATTTTCACTTATTTTCAAACCTTAAATTTCAATTCGCGATCTTCTCTTCTCATCTCATACTCTATGATTGTTGCATGTTTGTTTAATTTCTGTATTTTATTCATTTATTTATTTATCTATTTATTTAAATTCTAGAAGGTGTATAAGTTGCCAATTTTTGTGATGTAATAGTAATTGGGGCCTTTACTTTTCCGCACTTCCCCCTTTTGGTTATGTAATCCCCCTTCCCGAAGCCTTGAAATAGCGTAGGATTTTATTTTTTCTGCTTTTATTTTCTGCACTATATAACTGTTGAGATGTATGTTAGTAGGATTTTATGACAAGACTAAAATCAAACTAGAATAACTCTAATTTTCAGGATTAAATAAATCGATCACTTTTGTTCACACACTCACCTTTAGGGTACCCCTTCTTATGTTGTCTTTCGACGAATAATAGTCAAGCCCCTAGAGCATAGGGACACCTTAGCAAATGCCGCCTCTGAATTAAATCATCATAACGATCATAGTCCCTTCGATGTTCCCTACGATATAAATGATCTTGTTCCTCGATTAAATGATGATAGTCCCTTCGAATGATAAGATATCCTTACTTGTTGCCTTTTATGACTATTCACATCCAATGCATATGACTTCCTTCCATCTTTATGGCATGGATAGCCCCTACGACTATGCCATGACCCTTCGATGACCCAAATATATCCAATGAAAGGACTCCCTACCTATAAATTGTATGGGTAGTCTCTTTCCCTTAAATGAAAGTCTTTAAGAACAAGACATACCTTACAAACTTAGGGTATGTAGTTCCTAATTGCTTGCTCACAACAATTCAAACTCTCAAATGCTTTTCACACCTCAATTTTCAAAAAACTCTTTTCAAGACAAGTACTTTAAATATATTCGAATGATGAATCATTACAAAGTTAAGTTCTTCTACAAACTGTTTTACTATGCACACACTACACTCTTTTCAAACAATTCAACACAAGTCTAAGTGGGCTAAGCAATTAAGAGCCCCATGGATACAAAGGATGCTTACACCTTCCCTTTGTATAACCTACCCCCCGAACTCAAAATCTTTAAAAAGGTCTTTCCAGTTCTTTTTGCCTTTCCTAATTGGATAAAATAAAAGTCGGTGGGGACTCTTGCTATCTGCATCATTTTAAAAAGTTAGTTCTCCCACTGTGTTACACAAATATTTAATTGAGGCAGAGGATTTCGCCAATAATATAAGATAAAATATTTCCCTAGTTCATTAACAAAGAATGCTTTTACGTGGTTTACTACATTACCACCAAACTCTGTAGATACATGGTCTCGACTAGAGAGGTTGTTTCATAAACAATTCTACATGGGACAAACCAAGATAAGCCTCAAAGAATTGGCCAGCATTAAGAGAAAATTCAATGAACCAATAGATGACTATCCTATTGGTGCGGATCTTTGAAGATGACGATTACTAAGTCATCAGTGATGTTTTGGTACCACATGCATGGGTCTTATTAAGTTGCATTTTATTATTCATGGCATTGCACAATATTTGAATTAAGTGATATGTTTGATGAATTATTGAGTTATGGTGCTTCGATGTGAGGGATTAGTGATTGTTGTTATGCTATAGATGTAGTTAATGCAATGATGATGTTGTTGTTCCTATGCCATGACTATTATATCTATTTCTTATGCTTTTTATAATGATTACGATTTACTCTACCCTTTCTTCTTGAAAATGTTATCTCAAAACGTGGGTAACTTGCAGGTGATCAAAATTAGTGCATGAAGCTTAGGAGGTATCTTTAGAGCGTGCTAGTTTAGTTTATGTTAAGTCTAGTGGGTTTTGCTCTGATATGAAACATTAGGGTTGGGATCGTTTGTTTTGGAACTATTATGTTTTTTGTTTTATTCGAAGATATTTGAATTATCGTTTGTGGTACTAAAACTATTTTTGAAGTATGATTCATGGACGATAAAGTGTGATGAAGTCTTATGAAGTATTTATTTTAATAAAGGTATTTTGAACTATGAATTCCGCTGCAATATGTGAAGTACTATATGTTGATTGTAAAGAAATATCAAATTTATTAGGTTTTGCAACCCGTGTTACGGAGAAGGACTATTTATTATAAGATGTTATATGAAGATGTGACGCCCTTGTAACTTTAATTGAATTTTTATTTTTGTAAAATACATGCGAAATATGTTTGGGTTAGAAGGGTGTTATATTAGTGGTATCAGAGCAGGTCAGTCCGTCCGTCCAGTTTATTGAGTCTATAGTGTGATAGTTGAATACTGTCGGTAGATTATTCTAACTTTGGTGATAATTTCGGTGTGAACTTATTATGGCTGGAAGAAACGACGTTGCAATTGCTGCTGCCTTGGAGGTATATACAAAATCATCCTAATGGGGGTATTGACGAATCTCGTAGTTTGAGTATGTTCAAGAGGGAGAATCCGCCTACTTTCAGAGGTCGGTACGATCCTGATGGGGCACAGAAGTGACTTAAGGAGATTGAGAGGATCTTTCAGGTGATGAGTTACTCTGCAACGCAAAAGGTATGGTATGGTACTCATTTCAATATAAATATCCCTTCCCCTCCTCTCCCTTCCTAAAAATTGAACCAAACACATTTCAATATAAATATCCCTTCCCTTCCATCTACCTCGAACCAAACATACCGAGAGAGAGAGAGAGAGAGAGAGAGAGAGGGAGAGGAGAGAACTGTAAGAGAAATAGAGTATGGTTGATGATGTAATGAGTGAATTTCACCAGTAAAACATTCTATAATAAGGAATTTCGGGCGGGTCTGGGTACCCGCGGTTTAATTCTTTGTTACCCGGTCCGTCCATTATAAACCACCTTAAACCAACTCTTTCACCTGTTGAACCCGTTAAATCATTTAAATCCGCCCATTTCCTTTTATTTTTTCGATTTTTGCTAGTTTAGATTGGGTTTGCGAGTCTTGTCCACCCCTAACTATATCTATTGAAAAAGTTTTTTTTTTTAAATTACATTTCGGATAACTTATATTAAGTTATTTAGTGACTACAATAAAGATGACTTTAAGCAACAGTGAAAAGCGGTGGCCTAAAGTTAAAAAATCATTGTTTGTTTTCTAGAAATCTTTCTACGAAGTTATCCGGTCTGTATTATATTTGAAAAAAAATTGCATTTCAAATAACTCATAGATAAATTGTCTAATGATTATAGCAAAAATGAGTTCAGGCAACCGTAAAAAAAAGTAGCCTAAAGTAAAGAAAACTGTTTCCATTAGACAATGTTTTCAAAACATTGTCTGATATAATATTGCCAAATGAAAAGTAAAACCTATTGAAAAACTTATAAAAAGTTATGTCATAAACAAAAATTTGATAAAGAAATTATAATATCATAAAACTTATAATAAATTATTCGATGAATAAAAATTTGATAAAAAATTATAATACCAAACTTTCAATAAATTATCCCACGAACAAAAAATTGGTAAAATTTTATAATACCAAAAAACTTATTGAAAGTTATACGGTGAAGAGAAATTATGTAGCAGAATTCTCTAAATGACGTTAATAAATAAATATAATTAAAATATTTTGAAAAATGTAGGTTAGAGGAATGGAATAAAATTTTCAATAATTCATTTTATCTTTTGGTACACTCAAAAATTGGTCCTCCCTCCGTCCTAAATTAGAAGAGAAATTCACTTTTTAGATTCATTGAATATTTAATGTATCTGGTCTGTATATAGACTAGATACATTAATTATTCAATGAATCAAAAAAGTAAATTTCTCTTATAATTTGGAACAAATGGAGTATTATTTAAGTACAACTAACATCTCATATCTCATGTACCTAATTTGAACACACTCACATTTCTCAACACTTATATTTATTAATTAAAATAAATATGGTTTCCACTAAACATGAATTTTAATCCATAAAAAATATGTTGAAAAATGTGTGTTCCTACTGATATTATTCATCTAATTTTTTACAATTTCCTCTAAAGGAGAAGCTAACTCCAATGATGAAAAAATTTAAAATTGTTGGGTGAGTAACCGGTTCTCTTCGTCCTCTAACCTTGCAACCATTTGATTCCAAGATCACATCCTACTTTTGCAGCTATCTGGAATTTTACTTTTGCCATCTCTACTGGATCAATACAAATACTTTCTTTGCTCTTTCCTCGTTTTTTACCAACCAGACCTCTCTTCAAACTGAATTTTATTATTGATTCTGGAATTTTCACACCTTACCCACAATATCTTTCTTTTATTACTGTCATACACCAGGGGCGGATCTAGAAATTATATATTGGTGTGGCTAAACATTAAAAAAATTCCAACTAAATCATATAAAAATGATTAATACAATACATTTCAAAGAAAATTGTCTATCATTCATTTCTTGAAAATTGTCTATCATTCATCACTGTAAAATTTTGTTTGGGTCTGGGTCCCAATATTTCACATTCGCAATCGTTTTAGTCCCTAAAATCAAAATCCGCAGGAAAACTGCAGATTTTCCTGTGGATTTTGGCTTAAGGGACTAAACCGCAAGCAAAAAGTAAGATATAGGGACTCAAAGCAACAAAAAAATTTACAGGGACGAAAATCAAAAACTCAGTAACTTACAAGGATCAAAAGTGCATTTAAGCCTTTTATTTATTATTAAATTTTTGTGATAAAATATATTATATTTTTGTAAGTGGTTTGATTTATTATTATTTTTATATAAAAATATATATGGTTTAATTTTATTCTATTATAATATTTATATTTTAGCAAAATTAATATTATTTTTAATTAATTTTATAATTAATTAGATTGTGAATTAAGTTATTCGGTTTAAATTATCCTATGATGAAATTTTAAGATTAATTGTTAAATTATATATAATATGAAGAAAAAAATGAAAAACTAGTGTGGCTATAACCACACCTTGCCTTTGAATAGGTCCGCCCATGTCATACACTCAAAACAGAACATCCATCAACCTTATACAGTCAGAAAACATAAAAATACAGTGAAGCAAGCTATCTAAAAACAGAGATTGTTTATTTGAAGGCCTATTTGTATTAATGTGTCTAGTAATCTTGTTTCCCGATTATAATTCTCAAACCGTAGTTTAAGTTTTATATAAAACGATGAGAGGAATAATAAGAGCTTGAATATTATTGTTAAAATAACTAGTAGGAAATCCGTGCTATCTCACAGGTCTGGTCGAGGTTTCACATTACATGTATCCTAATATCACTTGTAAAGTTCTTTTATATAAATCAACCATATATATTTAACCAAAATGCTAACAAATTTTAGTCAATGTTAATCCCAAAAACATAATAGTTAACAATGAAAGAGCTAATAATACATCAATTTTTTTAGCTCTTTAAGTAAAAACAATAAACATATGGATTCATATTACACGTATCAATGACTAAATTATTAAATATGAAATCATATTTTCAGTTAGATAACATTAATATATTTATAACTTATAATCATTTATCAAAATTTATTTCAAGTGTTTGGAATATCAAACATAATATAACTTATTTTGCAGTTCATAAATATTCACGTAATTTCAATCAATAACTGGTATCTCGCATCTACCCGTCAATTCAAATGAGTTAAGAAACCCTAGTTGAATCCAAATGAGTTAATTCTAAAAATTTATTAAATCATTAACCCATTTTTCCAAACTTAAAATGTATAACAACTTCCGTCAAATGCTTAAGAGTTTCTACATTTAAAGTATATATTATAATATAAAAAAATATAATTTTATAAGTCTAAAAAATATAACTTTACTTAAGAAATTAAGCATAGTTAGAGAATAAAATTTATTAAACCTATTTTAGATATTAGCTAATTTTTTTCAAACCTAAAATGTATGACATCTCTAGTCAAATATTAAAAGTTTAATGTATACTTAAAATATTTAAAAATTAAACAAATAATAAAAATATGAATATGTTAATAGAGTAATTAGATCTTGAATATGTACAATTATAAAAAAATAGAAATTTAAAATCTATGATGGGAAATAATATATATTTATTCTCATATTTAAAATAATCACATTAGATTTTATCCTTTATTTTTTATGATTACCATCTATCATTAAATTTTCATGACTACTTATTAACATATTTTTAACATGATTACAATTATGAAGTTAATTTGAAAAAAGTTATGAGAAGTTTTAGTTATTTCATAAGTTTACAAAAATTACAAAATCTCAATTGATTTTGTTTTGTTTCATTAACCTTTCTATAAAAGTCTAAATAATTTCAAAATAAATTTTATCTCAAATAAAGATCTAAATAATTACAAAATAATTTTTATTTTTATATTTTTATAATGAAAAACTAAATATTTAACTTTGGAATAAAAAAAGTTAAAAGTTCTAGTAAAAAGTTATAAATTGTTAGATATGATTTACTATATTTTTTTAAAAAAACACTTTTGCAAAAACTAAATTATTAGATATGATTTGATAGGATTGCAAAGCCTTATTTATTGGGAAGAAATTTTTTAAGGTTGATAAAAAAATTTATGGCATAATATTATCTATGATATGATTTTTCCCGTCCGTAATAATTATTAAATAAATCCATAAAAATCATTTTTAATTATCATTTTTTTAAATTATTATTTATATATCAATAAATTTTTCTCATTATCATTTTGTTTCTTGAACACCATTTAAATTATTTTTTCATGAATATCATTTATCATTTTTTATCATAATTACCATTATAAATGAAAGAATTGGTAACAAAAAATACCATAAAAATAATAATTTTGTGTTTTTTGTTTTTTTAGTATTCAACACTTGCACTTTGAAGAACAATTTTGCAGAAGCATTCACACACTTTCATGAACAAATCAACAAATCTCGATCATTCCAAAAAAATCAAAATCTTCTTTTCAAATCTCATTCCATACAATTTAAAATAGAAAAAAAAACGTAAAAAATCAAGTTTTTTCAAAAACCAAATTGAATCTTTTCATTTATAACAATTTGATACACCATATCAAACCGGAATTAAAATTTTCTCTTATTTAATTATACAAACAAATTTAACAATCAAATTAAAACAATTCTAAAAACAAATTAAGAAACTTTCGCAATCAAATTAAAAAATATCTTCAACTCATCTGATTTATATGGTTCAATAAAATTGAATTAAATTCAATAAATTTATTTGATAACTTTTAAATTATAGACCCGTATGAATAAAAAATTAGGAACCCGTAAACATTACAATATAGTTATTATAATGGTAAAACATATAAATATTTTATATTCAGTAGAAAATAAAAAATTATTATACACTTCACATTACTCATTTTTCTTCTTCTTAATTTTAGTAAATTATTGTTTTTTTTAAATGTAACCTAAGCACAAACTCTTAAAATACAGTTACTTGACATTATAATGATATATTAATAATATACTAACACTTTTGCAAAAACTAAATTATTAGATATGATATTATAATGATATACCAACACTTTAACAAAAACTAAATGATTAGATATGATTTGATAAAAAAGAAGGGTTATTTATTAGGAATATGATTTGATAAAAAAGAAGCGTTAAATGCTATGCTATTTTAAATGTTATTAAAACTAATTTAACTATTATTATATTAGTTATATTTTAGGGAAATCGAAAACCAATAACAAATTACCTTAAATTTTATTAAAAAAAAACCAATAATCCATTACTTATACATTTTTACAAATCAAATATTTAATAAAATTTGTTAATTGATAAAATTTGTTAAAAAAAATACTAATCAATTTGTTAAAAAAAGTACTCATCAATTTGTTAAGTGATAAAATTTGTTAAAAAAAGTACTCATCAATTAATTGCACTATTTAGTATTAAAAAATGAAAAATAATTGCTACTAAGTAACATAAAAAATATTAAACGAAATCTTCCAAATATACACTAAATACATTATTGTTATTGTAACTTCAAAAAAAACCAAAACTATCCTAACTTACATGTAACAACATTTTCAGATGAAAAATAATTGCTACTAAGTAACATAAAAAATATTAAACAACTATCCTAATGTTGTGCTATCACAATAATATAAGAATATCTATATTTTAAAAATTTTAATTTCATCCAAAAATAGTATCTTCCGTTTCTTATTAGGTTTTGGTGGCAGGCAGAGGGGGTGAGGTAAATGAATTCTGAAAACCTAGTGAATCCATCAGAGAAGAGAACACATAAAGATTGATTGAGAATAAGACAGAAAGATTGAGAGATTGAAACAACGTTGTTTGTTTATTGTATTTATAATGTTGTATTTATACTGTAATAAATTCTTAAATTAAATACTTTTTATAATAATTAAGAGCCATTATTATTTACTTTTACAATTTATATTGGAATTAATAGTGTGCATTAAAAAGTTTACATTGTCATTCTATCATAACCATTCATAATTATTATTTTATATATAATTAAAATAAAAGTCAAACATAACTTAAAATTCGACTTATAATTTACCAGTGTAAAACTATTTTATACCGTCGGTGTATTCTCATTAAATTCATATATTGTTAATTATTATTGAATTTGAAATATGAATTTAATTGGTATGCATTGACAGTGTAAAATAGTTTTACACCGTCAGTAAAGTAAATCGTGACCGTTAAATATTTATTAAAATTTAACTTTTATTTTAATTATTTATAAATATTAATCTCTTGAATTTTTTTTGTTACATAAAAGAAATATATATTCACATTTTTTTATTTTCCTTAAGAAAATATTTATTATAATAATTTTTTATTGATTACATAATTAATTATATCATCCTTATGCAAGTATATTTGTGAACTTTCTTACAAGAATATTATTTATATATTTTATGCTTTTTGTTTTCTTTTTATTAATAATTAAAACTAAATCGACATTAAATTGACGTAGGTATGTAACCGTATGTTTGTGAAAGATTTATGGAAGACAATACTAAGGTGATACATGAATCTATCACGACTCTCAATTACGAAGATGCACATATGGCAGACATATAATATTCGTCGTCCTAGAGCAGAGTTGCTAATTGTTTGTTTTTATCAACATGCTTTCATTTATCATAATGTGTGCAGTGATACACTCGCCCTTTTATGAAAATGTGGGGAATGACATGTTTATATCGTATAATGATATAGACGACAGTCGAAGAATGAAGTCTCGTTCTCCAGAACCACATGGTGAATAACAACTCTATTTCCCGTGCTCATGAGAGAAGAATAATGTGACCGCTTTCTTGGGTCTTGAGAACTATGCCTAATGAATTCCAATAAATCCTTTAACCCTCGAGTTGAAGAGATATTCAATTTACTCAAGCAATGGCCAATATACAGAGCTTCTCACAATCTATGTGAGCTTGCTCTAACATCACGACCACCCTAAAACTCTTAGACATCTCCACGTAATTAGGGGTTGTCGCTCATTGTACTTGTAACAAGTACAACTACCGCCTACTGCGGGGCCTTATTAAAATTGATCTAAGCCACCATCGCATCAGACAGGCTAGATTGATACCCATATCTCCAACTCTTTTATCCAACACGGTGAATAAGAATGTAGAAATTCCGACCAATTGTGATTTTAGTGCCAATAAGAATGCCATGGTAGGAATCCATGCCGCCATGGACGACTTACGACTCCAGAATTAGTCTCTAAAGGACAATTCCTTCACATCAAGCAGTGTCAGTAAGAGACTGGCCCTCCTGACGAAACTAAAATTTTAGACACCCAACCTCTCTTTGATGAGATATGTGGGCACCAATGCCAAAGAACTTCAAGTCACTGTCATTGGCTAAGTTTGATGGATGTAGCGACCCCTAAGAACATGTCGCCTCCATCAACACATACATGACAATTATTGGGGCCTTCTATTACCTAAAATTCAAGATTCTCTCTGGCACCTTCAGGGATACAATAGTAAGATGGTACATGAGCCTATCACGACTCTGAATTACTAGCTATTTGTCATACCCTAATTTTTGACCCCTCTAAGATGTCACATCATATAACATCTCAACTAATCCTCCAAACTCAAAATAGATACCCAGAGCAGTCACTTGTTCACCAAGTACTCAGACTAGAGTTTCAAGCCAAGAAGCTCAGGAAAAGGGCAAATCAATGATTGAAATGATCCTCAACACATTCATCAAGGTCAATATGCTTCATTCATCTTCACATGATCTCCAATATCAAGGCATCAAACGTCAAATCCATCAAGGTCACCAAATTAGGGTTTTGAGCCTATCAGCGACTGAAATCAAGGCTTTCACTTGGGAAGACTCATAAAGCTTCAAAGCATGATCCAAAGAGATCAAGCATCTTCAAATGATTCCTACATAAATATCCAATGCAAGATGTACTTCAATTCAAGTTCAACAACCCCCAATTTCATCTGGCCCATAATTAGGGTTTTTGACTTAGTTCGCCTAGGGAGTTGACCAGGACAATATCCCATGGCTCAAATCATAGCTCAAGGACCTCTAATTATTCAATATAATCCACTCACATAATTCATTTAATAAGGAGATATTGATTCATTTGAAATCTCCAAGAATATAGTTCATTTGGAAAAGTCAACAATTTGAGATCACCTTTGACTTTTTAGAAATTTGGTCAACTATGGACTTTTAAGATCAAAATCATCAACATATGATTATTTAAGTCATTTGATCAAATAAATTCAAGAAAATCAACCAAGAACCAAGAAGTCAAGTAAAGTCAAAGTGGGAAATTTCAAAGACTTAGAAAAATTCTAAGTGTTTTTAAGTGTTTTTGTCATAACTTCATGGGCAAGTAACTTCAGTTTTCAAGTACAAACTGGAAAAAAAAAACTTTCAACATGAAAGTTGTAGATCTTGATCCAATGAACAACTTTGTCACAAACAACATTTCCTTAAAAAATCAACCATTTGAGAAATATGGGCTCATAAAGTTCCTTCCAAAAACACTTAGAAAATTTCTCTGTTTAACCCTAGTTTTTTCTCAACTTCATGGCCAATTTTCACCAAGTTCCCAAATAATTTTGAGGAAACACATAACAAGTGAATTGAAGTACATCATCTAAACTTTCCGAAGAGTATTATATCATTTCTTAATTCAATTTGATCAAGGAGTTATGCATGGTGGAAGTAAGGCCCTTAAAGTTGGATTTTAGGCATGACCAACTTTGCATTTTACCAATTTTGTGCAAGTACCTCCATAAATTGGTGCATCTCATTCAAATAATATCAGAATAGATCAAGAGGAATCAATTGCATCATTGCATCAAATTTGCAAGGTATGAGAATTTTCAAATCCCATGTGATTATGTAATGATTACAAAATGGAATTTATGGCCAATTGGTGAATCATCAAAATAATCCTTCCAACGCCAATTGGATGCTCCTACACATCATAAATGAGTTATAATATTTGATAGAATCAAGGTCTAGGTCTTGATCAAGTGGAATAAAAAATCCATCATTGCATTTCCAAAGATATTTCCCATTTTTCTTCACTCCTAAGCTTCACTCCAAGTGACATCACTTTGCTCACTTCACTCTCTTACTATCTCAGTCCAATTGACTATAAATAGAGAGTTCTTTCTCATTCAAATTCACTCCAAAGCAACTTCAATTCTTTATTTCCTCAAACTCTCTCCTTTTGCTGATTTTTCAAAAGTTCCATGGAATGAAGAAGAGAATTCTTCAAACCAGAACCCTTCCCTTGAAAATGAGCATTCACACACCTCAAACACATCATATATGATCTATCCAAACACTTGTCCATGATTTGTAGCACCAGGATCACTGTCCACTTTCAACTTGAAGCTTGAGCAGTTGGGGTCGGGTTGAAAGTTTTAGAAGGTGCCAAGACAATCTAAGCACATCAATATCTTTCTTGAGGTCTAAGGAAGCTATCCAGCTGCTTACAACACTTTAGTAACAACCGAATCATCATCCCCCATCTTCACTTCAAGCTCTTGCAAGAGGAATCGAGTAAAGTAATTCAGAGTCATTCAAAGTAAAGCAAGCTTTCCTTTAGCATCCTTGAGGTCCCAGGAAGCTATTCCAATGATCAAAACATTGTTGGGAGCTCTCCATCCCAACCTTCGATCTCAGTTTCAGAGGTAAGGAACTCAAACTCTATGATTCTTGCATCCTTTTTTATATAACTTGATACCATCTTGTTCAGCATCATCAGAGGATCAAAATCCCTCTATTTGCATTCAGTTATTCATCATAATCATCATTTAATTTTATTTTTAAGAATTAGGGTTCTTAGTGTTCATATCAAAATTATTGAGATATACTTAAAATAAATGAACTTTAAGATCACACCATTGGATTCCTCGTCCAAAATCAAGCAAGTTTCATGTTTGGATCATAGCATTAGGTTGAGAATTGAGAGAGATAGAAAATTCAAATTTTTGAGAGCTTGAGGTTGAAGACGACCATGGCGCCGTTTTTTGAATCTCTGAAATGTTTGAAAAATATAATTAATTGAAGTCATTTGGTTGACAAGCCACGCGTGTGGCTCAGTTGGTAATGTTTTGTGTTGGTGGCTTAAAGGGCGTGGGTTCAAACCTTGGCAAGTCCAAACCTTTATTTTTTACCATTATTTTCTTTTATTTTCTTCACAACTTCACTAAATTATTTAAACTATCAAAATTAATCATTTTTTATTGATTTTTTGCACACTCCTCATTTAATATATATATATATATATATATATATATATATATATATATATATATATATATATATATATATATATTTTATGAATATCTAAAAAAATCACAAAAATAATATTTATTTGATGTATTTTTAATTAGTTGAAAAAGGCATATTTTAAAGTATTTTAATACTTGAAAAAATCATAATTTTTTTATTTCTTTTCTCATCTAATCATTTTCAAACCTCTGTGTGATCAAATATTTTTGTTTTAAATAATGTTTGGTGTACATACCATGTTCATCTTGATTTAAATGTCTTTAAATTTTAAAATTAAACTGTTTGTTAGTATCAATCAATCGTACGCTAAGGGTTTTCAATCAACAAAACTCTTCATGTTTTGAAACTACAAACAACTTTTGGGCCTCTTAAAGAGTGTAAGACCCAACCCTTTTTCTTTCTTTTTTCCAAATAAATCATCTTTCATCTGTTTCCCATAAACAATAACAAAACTTCTGGGCAACTCCCTGAGTATAAGTCACATTCCTTTGTACATACTTGTCTGTTTTAAAAACCTTATTTTCTATACAAACTTTCTCATCCCCTTTTAAATCTCTGGTACTAAGAGGAGCATTATTCTCGGTGAAACTGCTCTTAGACCTTTGGGCATCTCTTCTGACTTATAAGCCCCGGGCCTTCTTTTCTTGTATTTTCATCTGGTTTTCAAAACAAAACCCTGGTACTAAGAGGAGCATTATTCCCGGTGAAACTGCTCTTAGACCTTTGGGCCTCTCTTTTGAGTTATAATCCCCAAACTTCTTTTTCTTTTTCAAACTTCAAACTGTTTTCAATCAAACTCTCAAATTGTTTTTAATCAAACTTCAACTTTGTTTTCAATCTAATCTTAAATTGTTTTCAACCTTCAACTGTTTTCAAATCACCTTCTCATCTATTTTTGTTCAAATCCTCTGGGCTTCTCCTTGAGTATAAGTCTCATCCCTTCTTTCTCATCTCAGATTCTTGGGTCTCTATTATAGTATAAGACTAAACACCTTTTGTTCATACAGTAAATAAACCTTTTCTGGATTGGACCTAGACCTGATTGCTCTGGATTGCTCAAGAAACTGGCTGCATGTAGAACTGACATCACCAACACACAGTACTAGCAACAGGTACTGAAGAATGGAAACTATAGCACAACAAAGATGTACCATAGTCTTAGAGGAGAGAAGACACATGTAATTTGGAGGAAAATTTTCTTCAAAAACTTGGCTAGACCAAGGGCACAATTCCACCTGTGGCTGGTTCTTATGGGGAGAGTTAGCACCAAGATAATACTTCAGAAATTTGGTATAACAATTGATCTGATTTTTGCTTTTTGTAAGGACCATGAGACCTTGGAGCACCTTTATTTTGAATGTGATTGGACTAAATCACTATGGATAGAAATGCTTCAATGGATAGGTTACTGCAGGATTCCGATTGTGTGGGAACAGGAAAAGAAATGGATTAGTGAGGAATCATTGAAAAAGGGTTGGCGGAGGCAATTTCTAAAAGCATCAGCTTCCGAGCTTCTCTATGGCATTTGGCAAAACAAAAATTTCATTATCTTTGCAAATGGTGATGAAGATGCAAATTCGTGTGAGTCTGTTAAAAATATTGTAATAGCTAGATGTTCTAGGAATAGAAATCTTAGCAAACACACTAGTGATTTTACTCTTGTAGAGAGCAATTAGCTCATTGTTATGGTTTGATTAAACCTGAATCAGTTGATCGACATTTGTACCTCATTGTTTTTGGAAATAAAATTTCTTATTTGATTCCAAATAAATATTTATTTTGGGCTTCTCCTTGAGTTATTAGACCCAACATCTTTTCTTTTATTTTCTTTTTAATAAAATACTTCATTGTTTCCATAAAAAACTTTCAACTGTTAACAAGGCTCTATACATACATCAATTTCGGGCCTTATCTTCATACTGTGAGTTTTTATAGCTTTCATTTACTACTTTAAATACCTTATCAAATATAAATTGTATATATACCACTTAGATCTCCCTCAGAGAAAAACCCTAAGACAAATAAACATGTATATATTTTATAGGATTATGACCAGGATTGAGGATTACTTCCCGATGAAGCCTCTCCTAATTAGAACAACATAGATTCCTGCCAGAAGATGAATTATTCCCGGTGAAACATCTTGAAACCCATAGATCAACAATAGGGCACACCAACCTGAAGAGGATTATTTCCCGGTGAAACCTCTTACCCCTTTTGCTTAGAGCCAAATCAAGCAAGCCAACAAAGCTTTCTCTTGTTCTATAACAAGGACCCTCGATTAGCCTTCTCTTGGGCTCACAATACAAGGACCCACATGCTTCTTATAAGCATTTCCCTTTAACTTCCTCATGAGCTTGTATACAAGGACCAGTCAGGCTTCTTAAAAGCATAGGACAAGTCTTTAGTCACCTTTATCCCAACTCCTGTAAGAATCCAAATCCTTCAAATACACAATCACAATCTTTCAAGTGTCAAAACCCTCTCACTGTATCAACCCTTTGAGACCAAGAGATATGGAAAATCTCAGTCACCCATCTTTCCTCAGCTAA
Source organism: Vicia villosa (assembly GCF_029867415.1). Lineage (NCBI taxonomy): Eukaryota > Viridiplantae > Streptophyta > Magnoliopsida > Fabales > Fabaceae > Vicia > Vicia villosa. The sequence goes on from NW_026705254.1 coordinate 98,442, forward strand.
GTCAGCCTCCTCGTGCAATGGGTGAACACCATTAGGAGATGGCACAGGAGATCCAACATCCCTCTTCGGAGGTGGCACGGGAGTAGAAGAAGTGTCCCGACGACGTCTGCGGGAGGAGGGCGTTTGAGAGGAATCCTCGCCATCACCACGAGGCCTCCGGGATGAAGTAGTAGATGTGGAAGTCCCCTCTGCTGGAATGGATGATCCAGGTACCTCTACTGGAATGGGGGTATCAGGTGCATCTAGTGGAACAGAGGCTCCATCCGTCACCTGTGAGACTACCTGCATTTGTGCACGTCTCACGGAGGCATGTTGTGCAATCCTCCCAGATAAAATGCGATATGGATGGTCGACCAAAATGTCTGCATTGCATTACAAATAAAGTCGGGTTAGATAAAATTAACTTTTAAAAAAATCAATGTGCAAATACGGAAGACTTTCGTAGATACATCTACGAAACCACCTAACATTTCAAAAAACTGGAGTTATACCGTAGGTGCATCTACAGAACTACCTAACATTTCATTTTTTTAACATTTAAAACAACAATTTTCGCAGTCGGAGAGATTTTTTAAAAATCTAGTTTTCAATTCATAAAATTCTTTCTTTATTTATATAAAAATGAAACCACCACTATTTATTATATGTTACACTATTGATTGTTTAGAAACATTATACCTTTATTAACTATTTTTGATAGTTCAAAATTAAAATTTTATCTTATTGCCTGGTCTTAAAACCATACCTAAAAGTAAAAGTTTATTATTATGTGCAAACTATGCTACTTTTTCTTACAATCTGCATAATTGAGAGTTTTACATATGTGAAAACTTTATACATAATACTATTATGTAACATTTATTTGTATAAGTGTAAAGATAAGTGTAAGAAGCAACAAAAAGGTACTACTAATTTCTTTGTTTCACTTAATAAAAAGGGTATCACAAACACGTTTCAATATCACTTGAAATTTACATTATCAAATTCGACAGTTCCTTCTATCTTCTCGGATTGTGAGTCGTCCAGTATGTCTGGTTCAATTTCAGTTATGCGGTCAATGGTTTTGAATGCTGGAATTAGCATATTGATGGCAGTGATGACAGTTGGGAAGGGATCAGTGTGTATAATCATGTGATAGAAGGAACTGTGAGAAGATATTTGGTATGCTCTTATTCCATTTCCAAAAGAGGCTTCATGTCTCTCAAGAATTGTAGCGTACCACAAAGCAACGACGTGTGCAATGTTCCACAACTTGGATGATCCCATATCTGATATTTTCTTGTACTTTTCTTTGGAATGTCCAGATATGTTATGACTTTCTTCAGTATTTGTTCTTTATGACAAAATGATGCTAAAGTTCTTATGTTGGTTGTTGATTCAAATGCAATAGCAACAAGGTCTGAATGTGTAGCAGAGTAGTCGCCTGAAAATCCTTTGATAGACTTGGCTTGATTGAGACCGACCACCTATGAAGTGGAAAAGTATCACAGCCCATGCCACCAAACACATTCTTTAGTTGATTAACATGCTAAACACACTGCACAATCATAAACATGAGCTCAGAAATTATGATTTCGAACATGGCAGTATCGCTGATGATGCCTGGAGTTAACGAACCGACAGTGTTGTCAGGTTTGTCAAACCAGCCTACTTCAGTATCAATTAGCAGATTCAATAGGGGAGCTACTTCAGCTTGACCGTAAATATTCACCCTCTACTCGTTTCCAATGTTCCAGCAGGCCCCATGTCAATGACACTCATCCACTCACAGTTGGAGTTGAAGACCAGATTATGCTTCCAATAGAGTAAATTGGGGAATTTTTGGTTCTTGAACAATTTAGCAGGTGGTTGAGCATGGCTAGCCACCCAAATCAAAAGTCTCCCTGCATCACATTGTAAATATCATGGAGCAGATCACAAGAAAAGTAACGCAAACAAATTTAATATGGAAGATATATTGAAATTATACAAAGAACAAGTTTGTTTAATCATTGCAATGAAGAAAACTAAGGGTAAGTCGAAAACAACCTATCCCTGCAAAATTGCTAGCAATAGTCACATACAATGAAAATGCAAACAAGTAGAAGACATGTGGTTATTCCTGGGAAATGCAAACAAGCATAGTCTTAGTGTATGCAAAGAGATGCTTATTTATTCTGTTTGTGAGTGTGACTACTTATCTGCTAGCCTTCAGTTGAGCTGAACTTGGTTGGGTAGAAGCTTTCACCAGTGATGTTGGGTTGATCATATGGGTTGAGAGCGAGCTCTCCTAAGTTTGAATACAGCCTCGGAAGATGTACCCAATTGCATGCCTTACAGCGTCAACAGACAGAGATTTGACAAATTTGACACATGATAGAACATGATCAATCGGCTATCCATTAGTAGTACATGGAAAAGGTTAGCCTTAAGGACAAGATTTTCCTAAACAAGAACAAGATAGAGATAGAAATGAGTTAATGTGCACTTGGTGAAGCACCCTTATCCCTAAAGCAACTTAGTATTTAAAAAAGAAAGTGCCAGAAACAGCTCAAAACAAACTGCATTTGGAAAGTCAACCACACACTGTATTTGGAAAGTAGCATTCTGGCATAATTAATATTTATGAAGTATTTAGTATTTATAATAAAAGAATCAGTTTGCATATATTGTAAAAACCAAATGAAAAGAGACAATAGAAGAACATTACCTGTAATGGGTGAGGAGGTACCTGCAAAAAGACTCGGACGAACAAGTAAGTTTGATCACTTGAAAATAATGTTGGGAAATAAAAGAATGAGACACAAATACATGATTATTACCTGAAGACAAGACGGATAGCAATGGTGTGGTACCTAAGAGATGAATTCAAAATAAAAGAACATACCTAAAGCAATGGTGTGGTACCTAAGAGATGAATTCAAAATAAAAGAACATACCTAATCTTACCTAACAGATGATCAAGAAGAATACAGAAATGCATAATCAAGTTATCTATATGACATCAAGATTGCGACTTTCCTCTTTCTCTCAGCATCCATGGCTTCTTGGGTGTTGTTAATGAGACGAAACAGTTCTAATCGCATCTCACCAAGCTCAATAATTTCATCGATTAACTGTAAGCGTCTTCTGATTGGCGAGGGAGTATGATCATCATCAGTGAATTGCAAGCGTCTCTCAACAAGCTCGATAGGAGGTGAGTGTGTGATCGTGTCATCATCTAAAAACTGTATGTTCCTTTTCTTATTTGGTTTCGGTGCAGGTGGGGGTGAGGTAAAATCTGCCGAACCCATCACAAGATTGAGAAACCAAATGATAACACAGACAAAGATTAATGAGATTCAGAAACCAGAAGAGAAAGATTGAGAGATTGTGAAACAAACAACGTTGTTTCTTTGTTATATTTATTTGGTTTCGCGGATTAGGGTACTTAATGCTTCGCGCTGATTCATTAACATTTAAGGCGGTGCTAAATAAACGCTAATTTAATATTAAATTCAGTTTAAATACTTTTTATAATATTGCTACTACTTACTTACTTTTGCCACTTATTCTTATTCTTATTATTATTATTATTGAAACTTTCTCTATTTATATTGTCTTCTTTTTCTTTTATTGTATTTAAATTTCTTATTTTGAATTAGTAATCAAAACTAAATCGATATTAAACTAATATAGGTAATGTTAAACTATATGTGTGAAAGATTCGTAGGAGGCGGTACAAAATGCATTAAGGGGAGACGAATAATATTCATCCTTTTAGAATAGGGCTACTAATCGTCTGTTTCTATCAAGGTGTAAAGTATATTGTCTGATACAATCGCCCACTTATGATGCATCATAAGATGGTACATGAGCCTATCATGACCCCCAATTACCAGATACTAAAAGCCTGTACAAAATTTGGTCCATCAGTTTACGGCAACAGATTCAAAAATATGCCTACCACCAACCTGTTAAGCATTCTTCATGGCTCTCTCATTCTTGGAGAACCAAATGGGGATTTGAGAGTGTTAAAAGAAATGCATCAGTGGAGGAACCTGAGTATGTGGTGGAGGAATTCGAACATGTCGTGGAGAAAAGTGATTCTCTTGGAGCAAGAGATGATGGTTAGTGATTCCTGTTGCGACCCAAGGTTGTAGATTTGTCACCTGGTGTTAATAATTTGTTGTTGATGCATGTGGATCATGTTGAGGTAGATTGCGACCGAGGGGAAAATAATTGGTGTAGCATTTTCTTGAAGGATCTGAAATAATTTTTGGAGTTCACGAGTTAATTTTGAACCAACCATTGAAGATACAACTGAAAGTAGTTAAGGTTGCGAGATCGAAAATCTAAGAAAATTGGCTCCCACAGACAACGATATTGTCTCGTACTGAAACTGAAGATAGATAGTCTTCTGAAGAAGAACATTGTGGGATGTTTCCTATGCAATTGATACGATTCTTAGATGAACAGAGATGATATCTATAGAAAAGTATAGCACTTTGATGCTTAAGTTAGTAAGAGATTGAGGTAAAATTTTGAAAATGTGTAATGAATCGTATGTGACAAAGAGCCACACTTATATATGAGAAACTGATACAACTTTATTTGTGTTGTTCATTATGGAGTGTGCATGATTGTTGGATGATTATCATGTACACTAGGCCATAAAAGACCTACGAAAGCGCTTTTTATAGCCTTTAAAAGCGCTTAAAAGCGCTGTGAAAGCTGGCGCTGGCGTAGCTAACAAAAGCGCTTCTAAAAGCGCTCTGGTAGGCCCCCCCTATAAGAGCGCTTTTTCCAGAAAAGCGCTCTTATAGGCCCCCCTTTAAGAGCGCTTTTCTGGAAAAAGCGCTCTGGTAGGCCCCCCTTTAAGTGCGCTTTTTCCAGAAAAGCGCTGTGATAGGCCCCCCTGTGAGAGTAAAAAATAAAAAAAAACGCAACATACTAAAGCGCTTTTGGAAAAGCGCTCTTATAGGGTGGGCTTTAAGAGCGCTTTTCCAGGAAAAGCGCTCTTAAAGCCCACCCTATAAGAGCGCTTTTACAAAAGCGCTTTAGTATGTTGCTTTTTTTTTTATTTTTTTTGCTTTTTTATTAATCTTTGGCAGCGCTTTTGTATTAAATCTCATTCAAAAACATTAGAAATCTAACATATGCGTTAAACTTATTCTATAAACTATCAAATTGTGATGCCACATTAGAAATCATCATTTTAAAATTTAAAAAAACGGGGAAGGGAGAAATTACTATTAATTCAAATGGCACTAATGACAATTTTACAATCTACCCCGAGCGGATTTGAACTTTGTCTCGAGACTACACTTATAATGTCAAACTCTTACCGCCGAGTTAACACCTCGGCAGATGGTAACAAAACAAGTAAATCAAGGCTGCTAATATTTGCATAGGCTGATGCATTCCTACGAAGCTTAGTCGGAGTATAAGATCCTTCAGCCTCCCTGCATAAACAAGGGGAAATTTTCAATATTATATAAATAAACTCGAAGGAAAATTTTCAAATATTACTATATACATAAACTTGAAAGAAAATAAATGTATTCCCAAAGTTAACTGATAAAGATCTAGTCTCCTAACAAGATAAAAACTTTTCTCCTAACAATATATACAACTTTTCTCCTAACAATATATAAAAATTATCCATGAAACTCAAACAAGATAGAATATTTATGTATTACAAGACTAATTGAGCATATTTTTATCACAGAGAAATAAAGTTCTCCACACTGAGTAGAAAATGCTCATCGATTTGTACCTTTATTCTCTTCTCCTGGTGGAAAGATTTAAAATGAACCAAATAGGTCAGATAACCGAGCCAAGTGTTCCTATTTTTAGCAGCTTCAGTTACTGGCTCATTAAGTGCTTGGGTGAGATATAAAATCAAATTTGTACCCAATCCAATATTTGCAAATTGTTCTGCAGCTTCCATAACTACAAAATAGAAATTGTATAATCCTCAATTAGACCATCAAAAATGATTAGAAAGAACTATTCTCCAAGTTCAAAAATTTATGCAAATTTTTTATAAAATAAAATAAAAATAGAACTAGAAAACTTAAAAAAATGAAAGAGATTATTTAGGGTTACTCACCTATGATGAAGATGGCAACATGCCATCCTCCTTTTTTGGTTTTGGTAGATTGTTCTTTCACATCACATTTGTTTTCTTCTACAGCCATGTTGAGAGTTTAATTGTAAATGAATTGGAAATTATATATATATATATATATAGACAAAATAAGATAGTTATTTTTAGGATAGGCATTAAATGAGGATGCGGTTAAACTCTGTTCTAACTTACAAACAAGAAACATGAATTGTGTTAAGCTCCAGACCATGTTTTAACTAGAACCTGCAAAAAGAAACCATTACATCCATTCATGCCAATTCAAACCATAAGACATAATATTTTGATTCTAAACTTCCAACAAATCTAGCAAAAACAGTCCCTCATTACACAAAGATCTCACATCAAATATCTCAAAAAACGAAAAGGGATTGGTCCTAACTTTCGCGTCCTTCATGTTGAAATCATCCACAACACTTTACTATATATTTGCACAGCCCTGTATGAACAAGAAAGAAGTCAAACCCTGCATAATTCCATACACAAAAATACCATGTCCAATCCTACAATCAGCCCCTAATTGAACTCAAGCTTACTGCTGCCCTATCAAGTGATAACCAAAACAGTTCACAACTGTTTTAAATTAACTTACAAGCATGCCTCAATTTAACCAATGTCTGCCCTACACAAAAAGGAATACACCAATTCAGAATTTTCAAACAAAGCTCACATAACCACTCTCTAACAGAAGTCAGCAACCACCTTTTCCAAACCATTCATAACAGACTTTTTCTAACCCTTAACCAATTCATAATTAACTTTCAGAAGTGTAACTAACTGTTTTCTAACCATAACTACCACCTTGTAACCAACCAATTTCCAATCTGTAAATAACTTAACAACCCTACCAAAAATAGAATTCAACCATACTCTAACCAATTTACTGAAATAGATTTGAAATGGCCTTGTACTGAAATAGATTTGAAAGAGTCGGACGAACAAGTAAGTTTTATCACTTGAAAATAATGTTGGGAAATAAAAGAATGAGACACAAATACATGATTACCTGAAGACGGATAGCAATGGTGTTGTGGTACCTAAGAGATGAATTCAAAATAAAAGAACATACCTAATCTTACCTAACAGATGATCAAGAAGAATACAGAAATGCATAATCAAGTTATCTATATGACATCAAGATTGCGACTTTCCTCTTTCTCTCAGCATCCATGGCTTCTTGGGTGTTGTTAATGAGACGAAACAGTTCTAATCGCATCTCACCAAGCTCAATAATTTCATCGATTAACTGTAAGCGTCTTCTGATTGGCGAGGGAGTATGATCATCATCAGTGAATTGCAAGCGTCTCTCAACAAGCTCGATAGGAGGTGAGTGTGTGATCGTGTCATCATCTAAAAACTGTATGTTCCTTTTCTTATTTGGTTTCGGTGCAGGTGGGGGTGAGGTAAAATCTGCCGAACCCATCACAAGATTGAGAAACCAAATGATAACACAGACAAAGATTAAGATTCACAAACCGGAAACCAAATGATAACACAGACAAAGATTAAGATTCAGAAACCGGAAGAGAAAGATTGAGATTCAGAAACCAGAAGAGAAAGATTCAGAGATTGTGAAACAAACAACGTTGTTTCTTTGTTCTATTTATTTGGTTTCGCGGATTAGGGTACTTAATGCTTCGCGCTGATTCATTAAGATTTAAGGCGGTGCTAAATAAACGCTAATTTAATATTAAATTCAATTTAAATACTTTTTATAATATTGCTACCACTTACTTTTCCCATTTATTCTTATTATTATTATTGAAACTTTCTCTTCTTCTTTTTTTTTATTGTATTTAAATTTCTTATTTTGAATTACTAATCAAAACTAAATCGACATTAAACTAATATAGGTAATGTTAAACTATATCTGTGAAAGATTCGTAGGAGGCGGTACAAAATACACTAAGGGGAGACGGATAATATTCATCCTTTTAGAATAGGGCTATTAATCGTCTGTTTCTATCAAGGTGTAAAGTATATTGTCTGATACAATCGTCCATTTATGATGATGCATCATAAGATGGTACATGAGCCTATCATGACCCCTAATTACTAAATACTAAGAGCCTGTACAAAATTTGGTCCATCAGTTTACGACAGCAAATTGAAAAATATCTCTACCACCAACCTATTAAGCATTCTCCATGGCTCTCTCATTCTTGGAGAACCAAATAGGGGCTTGAGAGTGTTAAAAGAAATGCATCTGTGGAGGAACCTGAGTATGTGGTGGAGGAATTCGAACATGTTGTGGAGAAAAGTGATTCTCTTAGAGCAAGAGATGATGGTTAGTGATTCCTGTTGCGACCCAAGGTTGTAGATTTGTCACCTGGTGTTAAGAATTTGTTGTTGATGCATGTGGATCGTGTTGAGGAAGATAGCCACCAAGGGGAAAATAATTGGTGTAGCGTTTCTTTGAAGGATCTGAAATAATTATTGGAGTTCACAAGTTAATTTTGAACCAACCATTGAAGATACAACTGAAAGTAGTTAAGGTTACGAGATTGAAAATATTCAAAAAAATCTAAGAAAATTGGCTCCCACAGACAACGACATTGTCTCGTACTGAAACTGAAGATGGATAGTCTTGTGATGAAGAACTGTGGGATGTTTCCTATGCAATTGGTACGATTCTTAGATGAAAAGAGATGGTATCTATAGAAAAGTATAGCAATTTGATGCTTAAGTTAGTAAGATATTGAGGTAAAATTTTGAAAATGTGTATATTGAATCAATCTTGTAGGTAGTGGCTCAACTCAAAACTAAAACAAAAAGTGGATTTCTCTTTCCACCCTTATGTGTGATCCTCCACAACCGTGAAAATTAAAAAAATGCCCCTAGAGTCCGGAGATGCATCTCCTGAAACACCATTTAAAATAATTTCTCAAACTAAATTGAAGAGGTGCCCCTATTATGCTAGAATTTAATCCAGATATGTGTCTCTGTATACGTAAAATGTACCCAAAATGCATCTCCATAAACACCATTAATTCAAAATTTATTGGGTGGTTCGAAGATACATCCCAGACGCTTTTGTTTCATATCCCACGCCACACCTTTCCTCTTCCACCTTCTTCATTTTCAAAAAATTTCTTAAAATAAATTATTTGAGCTCTACAACATTCAAGCTTCTCTCATCCATTGATTCAAACTTCTATCATTGTAGTTCTGCAACATTCAAGCTTCTCCTCATTTCCAAACCCTTAAACATGTCGCATACAAGGGGAAAATCTCGTTTACAACCTAGGCCGAATGGACAGACCTGCTCTGATACCAACTATGTAACACCCTAAAATCCCGAAAATATTTTTAAAGGAAATAAATTATTATTTCTCCAAATTAGGTGTTACACATGATCGACAAACAATAATCTTTCAAGTTAAAACATAAAACTGCATCGGAACTCAACTTCAAAACATACTTTAAAATCATCTCAATATAATAAAGTACTTGTTTAATTAAAATTATCCAAACATCAACTCAAACCAACGATATAACTTCCCTAATCCCAGTGTTACAGATTAAAGCATCAACAAAAATTAAATAACGCAAAAAAGCAATAAATATATGAAGAGGCCTTAACTTCATCCTCCAACTCAAGAGCAGCTACTCATCTACCTAATTATTTGTACTCCAAATGAGTACAAAAACGACAAAGAAAACAAACAGGGGTGAGAATAACTTCACATATGTTATAATTATATTAAACAACAAGGATGGTTTTAACATAACATTAACATCAATCACACATAATAATTCACATTCACAAACAATTACCATGCAAATGTGAAATGCTATGTAATTTCTCCTCCAAATCCAAGTGGTACCAAGTTTTTGGATGTCAGAGTTATGTTAATGAATTATTCGTGTCTCAAGTTCCTCTTTGAACATGGTTCCTCTCTGAACCTGAGACCGTCATTGGTTCCTCTTTGAACCGTGACCTCATCTAAATATCTCTGATATACATGAATTCATGAATCATAAAAATAATATTCACAACTCATACTCAAACAAACAATAACATTTTATCTCATACTCAACAAGGTTCCTCTTCGAACCCAAAATTTTGTCAATATAAGTCAACACTGAAATTCCTCTCTGAATTACTCAAATTTACATATTATACAATTATAAGTCAATTATATAAGCCAACACTCAAATTCCTCCACAACATGTTCAAATTCCTCCACAACATTTGAGATTTTTCGTGGCTTTTTCAGATATGGCTCAAAAACACATATCAACCACAAATAATTATACCATAATTCAATTATTTAAAAAATTCCTAAATAGCACAATCACATATTATCAAACAGTAACAATGCATCAATAAGGATTCAAGACATAACAATACAATAGTACTGAATAATTCAAATCAAAAGGGTTAAGATAAACCCTTAAGCCACAAACATACAATCACAAACACGGAAGAAGAAGTATTTAATCTAAAAGTTAAACTATTCTTGAAAACTAGCTTAAACAAACAATTATTTTTCGAATTGCATGTCTCTCACCATTCATTTCTTGATCTTTAACACATAAAATATGGTTCAATAGTATGATTCCTTCATTGCATTGATTCCTTTGATTCTAATTTAATTTGAACAACATTCGTTTATTGACTGGGTCTACCTCATTATCGTTGCTTACCATCATGATTGTTATGATTACTTATAATCATAACAATCACGATGATAAGCGAAGACAATGAGGTAGACCCAGTCAATAATTAGATTTTATTCAAATTAAATTATAAGAGAAGATAGCAATGTATTGAAGGAATTAGGTCATTGAACCATGCACATTCTAAATGCTAAAGAACGTGAAATAAATGATGAGATGCAAGCAATTCGAAAACATTGATTTATATAAGTTGGTTTTCAAATATAACTTAATTTTCAGATTATAAGTTTCTATGACAAATTAAATGAATGTATTTTCAGTGAAATGTTAGTGCAACAAACCATCTACATAGCATATAATAAACTATACTTCATCTACTGTAAACCTGTATAAAGAACAAAACATTTGTAAGTCACAAGAAGTCTCTTTCTTGTGACTTAACAATGTCTTATTCTTGTTTTGATCAGAACATTTTTCAACAACAATAACATACAACAACACAACAAATACATGCAAGAACATACCTTTTAGGACACACGTTTTATAAAAACAAACAATCTACATAGAATATAATAAACTCAAACAATCTACAAAACCAGATATTATAAATAAGTGAGCAATGAAAAATATAAATTTCCAGGACGCACCTTATATTGAAACTAATCATAGAACAAGAATCAATTCTAAAGTTCATCTAGTTTGTGAGGCAATGAAAAAGAAATATAAGGAGGAAGAAGCTTACACATCAGCTTCATACTTCTTATATTTCTTCTCATTGTATCTCAAACTAGATGAAGTTTGTTGCCGCTGTTGTTTCTTCATTAAGTAAAATGTGTTGTTGTTGTTATTGAGTCCTACAATAACCATGAAAGTTATCAACATGTGAAAACGCAAACTTATTTGTCAGCAAAATATGAAAAATATCTTGTTTGTGAAGCTATGAAGAAGAAGTACAAGGTGGATGAAGTTTCTATCATAGCTTCATGCTTCTTGTAATTTTTTCCATATCTGCACAAACAATATCTACCATAGCCAAAGTATAGTCTTTGTTAAAGTAGTGGAGACGAATCTTCAAAAATGAGAACAATTAATCTACAAAAACAACATGCAACAAACGAGATAATGGGAACCTACATGTCCATTAAAATCATTTTAGAGATACAAGTTTTTGAGATTGCAAATCTCCCAATTGGATGCACCGTAGGTGCAATGATTTACTTCACGGACAAGGTCTCTGCATCTTTAAATTGGTTTTTATAAAAAATTATTTGAAATAACTTCAAAATTAAATAATTTTTTAAAATTTTGAAATTAATTTTTTTTTAATAAAATGATAAAATACTTAAAATAACTTTTTGAGAACAATTATTCGAACTAAAAATATTTTTAATAAAGATGTTATAAAAAAAATGTATAAAATTTTTTTAAACAAAAATATATATTATTATAAAAATTATATTTAAAAAAACTGAAGCAAACAGGCTCATGTATTTTTTTATTTACTGTTTTTGACAATTCAACATTAAAAATTCATTTTATTGTTTTGTCTTAAAATCATACCTTAAAGTTAATGTAACTTTTTCTTAAAGTGTGCATAATCATATTTAAGTTGTTTTAGAGTTTTTCAAATAATCTCTGTAAACTTGATACTTAATACTATTCTGTAAAATTTATTTTTATAAGTGTAAAGATAAGTTGTGTTGGCAGCAAGAGATGAGAAAAGTGGTCTTCAGCTACAAGTATTGGATCCTTTGTAGAATTAATTACAAAATCAATTTGGTAAGATGGATATCTTGGTAAGAAAATATTCTTGACTTTTCTTTTTTAGTTAGGAATTACAGTTAGTGCTCATCTTTAAAAAAAAAAAAGAGTTTGAACGGCATCCCAAAAATTAATTTATAAAATGAGAATGCTCAAACACAATTTATACATAAAACTCCTTAACAGCTCCCATATACTTGGACAATACACAATATTTGTTTGTTTATTATGTATAACAAAATGATATCTAAACAGAAGCAAGAGAGAGCAACAATCTTCCATAATTGGATCAATAGCAACGATAACAGCTTTTCCATATATACAGTCCACATTAGTAGCTGCATCCGATTCCACCAAACCATGTAGAACCTCAAGTCTTTTGCTACTGAAAGGCACCAAGAAATCAGGATATTAAAAAAAAGATGAAGAACAACTCACTTTTCCTTCCACTGGATCTTAAAATCCTGATTTTCCATCCACCTTAGATCCAGTTTCAATTTGTAAACTGAAATTATCAAGAACATTGACTGCAGATCTTAAAGGGTACTTGGTATTTACAATTTCAAATTCGACAGTTCCTTCGATCTTCGCGGAGTGTGAGTCGTCAGGTATATCTGGTTCAATTTCAGTTATACAGTCAAGGGTTTTGAATGATGGGGTTAGCATATTGATGGCAGTGATGAAAGTTGGAATCAGTGTGTATAATTCTGTGATAGAAGGAACTGTGAGAGAAAATATTTGGTATGCTCCTATTCCATTTTTAAAAGATGCTTCATGTCTCTCAACAAGAATTGTAGTGTACCCCAAAGCGACGACGAGTGAAATGTTCCGCAAGCAAAGGGAGAAGCCTTGGATGATCCCATATTTGATACTTTCTTTCTTGTACTTTTTCTTTGGAATGTCCATATATGTTTTGTTCAGAGCAATGACAAAAGGATGCTATAGTCCTTATGTTGGTTGTCAACTCAGATGCAAAAGCGACAAGGTCTGAATGATGCTATAGCAGAGTAGTCACCTGAAAATCCTTTGGCAAACTTGGCTTGAATGAGACAACCTATGAAGTGGCAGCCGATGCCACCAAACCCACTATCCAGTTGACTAACATGATAATAATTTTCGCTATAAGTATGAAGGAAACACGCTGCACAATCATGAACACGCGGTCAACAATTATGATTTTGACCATGGAAGTATCGCTGATGATGCATAAAGTTAACAAACCGACAGAGTTGTCAGGTCGGCTAAACCAGCCTACTTCAACATCAATTAGCAGATTCACTAGGGAAGCTATAAATTAAATTTGAGGCATGACTCCTCACTTCAAACTCAGCTTGACCCGAAATTTCCCACCCTCTGCCCATTTCCAATGTTCCAACAGGCCCATATGTCAATGACACTCATCCACTCACAGATGGAGTTGAAGACCAGATTGTGCTTCCAATAGGGTAGACTAGGGGAATTTTCGGTTCTTGAACAATTTAGCAGGTTGTTGAGCATGACTAGCCACCCAAATCAAAAGTGCCCCTGCATCACATTGTAAATGTCATGGAGCTGATCACAAATTACCTTAAAGTAAGGGAACCAAATTTAATATGGAAGATATATTGAAATTATACGAAGAACAAGTTGGTATAATCATTGCAATGAAGAAAACAAAGGGTAAGTCGAAAACAACCTATCCCTGCAAAATGCTAGCAATAGTCAAAAACAGTTAAAATTCAAACAAGTAGATGACATGTGGTGAGTCTTATTCTACTTCTAGTTACTCTTGGAAAATGCAAAAAAGCATAGTTAATTGCTTTCTATTAGTGACGTAAACAGAAATTAGAAGATTGAACTAAATCAGACTGTTACTTTAGAGTTTAGATTCACATCATTCATGATTAATACGACAGTTTCAAACAATTATATAATGTGAGTATTATCCCTCCCCATTATCCGATAAACTAATACAACTAATGTATGTAAAGAGATGCGTATTTTCTCGTTAATGTGACTACTTATCTCTTAGCGTTCAATTAAGCTGAACTTGGTTAGGTAGAAGCTTTAACTAATGATGTTGGGTTGATCATACTCTTGGGGTTGAGAACCTTCTAAGTTTGAACACATCCTCAAAAGATGTACCAACTGCATGCCCTACAGCGTCAACAGCTTCATTTGCAACTTCAACATATCTAATATGACCAAAAGAAACAGTGAAACAAAAAAATAAGTCAATCCTTTCATAATCACTCTAGATGCTTCTTGCACTAGTTAATACTAACACGCAAACAAACTCGTACAAAAACAAGTCAAGTGTTACATTACACGTAAATCATACATGCTATAATAATAGGTGTGGTACTTGCAAAGACTCCGACGAACAAGTAAGTTATCGTTTCAAAATAATGGGTAAACACAAATATATGATTACCTGAAGATGGATAGCAAGGGTGTGGTACCTAACAGATGGATTCAAAATAAAAAGAACATACCTAACCTTACCTAACAGATGATCATGAATACAGAAATGCATAATCAAGTTATCTAAATGACATCAAGATTGCGACTTTCCTCTTCCTCTCAGCATCCATGGCTTCTTGGGTGTTGTTAATGAGACGAAACAGTTCTAATCGCATCTCACCAAGCTCAATAATTTCATCGATTAACTGTAAGCGTCTTCTGATTGGTGAGGGAGTATGATGAGATGATAACGAGATCATTTGAGGAATTTCATCCAAAAATGGTATCTTTCGTTTCTTATTAGGTTTTGGTGGCAGAGGGGGTGAGGTAAATGAATTCTGAGAACCTGCTGAATCCATCAGAGAAGAAGAGAACACAGAAAGATTGATTGAGAATAACACAAAAAGATTGAGAAACCAGAAGAGAACATAGAAAGATTGAGAAAGACAAATATTGAGAGATTGAAACAACGTTGTTTATTTGTTGTATTTATAATGTTTGGCGGATTAGGGCGCAACGGTTACTTCATGATTCGCGCGGATTGAATAAGGCGGTGCTATAACAAACACTCACCTACTGTAATAAATTAAAGTAAATAAATACTTCTTATAATAATTAATGAAATATCCTCTGTTTTTATTACATAAAAGCAGTGGCGAAGCCAGAAAATTTATACAGCCTGGGGAAAAAATTTAAATACCGATATATCATTACAATAAAATCATTAACAAAAAGTCATTACTACCATAACTTAATACTTTCTCATTAACAAACACAACAAAACCAATTCAACTTTTCAATTCACATATACAAAATAACCATTTTTTTCTAACCATTATTCAAATACAAACCAAATCCACAAACACAAACACCATTGTATAAACATGCAAAATTTACAACATCCTGATTGTGTAGCCCAATTAGAAGTTGAAAATTATTTAAGAGCCTCTCTCTTTCGGAAGAAAAGTTTCCAAACTTGAATACTTATTTAGGTGTCTCATGACCATTAATGCCAACCCAACAACATTTTGTATTAACACCATTTCATGCCTTTTATCTCAAGCTTATGAAATGCCTATCTAACTTCATTCTCAGTTGCTATGCCTCGTATCCTTAGTAAACTATTGATAATCCAATATGGCATAACATCATCACAACATTAGATGATTAAATAAAGTAAGCATATGGATATGTATATCTAACCATGAAAGTAGCAAGGTAAAGAAATATTAACCTGCTTCTTTATTTGACAGAGGAATGACAAAAAGACCTTGAAAATGAAAACCAGACTCTCCAGGTATAGGAACATTTTCAAGACCCAAGTTAATAACCGCTTTGGTTCCTTCAGCCAAAGTTCTACAACCTTCAAGTCTCTTGAGAGCAACACTAATGTAAAAAGTCAAGTATATTAGAAGCTTATCAGTAGGACTCTTGATGTCAAAGTTTCTGAAGAATAAATTGGCTCTTTGTGATAGCTTCATCCATAATATCAATAACATTTATAATCAATTCTAAAACATAAACCACTAATTTATAACCAATTCTAAAACATAAACCACTAATTTATAACCAATTCAAACTTACCAACCATAATAACTCAATTAACAGTAACATTTTATTTTCCTTTTTTTCATGACAGTAACAAAACTAATTGATTTTTCAACCAATGATTTGATTTATTTCCCTCTGTCTCAACCAATTTGGACTTCTCAACATTAACAAATTGATTTGAATTGAACTTCTCAATTTCTCATTCTCAAAATTAACATTAACAACTCATTCAACTTTTTAATTCAACATCTCAACTTTTCAATTGAACTTCTCAATCTACTATTCAAATCTATTCAAATTTAGGGAAAATAAGAAGCAAATTCAAATTAGAAGCATAAATCACAAAAAGAAGAAGCAACAACAGTTAATCGGGAATACCGGAATCGAAGACAGAAGACTCGTGGTGGTGGTGGTGGTGGTGTCGTCTGTTCGGACGATTGTGATGGTGGTTGGCGGACTTCGTCGAGGTATGAAATGGAGAGAGTAAGAGACAGAGTCGGAGGGAGTAAGTGTCGCGTCGTTTTTGGTTTCAATGGTGTGGGTGTTTTTCACTGCTCCTTTGTTTTTCTTTCTACCGTAACCCTTTTCTTTTTTGTTTTTTGTTTTTTTAACAGGTGGGCCTCAAAAAACTATTGGGCCCGAGCCTGGGAAAGTGCCCACCCTGGTCGGGCCCTAGCGTCGCCCCTGCATAAAAGAAATATACATTCATACTTTTTATTTTCCTTGAGAAATTATTTGTAATAATAATATTTTACTGATAACATAATTTATTATATAATTATCCTTTAATTAAAATTATTAAGCAAATATATTTGTAAGCTCTTTTAAAAGAATATTATTTATATTTTCTTTTGTTTTTTTGTTTTCTTTTATATTACATTTATCTTGTTGTTTTGAACTAGTAATCAAATTAAGCTGATATTATATTGATGTAGGTATATATGTAAGAGTATGTTTGTGAAAGTTTCGACGGAGGCAATGCAAGATGCATCAGGGGTAAAAAGATAATATTCATCGCCTTTTTTTATCAATGTGCGCCCATTTAACATAGTACGTACACATTGTATGATACACTCGCCACTCATAAAAAGATACATTCGCCACTCATAAAAAATGGGGAATAACGACTCTATTTCCCACGCTCATGGGAGAAGAATAATGTGACCGCTTTCTGGGGTCTTGAGATCTATGCCTAATGAATTTCTATAAATACCTTAATCCTCGAGTTGATGAGATATTCAATTTACTCAAGCAATTGCCAATATACAGAGCTTATCGCAATCTCTGTGTGAGCTTGCTCTAACATTGCGATTGCCCTAAAACTCTCAGACATCCCTACACACTTAGGGGTTGTCACTCATTATACTTTTAGCAAGTACAACTATCACCTACCATGGGGCCCTAGTAAAACTGACCTAAGCCACTATCACATTAGACAGCTAGATTGCTACCCACATCTCCTACTCCTCTATCTAACATGGTGAGCAAGAAAGTAGCAATTCCGACCAATAGTGATATTGGTAGCAATCAGGATGCCATGGCAAGAATGCACGTTGCCATGGAAGACTTACGTCTCTAGAATTAGTCTTTGAAGGACAATGTCCTTCACATCAAGCAGTGTCTGTATGAGATTGGCCCTCATAAGTAAACTAAAATTCTAGACACCCAACCTCTCTCTAATGAGATATTGGGGCGCCAATTCCAGAGAATTTCAAGTCGTCGTCATTGGCTAAGTTTGATGGACGTAGCGACCTCCAAGAACATGTCGCCTCTATCAAAACATATATAACAATTATTGGGGCCTTCTATTTCCTAAAATGCAAACTTCTCTTTGGCCCCTTCAAGGATGTAATACAAATGTGGTACATGAGCCTATTACGACTCTTAGTTACCAGCTATTAAGACTTATTGAAGAAATTGGTTCATCAGTTTATGGCGAGCAGGCCTAGAAAGATGTCTACCACCCACCTATTCAACATTCATCAAGGATCTCTCATTCTTGGAGAACAAAACAAGAGGCTTTATAGTGTTAAAAGAAGTGCATTGATAGAGGAAGCAAAATATACGATGGAGGAACCTAAGGGTGTGGTGGAGGAAATGGAACATGTCATGGAGAATGAAGGTTCTCTTAAAGCGATAGATAATAGTTAGTGATTCCTGTTGTGATCAACGGTTATTGAGTTATCACCTTGTGTTGAGAATTTGTTGTTAATGCATATGGATCATGTTGAGGAAGATTGTCACTGAAAGGGAAAAGAATTAGTGTAGCATTTGTTGAAGGGTCTAAAATAATGATTGGAGTTCACATTTTAACTTTGAACCAACCATTGTAGATACAAGTGAAAGTTGTAATACCTCGAAAATATAGAGTAATTATATAATTAGTTATTTAAATTACTTTAGCGTGAATATGTTAGTGAGTATTTAATGTTTTGATGATGATATGTGAAGTTTTGGTGATTTATGCGATGTTCGTGTGTGTTATGAGAATTGTTGAGGATTAAGAGTATTATAGAAAAATTAGAATAATTAGTTGGGATTACTTCAATTAGTAAAATAAAGTAATATGAGTGTTAGGGGTGATAAGGGAAAAATGGTTGATTCAAGGGGCTAAGTGAGGGGAAAAAGAGGAAAGCCATATTAGGGACCAAGGGTTAAAATTGATAAAAGGATAAGTTGGGACTTAGAACGGTTCATTGTATGAAATCGCATTTGGAGAAGAGGCTGGGAGAAGAACAAGGCTAGGGCACACAGGAAGAGAAAGAGAATCCAAAGAAGAATCAACAGCGAGCAATAATTTTAAGGTAAGGGGAGTCTGTCTAGATTACTATAATTGGCTTAAGTGTTGGATAATTGTAGGATTGTTTTTGAGGTTTTGGTTTATGAGGAATAGATGAATAGTGATGAATTAGAAGTGTTGAATTGCGATAGAATAGTAACCATAATGTAGAATACATAGGGATGTTATTCGATGATGAAATCTGGTGTTTAAAAGATGTTTTAGGACCTATAATATGTTAGAATCACAAGAAATCGCAACAGGGAAACCTTGTTCGCACAGATTCGTCGGGCGAAATGAGCTCGCCCAAGACGCGTCGAGAGAAAGAGGAGGTGAGTGAAGGCAGAGGCTACTGGCTTCAGTCACCGGGCGAATATATCCCCCGTCAGGCGAATGTTGTCTGAATCAGAAAAATTTGTAAAATTCATAACTTGAGTTTTAGAATTTCGATTAATGTGTAGTTCGAAGCATTGCGAAGCTAGAGTAATAATTTATAACTTTGTAAAATAAAATGAACCATAGGACTTGGATTTCTAGGAGTTATATGATGATGAGATGATGATACTTGGTGATTATACACTAAAAGTATGGTTTCTATCGTGAATTGAGTTAACTATGCTTTGTTGTGAATTGATGTGTGTTTTATGATGATCTTGATGATTATAATGTGCGCATTATGAAGCATATTATGAGGTATAATTAATATGATGAATGATGATGCATTTTGACTAGAAGTGGCCGTGTTATTATATGTTGTTACGCATCATGCATTCCTAGCATTTGTAGGACAAGTAGTCTAGTAAAGTTTTGCAGGAAGATGAATCAAATGAAGTTTTTTATGAAATTTGGTCCAGTGATGGCCTTAATCCCATAGTTTGGATTAAGTGCAAAAATTATGATGTGCTCCGGTTCTAAGCAGGAATCGATCCTATTGGTGGGGATCATTTGAGATGACGATGATTAAGTCATCAATGATGTTTTGCTACAACATGCATGAGTCTTATTAAGTTGCATTTCATTATTTGTGGCATTGCACAATATTTGAATTAAGTGATATGTTTGATGAATTTTTGAGTTATGGTGCTTCGATGTGAGGGATTAGTGATTGTCGTTATGCTATAGGTGTGGTGAATGCAATGATGATGTTGTTGTTCCTATGCCATAACTACTATATCTATTACTTATGCTTTTTATAATGATAACGATTTACTCACCCTTTCTGCTTAAAAATGTTGTCTCGAAACGTGGGTAACTTGCAGTTGATCAAGATTAGTGCATGAAGCTTATGAGGTAGCTTTAGAGCGCGCTAGTTTAGTTTTTGTTGAGTCTAGTGGGTCTTTCTCTGATATGAAACATCAGGGTTGGGATCATTTGTTTTGGAACTATTATGTTCTTTGTTTTATTTGAAGATCTTTGAATTACCGTTTGTGGTACTTTAACTATTTTTGAAGTATGATTTCATAGATGATAAAGTGTGATGAAGTCTTATAAAGTATTTATTTTAATAAAGGTATTTTGAACTATGAACTTTGTTGGGATATGTGAAGTACTATATGTTGATGGTAAAGAACCATCAGATTTATTAGGTTTTGCAACCCATGTTACGGAGCAGGACTATTTATTTTAAGATGTTATATGAAGATGTGACATCCTTGTAACTTTAATTGAATTTTTATTTTTGTAAAATACATGCAAAATATGTTTGGGTTAGAAGGGTGTTACATTAGTGGTATCAGAGCAGGTCGGTCGATCCGTACAGGATTATAGCAATCTTTCAACAAATTTCGGTAGATTATTCTAACTTTGGTGATAATTTCGATGTGAACAGATTATGGCTGGAAAAAACGACGTTGCAATTGCTGCTGCCTTGGAGGTTGTTGCTCAGGCTATGCAAAATCAACCTAATGTTGGAGGCATTGACGAATCTCGTAGTTTGAGTATGTTCCAAAGGGAGAATCCGCCTACTTTCAGAGGTCGGTATGATCCTGATAGGGAACATGAGTGACTTAAGGATATTGAGAGGACTTTTCAGGTGATGAGTTGCTCTGCAGCGTAGAAGGTACGATATGGTACTGTCGCCCTCGGTTTCTATCTCTCGTGAGATACGAACTGACTCTTCCTTTATTTTGAGTTTTGAAAATCAGAGAGTCGCCACCGACTTTTATTTTATCCAATTAAGGAAAGGTTTATAAAAGAAACAGAAAAAGACCTTTAAGAGATTTTGGGTACGGGGGTAGGTTATACAAAGGGAAGGTATTAGCACCCCTTTGTATCCATGGTTATCCATGGGCTCTTAATTGCTTAGCTCACTTGTTTGAATCATTTGTCTTGCTTTGAAATGCTTGTATGTGGTTTTAAAATACCTTTGTAAATTAACTTTGTAATGATCCTTGTGCGGATGTATACAAAGTATTTTATCTTTCGAAAGATGTTTTTTTAAAAAAAAGATCTTTAACTTCGTAATGATCCTTGTTTTGGATATATACCAAGTGTTGTCTTTTTTGAAAGTTTTGTTTTGAAAAACAGTGAATATGTGAGACATTTGTTGTTTTGATTTAAGCAAGCAATTAGGAGATCTACCCTGAGTTTATAAGGTCCTTTCCCATTTCTTTTAGAAAATTCTCCTTTTGACCAGATGTAAACAAAAGTTTGGATTTGTATTTGAAACAGTAGAATTGATTTTGAAAAGAGTAACAGAGGGATTACCCTAACAGGTGCAAGTGTGATTGTGTTCTGATTCAGATATTTTTATCTTTGAAGTTAGTGATCTAACGCTTCAGTTATTATCTTTGACATACATGCAGTTTTATATGTGCAGAAATTAAAGTGCGGGAATGTAAAATGCGGAAAGTAAATCTACGCTATTACATCGATTGTGCGAGAAATGTAAACTACGCTATTTACATGATTTTGACAACCTATACACTTATCTATGAATTTAAATTGCAATAAGATAAAGGGAAGTATTTTTGGATTTTTTTTGGATGGTTAATTTTAATTAGAATTAATGCATAATTAATTTAATTAAAATGAGAAAAAGGTAGAAATAAAATTTAAACCTAAAAGTTTAATCTAAAATATGTTCATATTGCTTGCTAATTAATTTTAAAATAAAACTAATTTTTTTTGATTTTTGAGATTGTTTTGGAAATTTATTAAGTTAATTAACATATAATTATACAAATAATTTAAACTTAGAGAGAAAAATATTCTAGATATGTACAAAATTAGTTTATAATATATAAACCTAATTTAATAAAAAGAACATATTTTTTTCTGATTTTTTGATAGGTTGAAATAATTAAAAAGCAAATATATAAATATATACTAATTAATTAAACAAAATATTTTAAATATAAAGAAAAATAAAATATTTTTGTGTCAAAAAATAATAGATTATTTTATAAACCTAAAAATATTTTTATTATATTTTTCTGATTTTTAAAACTATTTTAAAATAATTTTGCAAAGAAAATTAAATTAAATGAAAAATATATTAAATATATGATCCGGTGTGGTTGATAGGAGGATCTATGATATGGATGCATGTTAAGGCGCGTTGGATGAGCTGGCAGGATGATCCAATGGCTCAGATATTGAGGTTGCATGGAAATATTGTGGAAAGTGCACATGGGAATCAGAAATTTAAAAAAGACTGGCGCGCGCGTTCTGGCCAACCAGAGCTTGCCACGCCTTCATCTTCTACCTCCAGACTCCACTTTTAACATCGTTTTCTTCCAAAAGGCGCTGTAATAAGTGAGCTTCATCCCTGCAAAAATAGCGAATAAGGGTAAACCTATACAAAAATGTTTCGCGACATGTTCATTCGACTAGCCCTGATTCACTGAGTTCAAATATGCATCTTGTTTCTTCTAATTTTGCCTAAATCGTGAATCCCTAATTTTGAACTCAAGAACCCTAAAATGGTGATTCCTCGTATAGGTGTCCAAACACCAATTAAGTTTCCTGAAACGATCAGAACAAGAAAACAAACTCAAATATATGATTACACCGTGTTAAATATGCATGTATGATTGTATTTTTGTGAGTTTTGGTTTGAACAAACCGTGGGCTATAGAGCTCGATTTAGTGAGTTTCAAAGCTTGAAATTGATCTGGACAGATTCAGTGATGTTCAGGGATTGTGTTTGAGTGTTTAGTTTGGATTGAATTGAACTGAAACTTAAAATTCGAATTTCAAATTTCTTACAATATTTCAAGCATGATACAAGTGTGTTACAAGCATGGATCCGGTTCTGAAATCGTGTGTCCTTGTCTACTGAAGTGTTCTACTTCATTTATAAGCCATGGAGGTGCTGCAAAGCTAAGCTATCTTGCATTGATGATCTTTGAATCTTTGAATTTTTTAATATAAAAACCTTTGACTTCTTTGGCCATGGCTTTGAATTTTCTTCACCCTCTTGCTCTAGGCCTGCTATGTACCTTCATGCTGCAGAGTTGAATCATTCTTGATGGCTTTAGCTTAAGAACAAAGCATGGTATCATTATCTTACACCATTTCCTTTTTAATTTAACTTTATATGTGATAAAATTAAACTAAAAAAGAAATAAAAATTTTATGGGCCTTAGGTTGGTCGTGGGAGGCCCTTAGCATCATTAGAATCATGTTTGGATCAAGGAAACTTGGCCTCTTTTGGAAAAAAAAAATTTTGATCAATTTTGGTTTCATGCATTTTCCCAAAAAATAGCCAACTTCAACAAGGCATATCTCCCTCAATTTTGATCATATGAAGGAGTTCTTGTACTTTTTAGAAACCTCAAGATGTCCTCTACAAGCCACTTTGGAAACTTTTTTTAATTTGGAGAAGTTATCTTGATGTTATGGCCTTCGACAAAAAACCACTTTTTGTTGACTTTGAAAATGACCCGTAATGTCTGAGCTCATATTTTTCAAATGGTGAATCCAATGACCATGGGATCAATTGCATTTGAAATATAATTGAATTTCCTTCAAAACAAGCTTTGGTTGGAATTTTTTGAATGAACGAGGAGAGAGTTATGGCCGGTCAAAGTTCAGTTGACTTTTTAGGAGAAAACCCTAATTTTGAAACTTAGGGTTTTGTTGATTTTTGATCTTTTCTTGATGAATTATGATCAACCATTTATCAAATGATGAATCTTTTGACAAAATATGGATGTTGACAAAAAATTTCATTTTTGACTGTCTGTTGACTTTTCGGTCAAACTGGTCGTCTGTTGACTGTTTGAGCTGCTGATTGTGCGTCTGAGCGAATTGAAGTTTGAAAATTTGTCTGGTGGTACTTTGAGATATATGGAGGTCTATGAAATCCATTTGAGGTCTCAAAAACTCGTTCTCCTGAAAAAACAAAAACCCTAGTTAGGGACTGTTCGTGTAGGAGACAGTTAAGCGTACCTGATTTTTGTGCAGTGCTGAGTCTCTGCTGATCATGTGATTATCAGAAGACTTCTAGAACAAAAATCTTGGAATTTTGAAATGCAAAAGATTGATTTGATTGATGGTACAAAACACGGAGAATCGCACTTTCAGCGGGTTTGACTGTCAACTGGCTGTCTGGGCATTAACGTAACAGTTAAAGTGAAAATTCAACAGTTAAAGTTAATTTTTCTTTTTGTTTTTTGTTGTGTTAATGGTGAAAATTTATTTACATGAGTTGTTAGAAAAACACAAACATAATAAATAATCAAAATATACTGTACGCGAACGAAATTACCGATAACAACCTTGAAAAATATTTAATGCACAGAAAAATAAATATTTAACTAGCAGAAAACACACATAATATTATCTTGATAATTAAACTACAGTACGACAGTTAGTACGACATGTAATACTGACAGTACAAATATTACATAATATAATGAACAGTACGATAAATAAAATAAACGGTACTTTTTTTGAAAGCGAAAGATACGACAAACTTTAAAAATGACGATTAAAAACCCATGCTATAAATAACAACATATAGATGATCGGGAGTGTAAGCAACCCAGGTCCGCGTTTTTCAGGACTATGTAGACAGAAAAAGGACATGATCACTACCAAAACAGTGATGGCCATAAGAAAACACGTATCCATCCACTTTGCCATTTTCGCCGGGGAAGAAGAGAAAATAAATATGAGGTAGAAGTTTGAGAAATGAGTTGAAATTTGATGTGAAAATTTATGGAAAAAATGAGAGGTATTTATAGAGTGAAAAGAAGGATAGAGACGTTGGGGAATGAAGTGATTCCGTACAAAAAAGGAAAATTTGAGTGGTAGTAGGATTTGAAAGAAAGTGTATGGTAGGGTTTGAAAAAAAAGAGATGTATAGAATAAAGTTAGGATTTGATTTGAAAGAAAGAGATTTGAAGAGAAAGAAAGAGATTTTGAAAATAATAATATCATAGTACAAAAAATTAGTGGGAAACAAAAAACTAATAATAATTTACTTGTTACCAGTACAGTCTGAACCCCGGACTCTGTGCCTGCAAAATTTAATTTTGTACCAATTGCATCAGTACTATTTACCTGCAAATAAATCTCAAATAAACAGCGTATGTGAAGTGATAAACAGTACTTGGCGTTTGTGTAAGAATAAATTCAACAGCGAACCAAAATACCGTATAAGAAAAATTCTAAAAACTGAGTATTCATAAAATCAGGATATTTGTGAAATAAAAATCCAAGATTATATGAAACTCCCAATTTTTAGACAGAAGTCTGTTGCCTTCTTTTTGAAAAAGATGCGGGCAAATTTTGAGGTATAACAGGTACTCATTTCAGTATAAATATCCCCTCTCATCCTCTTCCCTCCTAAAAATTGAACCAAACACATTTCAATATAAATATCTCCTCCCTTCCATCTACCTCAAACCAAACATATCCTGAGAGAGAGAGAGAGAGAGAGAGATAAACTGTAAGAGAAAGAGTCTGGTTGGTGATGTAATGAGTGCATTCCATCAGTAAAACATTCTATAATAAGGAATTTCAGACGAGTCTGCGTACCCGCGGTTTAATTCTGTTACCCGATTTGTCCATTATAAACTGTTGGAATTAGACTCTCAAACCTTTGAGTAATTCCTTAGCGTTAAAGATGACAATGAAGAAAATAGGATTAGGGTTTGCGGAAATATTAAAAGAGAAGGAGAAAGTATTTTCTGCAGAGTTTCTCTCTGCCCACAAACTGTGGAAATTCTGTTATTCACTTGCAACTTCTGTGAATACAGGTTAATGACTTGATTACAATTAATGAGGGTTACTCCCTATTTATAGATTTAGGTTAGCTTTCTCCCTAAGCCAAAGCCCAAAACTATAAAAGCCCAAAATACCTATTTTGGAACTAAATCAAATCTAATCTATTTTAAATCTAAATCAAATCTATCTAGATTTAAAAACAAACTTATGTGTAACAAACTTGTTACACACTTTGACACACCTTGTGTTCGAGCAACAACCTGCTTCAACATAAGGAATTACAAATTAACACACCACCTAATTCATTGTGTCTAAGCTATCTACATTCATCATAGCTCTTAGTCTTCTGAATATTTCAACCAACACTCCCTTTGTCATGATATCTGCAATATGATTCTCAGTTCTGCAGTGTTCCAAATTCATCTTCCCTTTAGCTACCTGCTCTCGGAGATAGTGGAACCTCATTTCAATGTGCTTGCTTCGACCATGTGCTATCGGATTCTTCGCCAGATTAATAGCTGACATGTTGTCGATCTTCATGGTAATTGCTCCATGATCTTTACCTGTTATCTCTTCGACCATGTTCACCATCCATGTTGCTTGACATGCACAAAGAGAAGCAGCTATGTACTCTGCTTCGCACGATAATAGTCCCACTACAGGTTCTTTTCTCGAACTCCAAGCAATTGGTGCACCACCTAGCATAAACACATAACCAGCTGTGGATTTTCGATCCTCAGCATCACTACACCAACTTGAGTCGGTGTAACCTACTAGTTTGCATTCTTTTCCCTCATCAGCTGCAGGAAACAAAATGCCATAGTCAAGAGTTCCTTTCAGATACCTCAATATCCTTTTTACCGCTGCTAGGTGTGATACCTTTGGCTTTTGCATGAATCTACTTATCATACATACACTGTATGCTAAGTCAGGCCTTGTGTGACAAAGGTATCTCAATGACCCAATAAGTCTTCTGTATTGAGTTGGGTCGACATCCTCTTCATCTGGGTTCTTCGACAGTTGCAATCTTGTTTTAGCAGGTGTCGAAGTCCAATTGCATTCTTCCATCTCAAATCTCTTGAGAATTTCACTTTCATATCTTCTTTGATGCATCATCAAGCCTCTACTACTCTTGTAGAATTCGATGCCAAGGAATTATGAAATTTCGCCCAAATCCGACATTTCGAATTCCTTGCTAGGATCACCTTTGAAGCCTTCGATCTCTTTCTTGCAGCTTCCTGTTATTAATAAGTCATCGACATAGAGACATAGTATAAGCAATTCACTCTTGCTTCTTCTTACATATACCCCATGTTCAGTTGTGCACTTCACAAATTCTTTCTCCCTTAGGAAGTTGTCGATCTTCTTATTCCAAGCTCGTGGAGCTTGCTTCAGTCCATACAGGGCTTTATGCAGCCTGTACACTTTTCGCTCTTCGCCATGTTTCACAAACCCAACTGGTTGTGCAACATAGACTTCTTCATCCAAAGGTCCATTCAGGAATGCACATTTAACGTCCATCTGACACATGTGCCAATTGTTCATGTTCGCCAGGCCAATAACCAACCTGATCGTTTCGATCCTGGCAACAGGTGCAAAAACCTCATCGAAGTCAATTCCTTCCTTCTGAAATAATCCTTTTGCCACAAGCCTTGCCTTGTGTCGAGTCACTTCACCTTTGGGATTACACTTCACCTTGTATACCCACTTCACATCAATTGCCTTCTTGCCTTGAGGCAATTCGACAAGTGACCAAGTATTGTTGTCTTCGATGGACTTCAATTCTTCATTCATAGCTTTTACCCACTTCAAAACCTTCAATGCCTCAATTGCATTGACAGGTTCAACATCTGCATAGAAAGCATAATGTACCAGCTCACCTTCATCATTGACTACATCATCTGATGTAATCACACATTCTTGCAACCTTGCAGGCATGTGTCTTGTTCTCTGAGGTCTGCATGGGCCTGTATCACCTCTGACTTCTTCTTGTCGAACTTCTTCTCTTTCGACTTCAGTAGCTGGTTCGTCATAAAGAATTCTCACTGAATCCCTCTTGACATTTTCAGTCCAATCCCATTCTTTAAGCTCATCTATGATCACGTCCCTGCTGATCATTACTTTCTTGTTCACTGGGTCGAACAACTTGTATCCTCCAGTTGAATGATATCCTATAAGTATCATTTGTCTCGACTTGTCATCAAGTTTTCTTCTCAACTGATCTGGCACATGTCTATCTGCTATAGATCCAAATACCTTCAGATGGCTCAAGCTAGGCTTCACACCAGACCAACATTCTTCTGGAGTAATTCCTTCTAGCTTCTTCGTCGGACATCTGTTTAGAATGTATGTTGCAGTCGACATTGCTTCTCCCCAAAATTCTTTAGGTAAATGCTTGCCTTTCAACATACTTCTCACCATATTCATGATGGTTCGATTCTTTCTTTCTGCAGTTCCATTCTGCTGTGGAGTGTAGGGTGGCACCACTTCATGCATAATCCCTTCTTTCTCACATAACATGTCGAAGTATTTCGACACACATTCTCCACCACCATCAGTTCTCAAAACCTTGAGCTTTCGACCACTTTGTCTTTCGACCATAGATTTGAACTTGACAAATACCTCGATCACTTCACTTTTCTTCTTGATCAGGTAAGTCCATAGTTTTTGACTGAAATCATCTATGAATGTAACAAAGTATTTGTTACCTCCATTCGAATCCACCTAGATTGGTCCACATACATCGGAGTATATGACATCAAGGATTGCCTTCAACTTGCTTCCTGCATCCTTGCTGAAGCTATTCTTGTGCTGCTTCGCCTACACACATTCCTCACATACCTCGTTTGGAATGTCTATTTCTGGAAGTCCTGAAACCATATTCTTTCTTCTCAACTCTCTGATGTCATTGAAGTTGAGATGGCCTAGTCGATAGTGCCATATCCATTCATCTCTGCTAGCTGCAGTTGCAAGGAACTCGTGCTCCATGACATTGAGTTCGATCTTGAAGGTTCTATTTTGTGACATAGGAGGCTTCAAGATTAACCTCCCACTTGCATCGACAACTCTCATCATCTTGTCTTTGATCGAAACCTTGTAGTTCTTTTCGACCAACTGCCCAATGCTGAGTAAGTTACTCTTCATGCCTGGTATGTACAACACATTGGAAATTACTGACCTCTTTCCATCTTTCCTCGTAATCATTACATCACCAATACCTTCAGCTGCTAGAGTATTGTCATTTGCAAATTTCACCATGTTCTTCATTGAGGGTTTTATGTTGACAAACCAATCTTTTCTTCCAGACATATGTGATTAGCATCATCCAAGTACCACTGGTCCTTGAATTTATCTTTGTCTTTTGTTGTGACCATCAACAACATCTCTTCTTCTTCTTCTTGTTTTGCAAGCTTTGCATCACTTTCTTGACTTTTATTCTTTTCTGGACAAGCTGTCGAATAGTGACCATACTTCTGTCAGTTGAAACATTTGAATGTGACTCTTGTCTGGCTTTCGACCACCACCTCTTCCTCTACCTGCAGCACCACCTCTTTGGTTGCCTTGGTAAGAGGGCTTTCTCTGATTCGACCAATTTCCTTCTTGCTGATTTCGACCAGTCGAATTGTTGTAGCCACCTCTACCTTTATTTCCAGTCCAGCTTCCTTTGCCTTTCTTTTCGTTTGCTGACTGAGCCTGCAAAGCCACATCGTTCTTCGACTTGCCTGCAACTCTTTCAGCCATTCTTTGTTCATGAGATTCAAGCGTCCCTTGAAGCTCTTCTTTTGTCAACTTCGACAAGTCCTTCGATTATTCTATGGCTACCACGATGTGATCGAACATAGGGGCCAAAGACCTCAATATCTTTGAAACAACAGCTTTTGTTGTTAACACTTCTCCACATATCTTGATTTGATTCACTAGTTTCGTAACTCTAGTGAAGAAATCAGTTATGCTTTCGCTATCTTCCATCTGAAGCAGTTCATACGTTCTCTTGTGAGTTTGTAACCTCACCTCTTTCACCTTTTCTGCACCTCCAAAAGATTTTTCAAGAATCTCCCAAGCTTCTTTTGAAGATTCTATATCACTAACCTTTTCAAAATTGTCTGGACTCAGACATTGATGGATTATAAAGAGAGCTTTATAATCTTTCTTCTTCAATTCTTTATGTGCGGCCTTTTCTTCCTCATTCGCACCTTCTGCAAGCGGTTCTATCCCTTCTTTTACAAGATCCCAAAGATCTTGACAACAGAATACAACCTTCATTTGCTTGCACCAATTCTCAAAATTATCTCCTTTCAGAATTGGTAGTGTTGTTGGAAAATGCCCATTCAGGCGATTCATTGCCATCGTCATTCGTCTTGCCTTGAATCGATTAACCAGAGCTCTAGATACCAGATGTTTGAATTAGACTCTCAAACCTTTGAGTAATTCCTTATCGTTAAAGATGACAATGAAGAAAATAGGATTAGGGTTTGCGGAAATATTAAAAGAGAAGGAGAAAGTATTTTCTGCAGAGTTTCTCTCTGCCCACAAACTGTGGAAATTCTGTTATTCACTTGCAACTGCAACTTCTGTGAATACAGGTTAATGACTTGATTACAAATAATGAGGGTTACTCCCTATTTATAGATTTAGGTTAGCTTTCTCCCTAAGCCAAAACCCAAAACTATAAAAGCCCAAAATACCTATTTTGGAACTAAATCAAATCTAATATATTTTAAATCTAAATCAAATCTATCTAGATTTAAAAACAAACCTATGTGTAACAAACTTGTTACACACTTCGACACACCTTGTGTTCGAGCAACAACCTGCTTCTACACAAGGAATTACAAATTAACATAAACCACCTTAAACCAGCTCTTTCAACCGCTGAACCCATTAAATCATTTGAACATCTCATTTCCTTTTATTTTTTCTGGTTTGGATCGGGTTTGCGGGTCTTGTCCACCCCTAACTATATCTATTGAAAAAGTTTTTTAAAAAAAAATTTACATCCCGAATAACTTAGTATTAAGTTATTTAGTGACTACAATAAAGATGATTTTAAACAACAGTGAAAAGCGATGGCCTAAAGTTAAAAAATCATTGTTTGTTTTCTTGAAATCTTTCAACAAATTATCCGATCCGTATTATATTTGAAAAAAAATTGCATTTCAAATAACTTATAAATAAATTGTTCATTGATTACGGCAAAAATGAGTTCAGGCAACCGTTTAAACGTAGCCTAAAGTAAAGAAAATTGTTTCCATTAGTCACCTTGCTTACCAATTTAACTTTTGGAACGTTTGGTGATTTGAACGGTTGTCCGTTCACTTTTGACAATATTTTCAAAACATTGTCTAATATAATAAAACCTATCAAAAAACTTATAACAAGTTATCTAATAAATAAAAATTTGATAAAAAAATTATAATATCAAAATTTTATAACAAATTATCCGATGAATAAAAATTTGATAAAAAATTATAATACCAAATTTACAACAAATTATCCGGTGAACAAAAATTTGGTAAGAATTCTTTAAGCGACATTCTCAGGTATACTGGTGAAGGAATATACAATTTTTTGATTTCAAAAATAATTTAATAAATAAATAAATAAAGTATAATTAAATATTTTGAAAAATGTAGGGTGTCATACCCCAAATTTGCCCGCATTGGTGTTAATAGACAATTCAATTTATTTAAAAAAAAAACTATTTCTTCTACTAAATTCTCTTTTCTGATATTTAATTACAATCACATTTATTTTTGAAAAAAAAAACAAAACATTTTAGATAGGGAGTTTATTTGTATATTTATCAAATGGAGCTTTTTCCAAACAGATTTAACTATGCCCCATTAAAAGTCTTAAGCTTGGCCTATTAGAAATAGTTGGAAACTTTTATAGTACAATAAAACTTATTTTGACTAAATATTTACTTGTTTAGTATATTTATGTGTAATATATATTCAGGTTATATTTAATTAATTTATATATATATATATAGATTGTTATGAATGATATGAAAGTTCTATAGCTACCAAAATAATTAAATTATTCTTTATAACTCAGTGATAATTCTTACAATATTATTAATAATAATTGCAAATATTAGTAAACTAGTTAAGTTAATATTATTATCATTTATTTTCTACTGATTAATATGACTATTATTACCATTAACCATTGTTTAGATTAAATTTAATTATTATGTTATAACATTATGAAAAACGGCTACATATATATTTTGCGAAAAAGTATGGGTAATAGCTTTGGCTATTAATATTCAAACTTATCATTAATATTATTAGTTCATTATCTTTTATTTATAATAAACATTCATGTATTGATATAAAAATTTTATTAAGAGTTAAAAATTTCGCTTTGCTTAATTCTATATTTTATCATTATTATTATTTTTATTATTTTGTTATGATCGAGGTACCGTTACCGAATATCACTTACTATCATCACCCTTTTGCAACTATTAGTCATTACAATTACAAATATGTTTATACATATAAGAGTGAGTTAATTGTTTTATCAATATTAAAATAGTATTATAAAATCATCACTATTATTTTTATAAACATTGTTACCGTTATTTTTATTTTTTAATTATGTGAAAGTTGTTGACTAAGTCACCAAAGGTGTAGAAACCCTAATTCGCTAACAGCGGCGGCCGCTCCACCAAATTCCACCTGCAAACCTTCAACCCTAATTACAAACTTTAAAATATGAATTAAGACTAATAAACAGTAAATCCAAACAAATCAAGACAGAAAAGGAAAAGATTTTATCAAAAAATCCATACGATTTCAACACATAATCAATTTTTAAAATTAATTTCCTAAATCAGAAAGCTCCAAATACCAAATCAAATCTGAAATTAATTTATTCATAAACAACAATCAAATCTATTTCCTAATTGATTCATCTCCTAAATACTATATAAACCTAATTCTAAAACTAACAGGGGACCAAAAAATTAACCGACGAAAATCACCGAAAAAATTGAGAAGGAGAAATAGAAGAAGAATCGGAGGAACACGAAACCGAAAGTCACAAAGAAGTCTGCCGCCGTGCTCGATTTGGTTTTCACGTCTGAAACCCCAAATTGCCGCCGATCCGCCGCACCTCTTCATCCTCCGCCGTACCTGCGATTCAGAGCAAAGAAGGAAAATCAGAGACGGGGTGGAAAGCTATACGAAAAGGATTTCTGGATTGAGGTAACCACGATTAAAACTTAGCTTGAATATTTGAGATTATTGTTGTTTAGATGCATATTTGGGGGTTGGGGTTCTGGGATTTTACGAAAGCTTGTTGATAGGTTGTTGTTGATTAGAGAGAGAAAGAGAGAATTGAAGAGGAAATGAGAAGTGAATCGTGAAAAGCATCTTTCCATGTTTCTTTTCATTAAATCATAAATTATTTAAAAATGACAATCCTGCGCATATCCTTATCATGTACCCTCGGCCCACACTATATCACAGCCATCCATTTAAATTACTTTAGATCAATGGCCCCGAGGCTAGACCTTGGGAGCCGTTTGATTAGATCAAACATACCAAATTACGCAAGCGCACCATAACGCGTGTTCCTCCCCACACCTGATTCGAACGGATCAAGGTGTTAGCTGTGTGGGCCTGGCCCAATGTTTTTACACCCCAAATTTACTCTTTTTTTTACAAAAATTACGTAATTCACACCCCCCCCCCTTACTTATTGGGTCCTGATTTACATCTGGGCCCGACTCCTTATACAAACTGCATGTTAACTTTTTACTATCATAAGATAAAATACACCTTATAACTTATTAGGTTTAAATTGACATTTGGACCTAATTATTTTATTAACCAAATATTTATTTCAATATTATTATCTCCTCTATTTAATTAATATACTATTTCATTAACATATAATTTTTATTTTTATTTAATTTTTACAAATTACTAATATCTAATTTATTTACTATAATTCATAGGAGATAATATTTAAAATATATCTATTTTGTAACTTAAATTTTCTATTGGAATACATTCTTAATAAATATTTTACAAAATTTTAATTCAATTATTATAGATACATTCAATTAAAAATCCCAAAACATCTAAAACTTTTTACTAATACCAAATCAATATTAATTTCATAAAAAAGGATTGTACAATTGTTATTTTTTTCACTAAACTTCGAACTACGCCCACAATTACCTTATTTTCTAAACCGGACGAAATTCAAAGGAGAATCTGAAAGTAATTATACAATCCTATAAAAAACACAAACCAAACCCGAACTACGAATTGGGACTCTGATTCTCCATAAGGAGATACGTAGGCATTCAATCGAAAATTGTTGCGAGTCCCCTAATAAATAAATAAATCCCGTTTCTTTTATAAATATGAAAATAATGCTTTCGAAACCTTAGAAAAAAACCTAGATCTAGAGGGGGTCCCCTTGAGTACAAGGGAGATAAAGGGTGCCTAACACATTCCCTTTATTTAATTAACTCGCGAACTTAGAATCTCTAAAAGTATAGGGTTATCCATTTAATTCTCATCCCTTAGGATAAAAATAATGGTGGCGACTCGAAAAATTTTAAGCCGGTTGTTACAGCTGGCGACTCTGCTGGGGAGTTCCTTAAATTAGAGTATTCCCTACCTTTAGGTCTAGGTTTTCTGTTGAGGTTATTATTATTTTTACGTTTATTTTTCATATTTTGTTTTATTTATTATATTTTTTATTTGTTATTTTGTTATTTATTTATTTTTCATATATGTGTTGTTGGTGGGATCATATTTCAAATAAAGTGAGAAACATTAAGAGAAGGATTGTCAATTGGCCAAAGGGGTTTAACATCCCTACGAGTCTTTGCGACAACTTCGCCTAGGGTCGGTCAAATTCCGAGAAATGTCTCAAGAGGGTTCGCCTCTCTTAGAGTCAGGACTTAGGATTTGACCAATGACTCTTTGTACCAAAAATAAAACATCATGGTGAGACCTTGCATGACCTATGAGATAAGTCTCGGTCTACAAAAAGGCTCCGCCTAAGGGAGGCCCCTGTGCCTTTTCCCTTTAGCGTTATCCATGATACCCTTAGTAAAGCCACCCTGAGTGGGGAGGGTAGAATATTCTTAGAACGAACTTATGAACCTACCTATTAAGGATACCCTTATCACCATCCCACCCCCAAGTTACATTATCATACATGCATGCATTTAAATTTTAAAATATTCATTTTTTTATGTCTTATTCACAGGAATTCTTCAAAAAAAAAATAAAAAAAGGGAAAGGTTTTGGTGAGCATAAAAAAATGAATCAAGAAAAGAAACGGACTATCCAAATCAGTGTCATGTTTCCAGATTTGACAAAGATGAAGCAAATTAGGAAGGAATTACCCAACAAG
This sequence comes from Vicia villosa, assembly GCF_029867415.1. Taxonomy (NCBI): domain Eukaryota; kingdom Viridiplantae; phylum Streptophyta; class Magnoliopsida; order Fabales; family Fabaceae; genus Vicia; species Vicia villosa. The sequence goes on from NW_026705254.1 coordinate 134,270, forward strand.
TCAGTGAAGAGCTTTGTTCGTAAATACGGAAAAATCCTTGACTTACTTAGTGAGAATGTGAAAATAGATGCTATTACTGCCCTTATCCAGTTTTATGATGTGCCATTGAGATGTTTTACTTTTCAAAACTTTCAACTAGCGCCTACATTGGAAGAATTTGATAGGATTTTGGGATTCTCCAAAATCAAAGAGGATGTCTATGTGGGAATTGGTCAAACTACTAAGGTTGAGGATTTAGCTAAGGCATTGGGAATATCGTATACTAATTTTGTGCCTAATTATAAAGCAAAGGGAAAAGTTCAAGGAGTAAAAGGACAATATTTGGAAGATATGGCTCTCGCCTTTGCAAAAGAAAAAGAATGGGAGGCTTGTGAGGATTGCTTGGCGTTGTTGATTTTTGGATTGGTTCTTTTTCCAAATGATGCTGATTATGTTGACCCCGCCGCCATCAACGTATTTTGGGCTGTAAAAGTGTTGAACGTAGATCCTACTCCAACTTTGCTGGCTGACGTGTATTATGCCATCAATGCCCGTTATGAAAAGGGAAGAGGTGCACTACGCTGTTGCATTGCTTTGTTATTTTCTTGGTTCATGTCTCATCTTTATAAGGATGATTATTTGATTCCGAACTTGGATAAACATGGATGGGCTCAAAAATTGAGGGCTCTTAATGCTGATTCTATATTGTGGTATGCTAGAAGGTTAGATATCAGAAAAATTGCTTATAAATGTGGAACATTTCCTAATATACCGTTGATTGGAACAAGGGGGTGTATCAACTATAACCCCTCTTTGGCTTTACGTCAACTTGGGCATCCTTTAGAAGATAAACCTTCCGAAGAAGAGTTGAAACAGTTGTTGCTTCATGACATGGGTAAAAAGGATCCAAAGCTACTTCAGAGTATCATTCGAGCTTGGGGCAAAGTGCATAAAAAAGAGTATAGTAAGAATAATGTTGTGGCCAGAGAAGCCTATACTCAGTGGGTTATAAACAGGGTCCAAATCAACAAGTTACCATTTGATATTGATCCGGCATATAAGTCAGATGTACCAGACCCGCTTCCTATGTCAATGGAAGAAGTGGAAGAACTGAAAGCCTCCCTTGAAAAAGCTCAGAGAGAAAAAGAGGGACTAGAGCATGATCTCTATGACCTTAATTACAAGAAAATCAACTACAATACGAGCTTAAGAAGAAAGAAGAACAAATTCAAAAAAATAACGAGCACGTGGACAAAGAGAGACTCAAAAGGAAGCGGACAACTGATGGATTCATAAGTGCAAACTTTAACCTCGATTCCCACAATCAACAAATAAAAGATGCTAATTTGGAGAATGAAAGACTAAGGGGTTGGTATACCCAAGCATTGAAAGACAAGAGGAAAATTGAAATAGATCTAGAAGCACAAATCCAAGAGTTGGTTGGCAAAGCTCGAGAGCAAGAGGATAAAATCCAAGACCTCGCCACTAGACTTCGCGAAAGCCAAGAATCTGAGATGGGGGAACAGGTCTATAGAATGGAAATTGAAGGGCGTTTTACCCAACAAATGAAAAATTATGAAGAAGTGGTTTAAGAATTAGAAGACTTCCGGAAAGAATTCTATGCACTAGTAGACCAATATGAAACGATAAGGGCTGAAAAAGAACATTGGGAAGGACAATATAAGATCATGGCCCAAGTTGGGGAGGACAATAGAAGCATAATCCCGACCCTTTATCGGGATTACATGATGTATAAGGACAAGCATGAAAAGCTTGCCTTCTTGGCGAACAACCTCATCGATGATATTCCAAGAAGTTTGAAAGAAGCTGAAGCTACAATGGTCCTTCTTCCAAAAGAAGTCGAAAATTTCCTCAAGCTTTGTAGAGAGATGGTTGACAATTTTAGGGCGGAGATTCTTAAATGCCGTTAAGAGTTTTTAGTTTCCCTTTTTTATTTCGTATTCAGCAATTTGCTTATGTTTTTCCTATTCAGTAATTTGTTTCTGCTTTTCACATTCAGTATTTGTTTTGGTTGTATTCCCAAGTGGAGGATTATTATGTTCTTATTCATTCAATAAAAAGTACTTTTGTTTCAATATATTATGTTCTTGAGATGCTCACCATTAAAAAAATAAAGACCTAAAAAAAATATAAATGTAAAGAATGATGAAAGAAATTTCCTGTGGATAAGAAAATGAATAAAAATTTCTTTTTAGCATGCATATGCATTTCAAAAATCTTTAAAAAAAAAAAAGGGTATATTTCCTCGATTGGATCATTGCACTAATAAAGAGGAAATCGCCACGTCAACTCCGTCCCCTCAAAGAAGTTAGAAAATGTATATTGTAAGGGGATATCCCCACTACCTACGTCAAGGGGGTCAAGACTACAAAGATCACCTCTAAAAAATCAAAGAGCCTGTCATCATCAACAACAAGGGGCACAACGCGTCGCCGTTGTGTATACGATTCTTGCTCCTATAAAATGCAATCACTTGGAGGCCTTAGCCAAAGGCAAAATGATGACGGAACCCAAACAAGACGCACGAGGAAATTAATCATTCAAAATATGCCAAGTTTCAAAAGATAATACGAAAGATTTGACCAAAGCACTTTCAAAGATCTCAAGCATATCGTCGCTCCCGAAGCCTTGTGTCTCAACATACATTGGTGGAAATCCTCAAGTTCCATCCACGCAATCAAAAATATCATTGTTTTCTGGAGTAATCACAAGTACAATCTCAAGGGCATCTCTAGGCTGATACAATTGATTCCACGAAGGAGATTCATAATCAAGGCTCCACACTTTTGAACAAAGGTGGGAGCGTCCACATACTAAAGGCGTTGATTGACAATGGGGGCATCTCTAAATACGATGTCTAAGATCACCTTAATGAGGCATAACATGGAGGCTAAGCACCACAAACTTGGATAGAATTAAAGGTTCCCCATCTCAAGAACTGGACCTTATAATAAAGACATGGTCATTTATATCCTACGTTCCTGTTGAGACAGGTTATTACGTTGGCATACCAAGGATACACAAGGGCAATCACTATCAACCCCAAGTCAAGAAGCGCAGTTCATAGAAGAGAACAATGACCATTGATAATAGTGGATAATATCTTTGTGAAACCTAGCAACATACCAAAGGCAGTCTCGACGATCTAGAGAAAATCCGGCAGGGAAGGATAAACCATAAACTGTCACACAAAAAAAAGAAGATAATGGGGCAAGTTTTTAAACATCCCATATGATAAAAACAATCATGGTATAGACTACTGCATCCATAAAGGTAGTACAACCATGAAGATTGAATAAGGCAGTTTCCAATTATTCAGAAGGTTCTCATTACTACCCAGTTCAAGCGCAGCTATCCAGCGTTACTTCATAATAAATGGGTATACAGTCTCGTCATCAAAAGTGCTCCAAATGAAGAAACTCAACAAGTTGGATTACCATGGAGATCCCAAAGATCTATTTCTTTTCAAAGCATTTTTGTTGATTTCAAATCCCTATGCTTTGCCCAAAGCTTAATGGTAACTCATAAGGGCACCCACGTTGTTTTAAAACTTTGTTTATTCTTTATAAAAGACGTGTTTGCATTCTATTTAAGATCATTTTTCTTTCAGTCCCTTTCTTTTCAAAATGGCAATATTTTCATATACATTTCTCATTTAGTAAAATAAACAAATGTTATATCTTCTCCTAAATCAATTGGTAACAATGCTGCTATCGTCCTGCATGACCGTGATCCTCTGATTAACCAAGCCGAAGGGGATGGTGAGGAAGATTGTGAACTCCTTGAAGAGTTAGCTAACACATGAGTCAAAGACAATACAACCACACCAAGAAGCGATCGAGGTAGTCAACCTTAGCACTAAGGAAAACAAGAAGGAGGTTAAAACAGAGGTGCTTTGAATAAGGATGAATGTCTGTGCAAATGTACAAACATGTTTCGCTTGGTTATATCAAAACATGCCATGCCCTGACCCTAGTACTGAGGCAAACAAAACTGACACCCGAAGAAGATTGCCCACTAATTACACCAAGCTTACCAGAATCAAACATTACACTCAAGGTTCATGGAGAAGTCTCACAATTCAACACAAGTCTTCTAGTAGTTACAAAATATCCATAACAAATTACAAATATCAAAGGAAGACGACCAAGTCTGTATACGTGGGGATTATCGAAACTTTAAAACAAAGATGATTGTCTATTGCCTCGCATCAAGGTACGGGTAGATAGCACATATCGGTACGTGATATCCTCACTCGTGGATGTAATCGAATCAAGAACGACTATGGAGACACGAAAACGACTTCTTCTACAAATCCTTGGGGCACCGTTTGGTATAACATAATACACTTCAAAAAATGGGGGCAACCATGGTCCTCTATATTGACATAAAACAGTACTCGAGAAAATTCAATCACCACGAGTACTCATGAAAACTAAGCTTGGAGAATCCAAATTGCCGCAGGCACGACCCGATCAAAAGCGAAACTCATAAAAAGAAAACACTTAGTTGTTTTATGACAGGGGCAATTATATCAAGAACAATGGGAGAAAACCTTTTACAAAAGAACCCTCGAATACAAAAGACAACTTGATGTTGGATAAGACTTTACTACCTCGACTCGATACGCGTGGAGAATGAAGGCTCAACTACGAAAGCCTTATCATACCAAGAAGACCTTCCTTTAGGGAGCTTCAACACTAACAATAACGAACGGTGGAGATTGGATATATCAACTAAAATTGGACGCGGTCGAAAGAAAAATTATGCATAAAATATACAAGCTCGCTAGGTTGAAAACTCGAAAGAGCAACCTAGGCAAAAATGAGCGTCCCGGTTGATCGAAAACCCACATAGGGAGGTTCAGGCAAAAACTAGGGGCACAAAAAAAATATATACACAACTATCCCGGTGGATTGAAAACCCGTAAAGGGCGATCCAGGAAAAAATAAGGGATTTTATTTAAAATGACAAAAACAAACAAAGCAAAAGAACTGTGATCCGAGGACTCTTTCCCCAACAGCAACTGATGAGGGGAGGAATCAAGCCAATCATTATCCTTCAAAAGCGAAGTATCTGAGATATCATAGACATAAGGAGTATAGCAGTGTTGAAACCCAATTGCGTTGCCATCCTTATTTTTGTCGTTTTTGTAATTACCTCTTTCAAGGGATTGCATCTTAAAACAATTGCCTATTTACAGGCCCCACTCTTAACAAAATTCAATTTTCTATAAATTCTTACTTGGTGCATTTCTAGTTTCTCTAATCTATTATCACTACTGCTTGTTTGTAAATACAACGATTATTTTTATAAATGATGCATTAAAACTACGTGGACATAAATAATCAAAAGTGTTGAAAACGGTAAAGGTGTTTTAAATCGAAATAAAATCAATGGGAAATCCATGGTTCCCAATACGCACTTAACACTTCATTGGAGCACCCGAGTATTCAAAATTTACTCAGGTTTCACAAGGATGGTCAACATATAAAATTTCAAAAGCACCACTACGAGACAACGTACGAAGAGCAATTTTTTTTCAAAATCAATCTCAAGACAACGAGGGGCAAGATTTCAAGATCAGCATTCAAAAGCATAATTCTCGATTCCAATATCAGCTTCTCAAAAAAGTGAACAATTTCAAGACGGAACATTCAAAGGTAAATTTCAAGGAGAAATTTCAAAACAGCCAATTTCAAGTCAAGCTTAAGTACAGATTCAAGTACCCAATCATCTAATTGATGATTCTCGGTAGCCTTATCGATGTTATTTCAAAACCCAGTCCCGTCTGGTATGCTTTTTTCAGATCAACTTCAAAAGGAACAAATTCCAAATGTTCAACTACGAATCAAACAGGAGAGCACAAGCGAAGTTCGAAATCAGACATGCACATTTCCTCTGAACAAAAGATCCAATGATCCAACGAGGACATTTTACACAACTGCAAAATATTTATAAACACTTGGTGCATTTGCATGACATATCATAAGCATCATACTGCAAATAATCTCGAGGCCTATCCCTCAACCAAAACACTTACAAATTTAAATGTCCAAGCTTAACAAAATTCAGTTCTACTATTATAAATATCAAGACTAGGTTGAGAACAGACACAACCGCCACAAACCGGTTACACTAGATAATATATCTCCAATTTAGTTGTTCAACTATCAATTAAAATTTTAAACCCACATTATCTACCCTCTAGGTTGTGGTAGAAATGTCTTATCTGCGATAAACTTCCTATGTTAGTCCCACACTAGGCATTAGAAAGTTTCAAAGTCCTATCCCCTAGGTTGTGATAGGTATATAGATCCACGAGCACTTACTATATTAGTCCCACTCCAGGCGTTAGTAGAGTTCCTAAATCCTATCCCCTAGGTTGTGATAGGTATTATCCATGATAGCTTAATAAGTTAGTCCCACTCCAGGCGTTGGTAAGTTCAAAAACCTGTTTTATCTATCCCCTAGGATGTGATAGGTATATGAATCTGCGATACAGTTCACAGCGGTAATGAACTATTAGCTACGTTTACCCCACAGGTAGTGGTAAATCCAGAATCTACGACAACTCGCTATGTTAGTCTCCAAGCAATAGTAAGTTATTCCCTTTTGTTATCTACCCTCTAGGTCGTGGCAGATAAACAAAAATCTACGATATGATTTATTGCGCAACAATGAATTATTTAAAATGGCATTATTTATCCTCTAGGTTGTGATAAATGTGCGAGATCTATGTTTTTCCTTCTTATCACGTTAGTCCCCTGGCAGTGATCAATTTGGTGCAAATACTTGGTGAGAACATTTGGTGCTTGGTGCAAACATTTGGTGCTTGGTGCAAACATTGGTGCAAACATTTGGTGAGAATGTTTACCAATTAGCATATGATATGATTATTTACAGTCATTATACTATCTAATCTTGGTTAAACGCAAACTTTATCTATCCTCTAGGTCGTGATAAATAAACAATAGATTGACGACTACTTGCTCCCTAGGTTGTGGCAAGTCAGTTCTCCATCTTTCCAAAGCTCTACTTGGATCAAAATCTAAAAAAAAAAGTTGGGAACCTTTATTTCCTATTCTCTAGGTTGTGATAAGATATAAAGGAATCCATGATAATTCGCTGAGCAACAATGAGTTATCTGATCTATGTTACTTATCCTCTAGGTTGTGGTAAGTGCATAGTGACTACAATATAGTTCGTTGTGTCAGTCCATAAACGACGACGAACTATCCAAACTTGTCTTATTCGTTCTCTAAATTGTGACGAATACGCAAAATACAATACAATTTTCTACTTTAGCCCCAAAGGCTTTTTTCAGATTATCTTTTTCCGAACTAGCGTAACCTATCCTCTAGGTTGCGATAAGAACGCGAAATTTACAATTATGGTACTCAGGCATTGGTGACTTTTCCAAGTCATCCTTGCTTATTACTTTCTAACTTCTGGTCAAATTTTGGGGTCTTCCGGTATTTAATAAATCTTCGATCTGAACGCGCGAGAACTCTATATTCTCGCGCCCTTCGATCGAATAATAATTAAATAGGGGCAGCTGTCATACCCCAAATTTGCCCGCATTGGTGTTAATAGACAATTCAATTTATTTTAAAAAAAACTATTTCTTCTACTAAATTCTCTTTTCTGATATTTAATTACAATCACATTTATTTTTGAAAAAAAAAAACAAAACATTTTAGATAGGGAGTTTATTTGTATATTTATCAAATAGGGCTTTTTCCAAACAGATTTAACTATGCCCCATTAAAAGTCTTAAGCTTGGCCTATTAGAAATAGTTGGAAACTTTTATAGTACAATAAAACTTATTTTGACTAAATATTTACTTGTTTAGTATATTTATGTGTAATATATATTCAGGTTATATTTAATTAATTTATATATATATATAGATTGTTATGAATGATATGAAAGTTCTATAGCTACCAAAATAATTAAATTATTCTTTATAACTCAGTGATAATTCTTACAATATTATTAATAATAATTGCAAATATTAGTAAACTAGTTAAGTTAATATTATTATCATTTATTTTCTACTGATTAATATGACTATTATTACCATTAACCATTGTTTAGATTAAATTTAATTATTATGTTATAACATTATGAAAAACGGCTACATATATATTTTGCGAAAAAGTATGGGTAATAGCTTTGGCTATTAATATTCAAACTTATCATTAATATTATTAGTTCATTATCTTTTATTTATAATAAACATTCATGTATTGATATAAAAATTTTATTAAGAGTTAAAAATTTCGCTTTGCTTAATTCTATATTTTATCATTATTATTATTTTTATTATTTTGTTATGATCGAGGTACCGTTACCGAATATCACTTACTATCATCACCCTTTTGCAACTATTAGTCATTACAATTACAAATATGTTTATACATATAAGACTATGTACAATGGGGGTGTTGAAATTTTTTTTCAACTGTTGAATTCATGCAATGGTATGTTTAATAGCTTGTTTAATATGATGTGGATTACTTTGTGTTGAAAGAATTCAACATGTTGAATGAATGAGAGTGGGGGCCACATACAATATTTTGCAAAATCCTATTGGTTGTTGTGACTATTTGAATTTTTAGTGTGTTGTGAATGGTGGTAAAGTAGGGTGTTGAATTTTATTAAACAAAACTATTGTAGTGAGTAAAAGTTGAATGTGTGTTGAATTATTAGGTGGAAGAGAGAGAAGATGATGTGGAGTATAAAAAGTGAAAAAGTAGGGTGTTGAACTTGGAAACCATTGTAAATAGTCTAAGAGTGAGTTAATTGTTTTATCAATATTAAAATAGTATTATAAAATCATCACTATTATTTTTATAAACATTGTTATCGTTATTTTTATTTTTTTAATTATGTGAAAGTTGTTGACTAAGTCACCAAAGGTGTAGAAACCCTAATTCGCTAACAGCGGCGGCCGCTCCACCAAATTCCACCTTCAAACCTTCAACCCTAATTACAAACTTTAAAATATGAATTAAGACTAATAAACAGTAAATCCAAACAAATCAAGACAGAAAAGGAAAAGATTTTATCAAAAAATCCATACGATTTCAACACATAATCAATTTTTAAAATTAATTTCCTAAATCAGAAAGCTCCAAATATCAAATCAAATCTGAAATTAATTTATTCATAAACAACAATCAAATCTATTTCCTAATTGATTCATCTCCTAAATACTATATAAACCTAATTCTAAAACTAACAGGGGACCAAAAAATTAACCGACGAAAATCACCGAAAAAATTGAGAAGGAGAAATAGAAGAAGAATCGGAGGAACACGAAACCGAAAGTCACAAAGAAGTCTGCCGCCGTGCTCGATTTGGTTGTCACGTCTGAAACCCCAAATCGCCGCCGATCCGCCGCACCTCTTCATCCTCCGCCGTACCTGCGATTCAGAGCAAAGAAGGAAAATCAGAGACGGGGTGGAAAGCTATACGAAAAGGATTTCTGGATTGAGGTAACCACGATTAAAACTTAGCTTGAATATTTGAGATTATTGTTGTTTAGATGCATATTTGGGGGTTGGGGTTCTGGGATTTTACGAAAGCTTGTTGATAGGTTGTTGTTGATTAGAGAGAGAAAGAGAGAATTGAAGAGGAAATGAGAAATGAATCGTGAAAAGCATCTTTCCATGTTTCTTTTCATTAAATCATAAATTATTTAAAAATGACAATCCTGCGCATATCCTTATCATGTACCCTCGGCCCACACTATATCACAGCCATCCATTTAAATTACTTTAGATCAATGGCCCCGAGGCTAGACCTTGGGAGCCGTTTGATTAGATCAAACATACCAAATTACGCAAGCGCACCATAACGCGTGTTCCTCCCCACACCTGATTCGAACGGATCAAGGTGTTAGCTGTGTGGGCCTGGCCCAATGTTTTTACACCCCAAATTTACTCTTTTTTTTACAAAAATTACGTAATTCACACCCCCCCCCCCCCCTTACTTATTGGGTCCTGATTTACATCTGGGCCCGACTCCTTATACAAACTGCATGTTAACTTTTTACTATCATAAGATAAAATACACCTTATAACTTATTAGGTTTAAATTGACATTTGGACCTAATTATTTTATTAACCAAATATTTATTTCAATATTATTATCTCCTCTATTTAATTAATATACTATTTCATTAACATATAATTTTTATTTTTATTTAATTTTTACAAATTACTAATATCTAATTTATTTACTATAATTCATAGGAGATAATATTTAAAATATATCTATTTTGTAACTTAAATTTTCTATTGGAATACATTCTTAATAAATATTTTACAAAATTTTAATTCAATTATTATAGATACATTCAATTAAAAATCCCAAAACATCTAAAACTTTTTACTAATACCAAATCAATATTAATTTCATAAAAAAGGATTGTACAATTGTTTTTTTTTTCACTAAACTTCGAACTACGCCCACAATTACCTTATTTTCTAAACCGGACGAAATTCAAAGGAGAATCTGAAAGTAATTATACAATCCTATAAAAAACACAAACCAAACCCGAACTACGAATTGGGACTCTGATTCTCCATAAGGAGATACGTAGGCATTCAATCGAAAATTGAAGCGAGTCCCCTAATAAATAAATAAATCCCGTTTCTTTTATAAATATGAAAATAATGCTTTCGAAACCTTAGAAAAAAACCTAGATCTAGAGGGGGTCCCCTTGAGTACAAGGGAGATAAAGGGTGCCTAACACCTTCCCTTTATTTAATTAACTCGCGAACTTAGAATCTCTAAAAGTATAGGGTTATCCATTTAATTCTCATCCCTTAGGATAAAAATAATGGTGGCGACTCGAAAAATTTTAAGCCGGTTGCTACATAGGGTAGGGGGATAATTTTGAAAAACTTACTGAAAAATTTTCAATAATTAAATTTATCTTTTGGTACACTCAAAAATTGATATTATTTAAGTACAGCTAACATCTCATATCTCATGTACCTAATTTGAACACACTCACATTTCAAAAACACTTATATTTATTAGTTAAAATAAACATGGGTTCCACTAAACATGAATTTTAATCTATAAAAAAATATGTTGAAAAATGTGTGTTCCTACTGGTATTATTCATCTAATTTTTCACAATTTAAAATTGTTGGGTGAGTAACCGGTTCTCTTCCTCCTCTAACCTTGCAAGCCATTTGATTCCAAGATCACATCCTGCTTTTGCAGCTATCTGAAATTTTTCTTTTGCCATCTCTACTGGATCAATACCAATATTTTCTTTGCTCTTTCCTCGTTTTTGACCAACCGGACCTCTCTTCAAACTGAATTTTATTATTGATTTTGGAATTTTCACACCTGACCCATAATATCTTCCTTTTATTACTATCATACACTCAAAACAGAACATCCATCAACCTTATCCAGTCAGAAAACATAAAAATACAGTGAAGAAAGCTATCTAAAAACAACAGAGATAGTTTGTTTTAAGGCCTATTTGTATTGATGTGTCTAGTAATCTTGTTTCCCGATTATAATTCTCAAACCGTAGTTTGAGTTTTTATATCAAATGATGAGAGGAATAATAAGAGCTTGAATATTATTGTTAAAATAATATTAACCTCGATTTATGTTGCCACCTCTAAGCGAGTTCGTGCTAGAAGAAAATCCCATGGTATGGGTAGATCTCGATTCTGACTACCTCATATCCAGAAAAGAAATCTTGTGTAGAAATGCTCAATTTCAACCAATTTTACATGGTACTGGTAGGCATTACAAATAGAGAGCTAAGCTTTTATAGTTTCTGTGGAAATATGCCCACATAAATGCTGAAGAATGTGCAACAGAAATACTTATTATTGAGTTTGAGGCGTTGGGACAGGCTGTGTCACCATGTGGAGCCGCTCTCACTTCCCCCGCACCCTCTCATGGCATCTTTAGGTCGGGTGTGACTCTTCTGGACCCCAACCAAAGTTATCTCAGTTAAAATACTTTGTTGAGAGTCACACCAAACATCAAATGTGAACCTCAAACAAAACAAAAAAAAAGCACTTAATTCAAGTCACATTAACTTTCAGTAAACCAGTACAAGTCTTGAAAGAAAAGTTGGACTAGACATGCAACTTTGACAATAATTTAACTTCTAGGAATCAGCACATGAGTAATCAATGAAACCCTATTGTAGTTCATAAATCATGAAACACTTATTCATATCTTTTCATGAAGGTAAAAATACTCCAGCCCATGCCAAAAGTGTCAGGTGATTTAACATATGCACTTAAAGAGCAAGTGCAAACTAGACTTCATAACAGCATAACCAAATGACATACAATGTAGGTGAAACTCAGTCTAACTCACCACACATGAAAAAAGAATGAACTTTGAAAAAATGTTGAAAATCTAACACTATATAGAAAATGATTTGTTTAACTTTGATTAATTGATATATTACCTTCTCGGATGCCTATGGAAACACCACAATGCCGAAGCAATATCTTTCTTAACACATTCGCGAGTCAAATATACAACACCCAAAAGGTAAAGAGCATCTGGATGCAACTAAAACATAACACACACCAATAAAGTTCATCTTAGAAGTCAAATGTATATTTGCGCAAATATAATCAAGCAAGAAAAAAACAAAGAAACACTGCTAATTCACCGTTAAGAATACATAATATCCCAAAATAGGTAGAGCATGAAAAAACAATACATAATGGAGGATAAAGGCTGACAGCTGACTCACACGGCCTTATTTGCTCCAGGAACATGGTATTTCATATGCAATCTGGACAGCCAATACCTAGCATGAGTGTTGGTGTTATCCGCCTCCAAAGCAAGCTCGAAATTCTCCTTTGCTGTCTATTTACGAATCCCAAATAAGCAAGGGTCTATTTATTGTTCTCTCATATAAAATCTTAAAATAAAGAAGCAAATGGTGGCAATAGGTTAAGAAAGCAGTGATTACATTAAGAAGAGGGATGAGACGCCTATCGTTGAGCTCACAATAATCAATGACTCTATCAACCTCCTTCAAAGCATTCCAGCCTTTGCCAATGAACTCCATGGCTTTCTTGTTCCTGCTATGCAATCCTCTCTGCATATAATTTCCACTTTTGATAAGCAAATATGTTGAAACACAATATGGTGTTTAACTGTAAAAGCATAATAACATGCCTGTTGAGTGAATTGGAGACAAGAAAAAGCGGAGGGCTTCAGGACGAGCTTGGCCAATAATGCCCTAGACAGCATCTTGTTGAAAACAATGTGATATCAACTGAGATTTCCTGTAACATAGAAACAACAAAAAAACAGAAATCCATTAATACAGTTTAAACTTTGAAGCACCCTGCACGAAGCAACTTGGAGCAGAGATTTAAAAGAACACAAAGCATTATAGTTTAGGAACTAGAAAGTTTGAATACTCAACAATATCAAATCAGTTAAATTAAAAGTAGAAAAGTACCCAACTCATACAATAACTGTGTTTGAAACCCTAGTTAGGAAAACCTAAAATTGCATAACTATAAAACTAAAATAAAAATAAGAACCTTAAAGTGAATGATAGATTCTCAAAAATATGAATGCTTTGTTTTTCTGATTAGTGAGTAATGGTGACCGGTGATAGTACTTATGGTGGTGCCGTGGTGGTGTTGGTCGCGATGGTGGTGGTGGTGACCGCGGCTAGGGCTCTTAGATGGTTCTAATCCGGTTTTAAACCGGTTCAAACCGGTTTAACTAAAACCAGATTACAAATAATTTAATTTTATTTTAATACTAGTATTTTATGAAATTGGGAATAATATCAACAAAAAAAAAACCAATTTGTCGCTTATAAAAAAAAAATTGTAGCATCAATACAATTATTCTAATTATTATCTTTAATTATTATTTTTATAAGTCGCTTATAAAAAAGAATTTATAGTAGGTTATAAGTCAGGCTCAGACCTTATAAATTTATTATCGGCGAAACTCAGACTTTATAAAACTTAATCTAACCTAGCTTATTCTCACCCTGAATAAGAGTAATATCACCAACAACAAAGAATATACTACCACCAATTAAAACACCAATTAAAGTTTTTGTAATGTTCAGGATTTAAACCTGGTTTCAAGTGATTGTGAGGCCAATTAAAGTTTTTGTAATGTTCAGGATTCAAACCTGGTTTCAAGTGATTGTGAGGCGAATATGCTACCAACCGAACTACATATTTGCTTTGATTATAATTACTTTAAACTTAACTAATATAAAAAATAATAGCTGAACTATTAAAAATGATACTCAGAACCTATAATTTCTTAACGTTAAATTTTTTTAACTATATTAAAATTTTAACTTTTTTATAAACTAACATTTTAAACTAACTATTTTTTATAAACTTACATCAACGTTTATTAACATTTTAATGTTTTTTATAAACTAATATTTTAAAATATATATATATATATATATATATATATATATATATATATATATATATATATATATATAACATTTATCTAGTTAATAAAAACATTTATAATATAATAAAATAAAAACATTAATAAAATAAAAATGTTAATAATTATAAAAACATTAATAATTATAAAAACGTTAATAAAATAAAAAAAGTTAATAAAAATGATAATAAAAATGGTTTATAAATTTTTTAACATTTTAAACATTTTATAAATATTATATTTTTAACATTTTACAAATATTTATATTTATAAATAGAGTGAAGACTCATTTTGGTCCCTCACAAAAATCACACAACCCAAATTAGTCCCTCACAAAAAAAAGAACTTGATTTAATCCCTTACAAAATTTAACCGGACCATATTAGTCCTTCTGTTAATATTTTTTATCAAATTGGTTATTTATATTTTTAAACCGTATCAAATTGGTTTTTATATATTTTTAAACCGTGACTGGTCTGCCACGTTGGCTTTTATTTTTTATTTTCATTTTTTAAATACTAAATTAATTTTTAATTGTAATGTCATTTTTAAACAATTCTGATTTAATAATATCAAGGCAAAATTGTTTTTATAAGGAATTGAACCCAATACTATTAAACAATATCTTAAGTCTTTACCACTAGGCCAACATGCATTCATACAAAATAATTTCCAAGATTTTTATTAATATTAAATAATTATGAATTTAAAACAAAAATTATAAAATTTATATCAATGGGGTTTTGATCGTCTTTGATTTACTAATTTCAATAATACACCAATTTAAAAATAAAATTTATTAAATATAAAACCTCAATATATTTAATCAATTAGAAATAAATTAAATTATATGTAATTAAAATTAAATATCACACAAATAAATATTTACTTACTTAAAATTAATTCAAATTAAATAATAAATAATTTAATAGTAATTCAACTAATGATTAAAATATTTAATAAATTTAAATTAAATAATCAATTAATTTTTAAAATTATTTAGTTAATACAAACTAAACAGTAATCAATTAATTTAATAGTAATTCAATTAAATATTTATTTATTTATTTTTATTTGATTAATTTTATTTAGGATTTATATTTTATTAATTTTATTTTTAAATTTTGTATTATTTAAAATTAGTAAATACTTATTTTTTTGTTATTTGAAATAAGTAAATATTTATTTGAATTATTAACTTAAGTATTCATTATTAATAATATTAACAATATAAATTGACTTGTCTAGTTGTAAAGTGACTATCATTTAATTTGAACGGATTTGAATTTGAGACCCCGTTGGTACAAATTTTAACTTTTTTGTTTTAAATTATATATTATTTAATATTTCTAAAAATTATAAGAATTATTTGTCATGAATATACATTGGGGTAGTGATAAGGACATAAAGTATTGGTTAAAGGTCATAGGTTCAATTCCATATAAAAAATAATCTTGGCTTGTTTGATATTATTAATTCAGAATTGTTTAAAAATGAAATTATAATTAAATAATTTTGGTTTGTTTGATATTATAAATTTAGAATTGTTTAAAAATGAAATTATAATTAAAAATTAATTTAGTATTTAAAAAATGAAAAATAAAAAATAAAAGTCAACGTGGCAGTCCAGTCACGATTTAAAAGTATGAAAAAAACCGATTTGGTAAAAATATTAACATAAGGACTAATATGGTCCGGTTAAATTTTGTAAGGGATTAAATCGAGTCCTTAAATTTTGTAAGGATTTAAATCGAGTCCTTATTGTTACAAAAATTATTGCCCAGTTTTTTTAAAAATGTTCTATAAATTTTTTAATATTTTATAAATATTAACTTTTTAACGTTTTACAAATATTAACATTTAACATTTTACAAATATTAATGTTATTTTAACGTTTAAATTATTGCCTAGTTTTTTTATAATATATAAATTTGAAAAACAACAAAAATATATATATATATATATATATATATATATATATATATATATATATATATATATATATATATATATATTAACGTTTTATATATAATTTATTATGATATTAATGTTAAAATTAATAAAATGTTAGTATGTATATACTGCAAGTATATATTGTTAGTATTAACGTGGTAAATATAAGTTGAGTTTGAAACAATAAAAATCAACACAAAAAAGTAGTATACTTGGCGCCAACGTGTGAAATACCCCCAGACATGGTTATTGGGGTAATTTTTTTGAAATATGGGTTAGTTATGTATATTTTTTTAAGACTTAGGTTATTAAAAAAATTCTTAAATTTGTAGGAGGTTTGAAGAATTAACTCATATAAGTTGACATTTTCACATAGATTAAGAAAATGTGATAAATGAAAGAGAGAGAGTGATAATTTTACCGAATTATCCTTATTTATAATGAGTGTATTCTTATTATCATTAATTCAATGTGAGAGAAATATAAATTAAGAGTATTAATTAAATGATACAATTGGAAGATAAAAATTAAAATTGCATTGGTAACTAAAAATGACACTTATTTTATGACAAATAATTTTTACAAATGTGACATTTATTTTGGGACAAATGAAGTAATTATTATAAGTTAATATGCTAATATCTTAATATATGGTGTTAAGGGAGACATAAAGAAAAAAAAAATTGTTATGAAATTCACTAAATCAATATAGAGATGAATGATACATGAAGGAGAGAAAGAGAAGAGAGAAAGCAATATTGTATTATCTTCCTCCAAAAGTACCATTTACATTGCAATATTATCCATATTTATAGTACATGACCAATAACAACCATTAACTCAAGGAATACACAAAGGTTAGGAACTTAAAGTATAGGAGTTAAGGAATATAGAAAGATTGGGGAAAATGAACATCCACATCTATTTACTATTATTCATAACACTCCCCCTATGATGTTCATTGAGGATATGACTCGTTAAAACCTTACTAGAGAAAACCCAGTGGAAAAAATTCTAGTGAAGGAAAAAGAGTACAATATCCTTTAAATGTGAATTGCCTCGTTAAAAACCTTACCAGGAAAACCCAGTGGGACAAAACCATGGTGAAGGGAAAAAGAGTGCAAAACATATGTATTTCTCCCCCTCATGCAGACATTTACATGTGAGACGATATATTTTGTAGTAGTTGCTTAAAATTTCTTCTTGTAAGTGACTTCATGGAGTGCTAATAGTTATGCAGGATTTGATGAAATTGTTGCCATGAGTTGTTTCATAGATCTCCATGAAATGGTTGTACCATCACATGTAAACAAATAACCTCTTTCTGATCTACCATTGTGAGAATCTGACAAGTAACCAACATCTTTAAGATAACGAAGTATATGTTTGACCGCTTTCCAATTTCTTCGTGTAGGTGAATAATTCTATCTTACTTATAGATTGACGGCAAATGATATATCATGATGTGTATAATTAGCAAGGTGCATTAGTACTCCAATTGCACTGAGATATGGTACTTCAGGACCAAGCAATTTTCATCATTTTCCGGAGGCCTAAAAAGATCTTTCTCCACATCTAATGATCTAACATGATGTGTATAATTAGCAAGGTGCATTAGTACTCCAATTGCACTGAGATATGGTACTTCAGGACCAAGCAATTTTCATCATTTTCTCGAGGCCTAAAAAGATCTTTCTCCACATCTAATGATCTAACATTTTCATCTAAAGATCTTTGTCCATATAGAATCATTTCAACACTTTTCTATATAGCCTTCTTGATGTACACATATTCTTTTGTCCACATGCTCAATTTGCAAACCTAGACATATTTTATCTTTTCTAAGTCCTTCATCTCAAACTCTTTATTTAAGCAATTTATTGCTTTTGGAAGCTCTTCAGGAGTTCCAATAATATTTATGTCATCCACATAGACGACTAATATTGCAAATACTTTTCCATATCATTTTATGAAAATACAAGGACAAATTGAGTTATTTGTATATTCATCCTTTTGTAAATATTCACTGTGGTGATTATACCACATGCATCCAGATTGTTTCAACCCATAGAGAAACTTGTTCAATTTGATGGAGTAGTTTTCTCGAGATCCAAAATTACGTGCCTCTGGTATATTGAACCCTTCAGGGAGTTTCATGTAAATGTCACTAGTAAGTGAACCATATAAATAAGATGTTATTACATCCATCATGTTCAAATTAAGCCCTTCATGTGTTACAAGGCTAATTAATTATCAAAAATTAGGTCTTTGTGAAAATCATTGAATATGTTTTATCAAAATCAATCTTAGGTCTTTGTGAAAATCATTGAGCAATAAATCAAACTTTATATCATTCTTATTTTTGTTTTTCACAAAAACACATTTATATCCAATTAGTTTCACACCATGAGGTGTTCGAACTACAGGTCCAAAAATGAGTCACTTGTAAAGTGAGTTTAATTCTTATTCAAACGAATATATTTATTTTGGTCAATTCTCACTTAGTCTTTAATCTTTAATAGACTATGACTCATGATCCTCATTATCATTGATCACTTTTAGCGTTATATTGTATACAAAGACATTGTCAATATTGACTTTATTTAGTTATCTCAATTTCGGTTCCATTCCATTTCATCCATGTCATAATTTATCGAGATCTCTTTATTTCATATTTCAAGTACTTGATTTGTTCTTCTGGAACTGAAAATTAAATTAGATCAAAGTGCTCTTAGCATTTTCATATCCTCACTTGGGTCATCTTTAGTTTCTTTTCTTAGTAGAGGACTTTTAACATTGGAAACCGACTTTCATATCACGCTTCTAGCGCAACTACAACTCATTTGCAATATTATATTATCCAATAGAAGAATCCACTTTGAGTGGAGTATTACCAGCTGATAATTTATTTCATAAACTTTGCAAATGAATAATATTTTGAACTTTTGGTTCATATTGATCTGTACGAGGATCAAGGCAACAATTTATTTTAACTTGTTCATTTGAACTTCTTGTTCATGATTTCAGCTGTTCATTTCCCTCCCCCTAATATTGGGAAAATTAATTTATCAAGTGATAATCAGCCTACTGGGCTGCAATCAAGTATTTGATTATTTTCTCAAATTATATCCTCAAAATTGAGAGTCATATTAACTATATTTTTCCAATATTCTTTCAAGACTCATCTTAATGTATTATATTGGAGCAATTGGAATATACACAACACATCCAAATATTCACTAAGATGAGAAATATTAGAATAAATTAGGGAGGACTAATATATAGTATCTTGTTGGCTTAATGCGAATAAATATCTTAATATCATAGTTTGGGTGTTTCAAATATATTATTTAGAATTGATGATCTTATAAGTATCAACCATATAATTAACTTTAGACGTCTAAAGAATGGATCTTCGGGTCCATTTTCTTTTTATGAACATGTATTACATGATATTCAATATCAATTTTAATAATATATGTAATACTTATACAAGAATTTCTAAAAAATCCAGAAAACAAGATCTTAGTCTAATTAGTTGAGAAAATAATTTCACAAACTTCTGGTTGCGAGTAGAGACATATGCATGATATTTTAGTCGATGCAACAATTAATGTCATAAAAACACAATTTCTCAAATTTTTATTTTCTTTTAGAAACACACAAAAATTGACTAGATTGAAGAAACTTCTGGTTCTTCAATACAAATTATTCACATCATATTATATCCGAGATGACCCAACCGGTTTTACCAACGCCACATTTAAGTGTAATTTGTAAACTACTGGTTTACAATGACATGTGCTTCAATTGTACTAATATAGGTGTAGTATAAACCCGAGAAAAAAGACGGTAGCTTTTCTATTACACATTTTATGTCCAAATTGTGTTGTGTAATACAAAGATATTCAATACCCCCAATATAATTCAAAACCAATATAATAGTATCTCATTATTAAACACTTTAATCAACCACATTCATATGAACATATTATCATATAATTATCAAACAATTACCCCTTATAAAATTAACATATTTAATCATACAATATTATATCACTAAAATTATATTATCATATAATTAATTTGATTTACTATCCTTCAGGGATGCTTGATAAGTTCTTCAAGAACTATATAAATAATTTGTTATAAATAATAATCTAAAAAATAAATAAAATATATAATCATCCTTCTGGGATGCATTAAAATTATTTGTGTCATTTTTCTGGAATGACAATCTTTTAATGAACATATTACAAATTATAAATTTTTAGATCGATACAACAACAAAAATTTATGAAATCTTTCAGGGATATTTTAATATTACTCTTACAATATTTTTGGGATGCATGAAGATCATCCTCAAAATCATCCTTCTGGGATACTTCAATATTATTAATTCAATCATTTTAGAATTCGATAATATTATTGAAGCAATCATTTTGGTAATTTTTAACATAATTGATACAATCCTTCTAGGATTCAACAATATTATAGATGTGGCCTTTTAAAGGTGATTGAACATTGAATTCTTCTGGAATTCATCAATTATTATAAACACAATAATCGATTAAACTCAACCTTTGAACAATAATTTGGAGATAGTTTAATATTAATCTTTAGTTCTACAAATATCACATCACTAACTATTTCCATAAACAACGGTCAAGAAAAATTATTCTTTGTGCAATCCTTCAAGGATGTGTTATTAGTATAGATGCAATCCTTCTGGGATTCATTAATATCATGATGAAATTATTCTAATATTATAGATAAAATATTTTAAGGTGTGAGGAATCTTTATTTTAAAACTTTAACTCTTCGGGAATTATATATCACAAATAAAAAGTTTTTTTTTTGTGTGTAGTTCTTCAGGAACTCAATGACAATCACCATTTTTTTATAGTTCTTCAGGAACTCAATCACATTTTGTAGTTCTTCAGGAACTCAATCACATTTTGTAGTTCTTCAGGAATTATATATCAAACTCAATATTATCCTTCTAGGATATTTGATATGTTCTTCAAGAACTATATAACAAACTTAATACTATCTCTAATGGATATTTGTTAACTTCTTCAGGAACTATATAACAAACACGTTTTGTAATCCTTTAGAGATTATTGATAATCTAATAAGATATAATATCAAAATTCAACATGGATAATGAGAAAGAAAAATAATAAAATAATTAACTAATATTACCTCTAACAATTAGGGCTTCAAATTTTTTTTTCAAGTTTGGTAGAGCTTCGTGCTGATAACGTGTTATGAAATTCACTAAATCAATATAGAGATGAATGATACATGAAGGAGAGAAAGAGAAGAGAGAAAACAATATTGTATTATCTTCTTTCAAAAGTACCATTTACATTGCAATATTATCCATATTTATAGTACATGACCAATAACAACTATTAACTCAAGGAATACACAAAGGTTAGGAACTTAAATTATAGGAGTTAAGGAATATAGAAAGATTGGGGAAAATGAACATCCACATCTATTTACTATTATTCATAACAAAAATCACATACTATAATTTGTATTAATGTATTGTATAAATTATTGGTGGACCAAAACAATAGGTAAAATAAAAATTAATTTGGGGGACCACATTTGATTTTATTCAATAGACAATGATAAAAAAAAATTGATTTGGTGGGCCAATTATCAATATCATACAATAGTCGAATATTGTAGAATACAAAAAGTCTAATGTTTTATTACGCCGGTATTTTTTTTTTCATATTTCAGGTATTCAATTATAAAATGGTTATGAAAAAAATGAATTGGAAAGAAAGAGGAAATATATATATATATATATATATATATATATATATATATATATATATATATATATATATATATATATATATAAAATAAGTAGAGGGTGGAACCCACCACTCCTCCACTAGAGACACCCGCCTCTAATGGGTCGCCATTTGTAATTCTTTCCTCAGAACGCCTGACACTCACGCAACACTTCGTCTTCTTCGTTCCGATCTTCATTCTGGTGTGCACGGAAAGAGATTTTCAAGGAAACAAAGTTGAATTCCAGCTCCCCTAAATCCCATGTTGTTATGGTTACAAAGCTACAATATAAATAGAAGGAGAGGAATCACTTTGAGCGTCAAAGTTTTTTAGTTATGATTTAAGCATAAAAATTACTCTGTAAAAGTGCCTAATTGTCCGCATTGGGCAATCGGTACACCATCGTTATCGAATTTAGAATACTGTTGTATTTGGATCAAGCTTCTAATTTAATCTTGCTGTTATTTTCGATTCCGAAGTTTTCCTTTCAATTTATTTCGTTTAATTTACCGCACCACATTATTCTTTGGTAAGTTTTCGTTTACCTTTAATTTTCCGTATTTATTTGTTTAAGTTTTTAATTTCGTAAACCTTATTGTGTTTATGCCTATGATTTACAACTTTAATAGCATGTTTATGTTTAAAACTATGTTCAGATAAATCATTTGATACCGGTATGTGATAATCGTCGTCCGGATGGGATTCAGGAATAATTGGTGTTAACTTCTTGTTAGCTGGAGATTTCGACAACCAAAACAAAGTTTTTTAGATTATATGTTTCAAAGAGAAAATAAGAAATGATCTTGCAAAGCTATTTCTCAAAGTTTCTTCGTATAAGAGCTTCTCTCTTTGCGTCGAGTTGAAGCTTCTACTAAAAAGTCTTCGAAGTATTAAAAATAAAGATTGAAGATAATGCAAAATATTTTGAAAGATGTATACATTTCGATGAAGTCACGTTGATTACGTTCCAAAAGCTTCAAGCGGGTATATTTGAATTTTGAAGTAATTAGTTTTAGCCAACGGAACACGTGGAAGCAACGTGACATTTCGTTAGGAAAAGATCGTTAGGGTTGAATTAGTGTAAATAGGAGTCTTTATGTTAGGATTCGATGTTTTCATTTTGTACAAAAATTACTCAACATACTCAAGTACCAAGTGTGAGAGAAAGAGTTTGGTGAAAATGTATGTGTAACACCAGTATCATTTTCAATGTTGTTTTCATTTGATTAATACAAGTCATTTACATACCTTTATCAAATTATTTCCTTTATAATTGCAATCTAAGTCCTTTAATTCTTTCTTTAACTTTGTTGTTACATGTTCCTTTATTTTCATGTCAATTGCAAGTTCAATTACGTTTATCAAATATAGTAGAGATACGAGATGAACTCAATCACGAAGATAGTATCATTTAGACACATGTCGTAGGATCAATCTAGCTGACCCTGTAAGTTACCAAATATATATAAAAGAATTTGGAAGACTAGCGGTTGTTTACCAGAAATCACTATAAACAAATTGGCACACCCAGTAGGACGGTGTCAAAGTGTGTCTATTACACATATTTCATTAGTTGTTTCTTCGAATTTGAGTCTTTTTGTTGTTTCTTTTGTGAATCTATGTTTGCCATTATTGTATGAACCTTATTAGGAGTGGTAAGATAGACAACAATAACCAACCAATACCCAAAAGAAATTATACCAGAAAGATGGTTAATACTACTGTTATACCCCAAAATTTGCCCGCATCATTTTTCAAGAAAACTTCAATCTAAAAATTAAAGAGTTTCATATAATCTTGGATTTTTATATCCTAATTTATGAATACTTGGTTTTTAGAATTTTTCTTATACGGTATTTTGGCTCGCTGTTGAGTTTATTCTTACGCAAACGCCAATTACTGTTTGTTACTTCACACACGCTATTTATTTGAAATTTATTTACAGATAAATAGTACTGACACAATCGGTACAAAGTTAAATTTTTCTTGCAGGCGCAGAGTCCGGAGATTCAGACTGTACTGGTAACAAGTAAATTATTGCTAATTTTTGTTTCCCACTAACTTTTGTACTATATTCCATTATTTTCAAAATCTATTTTTCAAAAATCAAATCCTAACTTTAATCTATACATCTCTCTTTTTCCCAACATTATCATACACTTTCTTTCAAATCTTACTTCCACTCAAATTTTCCTTTTGTACGGAATCACTTCATTCCCCAACGTCTCTATCCTTCTTTTCATTCTATAAATACCTCTCATTTTTTTCATAAAATCTCACATCAAATTCTAACTCATCTCTCAAATTTCTACTTCATATTCATTCTCTCTTCTTCCCCCGGCAAAAATGGCGAAGCGGATAGAAACGTGTTTTCTTATGGTCATCACCGTTGTGGTGGTAATCATGTCTTTCTTCTGTCTACATAGCCCTAAAAAATGTGGACCTGAGATGCTTACACTCCCAATCATCTACATGTTATTATTTGTAGCATGGGTTATCAATCGTCATTCTTAAAGTTTGCCGTATCTCCTATTTCTTAAATATACCGTTTACTCGTCGTACTGTTCATTATAGTATGTAATATTTGTACTGTCAGTATTAAATGTTGTACTATTTGTCGTACTGTTGCTTAATTATTCAGATAATATTTTGTGTGTTTTCTGCCAGTCAAATATTTATTTTTCTGTGCATTAAATGATTTTCAGGGTTATTATCGGTAATTTTGCTCGCGTACAGTAAATATTAGTTATTTATTATGTCTGTGTTTTTTTAACAAGTCATGTAAATAAACTTTCAGCTTTCACATAAACCAAAAACAACAAAAAGAAAATTAACTTTGACTGTTGATTTTTCACTCTAACTGCTACATTAATACCTGAACAGTCAATTGACAGTCAAACTGCTGAAGTACAATTCTCAGTGTTTTGTACCATCAATCAAATCAATCTTTTGCAATTCAAAATTCCAAGATTTTTGTCCTAGAAGTCTTCTGAATATCACATGATTAGCAGAGACTCAGCACTGCACAAAAATCAGGTACGCTTAACTGTCTCCTACACAAACAGTCCCTAACTAGGGTTTTCTTGTTTTTTCAGGAGAACAGGTTTTTGAGACCTCAAATGGATTTCATGGACCTCCATATATCTCAAAGTACCATCATACAAATTTTCAAACTTCAATTCACTCAGACGCACCGTCGACAGCTCAAACAGTCAATAGACGACCCGGTTGACCAAAAAGTCAACAGACAGTCAAAAATGAATTTTTTTGTCAACATCCATATTTTGTCAAAGGATTCATCATTTGATCATTGGATGATCATAATTCATCAAGGAAAGATAAAAAAATCAACAAAACCCTAAGATTCAAAATTAGGGTTTTCTCCTAAAAAGTCAACTGAACTTTGATTGGTCATAACTCTCTCATCCTTCATCCAAAAAATTCAAACCAAAGCTCATTTTGAAGGAAATTCGATTATATTTCAAATGCAATTGGTCCCATGGTCATTAGGTTCACCATTTGAAAAATATGAACCAAGACATTACAGGTCATTTTCAAAGTCAACAAAAAGACACTTTTTTCAAAAGGACACACAAGGAGCATCAAAAATCATTTTGACATGAGACCAAGGAAATTGGTTAGAGGACTCTTTTAGGTTTCCAAAAAGTGCAAGATCTCCTTCATATGACAAAAATTGAGGGATTTACACCTTGTTGAAGTTGGCTAAATTTTGGGAAAATACATAAAACCAACATTGATCAAAAATGTATTTTTTCCAAATGGGGCCAAGTTTTCATAGTTCAAACATATTTCCCATGATATAATGGGCCTCCCACGACCAAGACAAAGCCCACATCATTTTTATTCCATTTTTGGTTTAATTTTATCCCATTTAAGATTAAATTGAAAAAGGAAAATGGAAGGATAATGCATGGCTTAAATATTAAGCATGAATCATCAAAGAATCTTTAATTTTTTGCAGAAAATTGAAGTACAAGGCAAGAGAAGTGAAGAAGAGCAAGACTTGGTCAAATATTCAAAGATTTTTAATATTTAAAAATCAAAGTTTCAACAAAGCTCATCAATGCTTTTAGCTTAGTTTTTAAGCACCATGAAGCTTATAAATTAGGTAGCATACTTCATCAATGTAAGGGAGACACGAAATAGAGCAAAGATATAGCATAAACTCACTTCATATTTCAAAAATAATCAAAGAAACTTCAAAATTCGTATTTAAATTTGCAGCTAGTTTCAAAGCAAACTAAGTCCATAAATCACTTCCTGGAACTTATTTGAGCAAGTTCAGATCCATAACCAAGTTCATAGAGGCCTGAAACTCGAGTTCTCTCACTCTCCAATTTGGTAAACTTTCATTGATTTCAAACTCTCATTTTATGTGTTGCTATCATGTCTAATGGTTATGGTTGAGTTTATAATGATCATTAGATCAGGTTTGAACCCTAGCATGAGAGTTCTAACGTCCAGAACGTAGGTTGCCATTGTCAACCGTGAGTTTATGTTTCTCTTCGAATCTCTTAACACAAGCACTTTCAGTCCAAACTAACCCCACCATTGGATTCCCAGACCTCGATTTAGGGGGGTAGGGTCTTCATTTGGTGTTTAAACTAACGATTTCGCAGGTTTTGAAAACCATCTCGCCGGAGAAGACAACCGGAAAACACTTTTCCGGTGGTCAGCAAGGCTAGGGCATGGTTGACTGCATGCGTGGCTTCCTCCCTCGCTCCTATTGGCTGATCAACAAGTCTATGGCTCGCGTGGCAAAATGTTATAACATGATTGGTTCTGGTTTAAAAACGTGGACCCCACATAACTTAAATTCAGAAAAAAAAAAAAAACAAGTGGACTGGGCCTATACGAAGTGATTTCTACACCCCTGGTTTCTGGCCCAAATGCATCATTTGAACTAAACTCAGTTCTTTTTCAGATTCACTTAATACACCCCCCTGCATATTTTAATTAATAATCTCTATACTTTGCATTTTAATTAAAATCAACAAATCACAAAACACCAAAAATATTTTATTTTTTAGTTTTAATCTGATAAAATATTTATTTATTTTTAGACACAAAAATATTAATATTTTATTTAAATTAAGGCTATTTTGCATAATTAATTAGTATATATATTTATATGTTTGATATTTAATTATTTCAACCAATCAAAAAATCATAAAAAAAAAATGGTTCTTTATATTAAATATAGTTTATATATTATAGGCTGATTTTGTACATATTTAGAATAATTTTCTCTTTAAGTTTTAATTATTTGTATAATTATTTATATAATTATGTATTAATTAACTTAATAAATTTCAAATCAATTTCAAAAATTCCAAAAAAAATTAGTTTTGTTTTAAAATTAATTGAAAAGCATTTTGAACATATTTTGAACTTAATTTTTAGGTTTAAGTTTATTTTCATCTTCTTTTTTCCTCATTTTAATTTAATTAATCATGCATTAATTATAATTAAAATCAATCATAAAAAATCCAAAAACATTTCTTTATTTTCTTGCAATTTAAATTCCTAGATAAGTGTATAGGTTGTCAAATTCATGTAAATAGCGTAGTTTACATTTCCCGCACAATCGATGTAATAGCGTAGATTTACTTTCCGCATTTTACATTTTCGCATTTTAAATACCAGCACATATAAAACTGCGTGTATGCCAAAGATAAAAATTGAATCGTTAGATCACTAACTTCAAAGATAAAATATCTGAATCCAAACACAATCACACTTGCACCTCCTAGGGTAATCCCTCTTTCATTCTTTTTCAAAATCAAAAAATCAAATTCTACTGTTTCGAGTACAAAATCGAACTTTTGTTTATATCCGGTGAAAGGATAGATTTTTAAAGGAAATAGGATAAAGACCTTATAACTCAGGGTAGACCTCCTAATTTGCTTGCTCAAATCAAAACAAACAAATCTCTCATATATCACTGTTTTTCAAAATAAAACTTTCAAAAAGACAATACTTTGTATATATCCAAACAAGGATCATTACGAAGTTAACGTTCTTTTTTCAAAAAACATCTTTTGAAAGATAAAAACACTTTGTATACATCCGCACAAGGATCATTACAAAGTCAATTTACAAAGGTATTTGAAACCACATACGAGCATTTCAAGGCAATAGAAAAGTAATTGAAAACAAGTGAGCTAAGCAAATTAAAGAGCCCATGGATAACCATGGATACAAAGGGTGCTAACACCTTCCCTTTGTATAACCTACCCCCTTACCCAGAATTTCTTAAAGGTCTTTTTTCTGTTTCTTTTATAAACCTTTCCTTAATTGGATAAAATAAAAGGTCGGTGACGAATCTCTGATTTTCAAATACAAAAGCAGAAGCAAAAAAAAGAGTCAGTTCGCGTATCTCTCCGCGAGAGGTATGGTAAAAAAAACCGAGGGCGACAGAACTGGCGACTCTGCTGGGGACATACTTTCTAAAAACAAAATGTTTTCAAAAGGGGTTACCTTTAGAGAATAGATCACTTCGATGTTTTTAATTGTTTGACTTGATTGCTCTATTTTTCAAAGGTTTGTTTGGGTATTTTGCTTGTGTGAAAGATTCTAACCCGAATCTCGAGATACCTTAAGTATGTGACAATAGACCAAAGAAACTGTACGGCATGTACCGATACGGTTGATCTGGTAGTCACCGTTAGTGCGATACTTTGGTTTATACTGATGTCCCTTGAAAACGATCAAGGAGTATATTAGGCTTCCTAAATGTCATTAAACACTAATTTGTCTTAGAACCTTTTAGTTGAACTTGACTTGTGGCCTATTAAGTGGCTAGCTTTGAAATTGATCGAAGTTAGTTATCCTCGAGGAATATTTTGATCGGCCGTCCGAGCGCCGTATTGAGATGTTACCTCCAAGGATCGTAAAACCCGAATACTATTCTAGGACAGGTTTTAACCAACTCAACTTCAGTGGGGAGGGTATCACCTATCAGCTTCATGCAAGCCTTTAAACATAAGGCTATTGTTTGATTTGTTTGTGTTTGCCACATGTTTGACATCATAACATAATAAGCATCATAAGCATATCATTTTCTCACTAATCATTGTTGAGCAATGAACAAAGAATGCAATGGTCTCGCAGGATTATGTCTTTGTCTCATTCAGATATCCGGTGGAACAACTTCTTTCAAAGAGACATTGCTATCATTGATCATTGTGGAGAGTACCCTAATGTGCCACTACTTGGCATCAAAGGGGGCATCACTTACAATCCCTCTTTAGCTTTACGCCAATTCGGATATGCACGGAGAAACAGTCCTCACGACATGATTATCCGTGGCATTGTGTTTGATTACGAGGATGATTCCCATAGACACCGACGAAGGTTTATACATGCGTGGGGCAGTGTCTATAGAATAGAAAGCAAAAATTTGGGGCAATGGAATTCTATTCCTATGGAACCTTACCTCAGATGGGTGCAGGCTCATGCTCAGAAACTCATCATGCCATATCCCGCTATTCTACCTGTGACTATTGAGCCAGAAGTCGAAGGAGACGAACCTCAAGTTATTCTACATCCGGATATGCCAACTGACATGGAGGAATTGCAAAAATCTTGGGTTCAACTAAAAGAGGAAAGAGACACCTTCAAAGCACACTGTCAAGACTATGAGAGGAGATTATTAGAGCTCACCGGACAACTCCAAGAAGAACAGCAGATCAACACATTCCTAGGTGCAAAGAGAAAACGCCCATGGAAGACCTGAGGGATCATTCATTTTCTTTATTTATTTCTGTTTTGTAAGCCCAAATGAGGCAAAGAAAAAAGAAAAGAAAAAGAAAAAAAGAAAGAAAGAAATTGTTTAACTAATGTTTGTTTCTCCTTTGTTTTAACAAACCTAAACTCTAAGATCCTTGAAAACATTGCATATACATTTCATTCATAAGCATTGCATATGCATTTCTTTCATTCATACACATTGCATAACAGGTTCACATGACGGATTTCTCATCTCCTCGCTGTTTATTTCAGTTAGAAGAGATGGAATCTGAAACAAGCATCAAGAATCTCGAAGCACAGAACGCCCAAGTTCAAGTGGCAATTCTGGAACTGGAAAAGGGGCAACAAGAACTGAAAGCCTTGATGATCAAGAAGAAAAAGAAGCCCAAAGGATCTGTAGGCTTGAGCCAACTGAAAAGAAAGATCAAAATCCCATCCAAAAAGTTCAAAAAGCCACCGATACCTGAAATAGTCGGTGATAGTGAACAAGGAGACAATCACAGCAACCAGGGTTCTGCCAAACCCTCTCTCTCTTCTAATGAAGAAGATTATCATTCTGGAGACGAACAGGATGATGACAAGTATCAGAAGTTGGAAGAACGCATGAAAGCTATGGAGATACAAAAAATACCTGGCTTAGATTTCAATGATCTAGGACTCGTCTCAGATGTTGTTATCCCTCCAAAGTTCAAAGTTCCTGTCTTTGCAAAATATGATGGAGTTTCTTGCCCGAAACTACATCTAAGGTCCTATGTAAGGAAAATACAACCTCATACAGCAGATAACAAATTGTGGATTCACTTCTTCCAAGAAAGTCTGTCGGGTACACAACTCGAGTGGTACTACCAGCTGGAAAGTACCAAAGTTCATACCTGGGATGATTTAGCTGCTGCTTTTTACAAACAGTATCAATACAATGCTGATCTTGCACCAACCCGTACTCAACTAAGGGGCATGTCCATGGCACCAAAAGAAAGTTTCAAAGGATATGCACAAAAGTGGAGAGATATGGTTGGAAGGGTTCAACCACCCTTATCTGATCGCGAGCTGGTCGACATGTTCATGGGCACTTTAACTGGCCCTTTCTATAGTCATTTGCTGGGAAGCTCATCATCAGGTTTCACTGACCTGATATTGACTGGAGAACGTGTCGAAAGCGGCATTCAAAATGGGAAAATTCAAATAGGCTCTTCCTCTGGTACTACAAAAAGGCCCATCAGTGGGAGAAATGAGGTCAATACAATGCAAATTCAGAAAGGTCGCAAAAGTGAGCAGCACCAATCTGTAGGGGCAGTTCTGATCTCCGCATCTGCGCCTCAAAAAGACCAACAGCCAAAATATACTCGTCGACCAGATGCGCCAAGAAGAAATTTCACCAGAATCAATATGCCAATCTCTCAAGCATTGTAGCATTTGCTAAAAGCCGATCTGATCACATTAAAAGACCCTCCAAAGAATGTCAATACTTCCTCTCCGAGTTATCGCCCCGATGCAACATGTGCGTATCACTCAAACTGTCCAGGACATGACGCAGATCACTGTTGGGCCCTGAAAAATAAAATACAAGACATGATAGATGCTGGGGAAATTGAGTTCGATCCTCCAGAGACTCCAAATGTCATCACGGCACCTATGCCGAAGCACGACAAGACCGTTAACGCTATCCTGGACACTGTTTACATCTATGATGTGAACGAATTGTCAACTCCGCTCCTCAAAGTCAAAGGAAAGCTAATCCAAGCTGGTTACTTTCCAGGTTGTGACCCTGATTGCTTTTATTGCACATACTTGCCTAACGGTTGTGAAAATCTGAGAATGGGAATTCAAAAGTGGATGGATCGCCGTATCATTATGTTTAAGAGGCTCCCTTCTATGGACATGTTATGCGAAGTCTTTGCAAAGGGGATGAGAATAGAGGATTTCTCAGTGGTTTCCAACTTACCATTCAAAATCTCTGCCAAAGCTCCGTTCAAAATTTCCGCTACACTCAAAGTGGCATTAGTAATCATTGCTAGTCCAACTCCATTTCCATACTCCTCAGACAAAGCTGTCCCGTGGGGTTACGACACTAATGTTTATGTCCATGGAGTTAAACAGGATACCTCGACTGAAGAGGCCACAAAGTTAACTGCTCCAACTGTGGATAATATTGTGGGTACCAGCAAGATCACGAGAAGTGGAAGGATCTTTTCATCAGAAATTTCTCCAAATGTTGCTGCTGGTCCAGTCCAGGTCCCAGTTCCTAATCAAGATGACAACGCTCGAGGCAAAAAGCCACAAGTTGAACCAGTTCAAATACCGGTGGAAGTCACTGTTGAGGATCCATCAAAGCAAGAAATGGAGGAAATATTGAAAATCATCTGTAAGAGTGATTACAATATTGTCGAGCAACTGGGGCACACTGCTTCAAAAATCTCAATGTTGTCTCTGCTAAAGTATTCAGAAGCTCATTCCAAGGCTCTGATGAAGTTCCTAAAAGCTGCACATGTGCCTCAAGAGATTTCAGTCGATCAATTTGAGAATTGTATTGCCAATCTAACCGTGAATAACAGCCTCGGTTTCTCTGATGTTGATCTAACCCCTGCTGGAAAAAATCACAATAAAGCCCTACATATCTCCATTGAATGTAATGGCACCACTCTATCTCATGTGCTGGTAGATAACGTTTCTTCTTTGAACGTGTTACCAAAAACAGTACTAGAAAAGCTTGACTTCGAAGGAATTATGTTACAACCAAGCGATGTTGTGGTAAGAGCCTTCGATGGGTCAACAAGAACAGTGTACGGAAAGGTGAATCTCCCAATCAGAGTGGGCTCTCAGATCTTTGATTCTACCTTTTACGTAATGGAAATTCACCCATCATATTCCTGTTTACTTGGACGCCCTTGGATACATGGGGCAAATGCTGTAACTTCTACCCTGCATCAGAAGTTGAAATATCCAGTAAAAGGAAAGATTGTCACAGTTTATGGCGAAGAGGAATATGTGGTTAGTCACCTGAGCAATTCCAAATATGTTGAGTTGGATGACGAATTCATCGAAACTCCCTGCCAATCTTTTGAGGTGGTCTCTCCAGATGTCTCTACCACCAAGCATATTTCTGCTACTCCAACTACAACTATGGCTTCTCTCAAAGATGCCAAAGCTGTGATCGAAAAAGGTGATTGCACAGTATGGGGACAGCTCCTCGATATACCTTACAAGTCCGACAAGCTAGGCATGGGCTATGATAGTGGAAATCAAAAGAATGATCAAAGTCCTTGTTCTGGAGGACTAATGTCACATTTCATCAGCCAAGGAGTGAATGCTATTGAAGACGATGGAGTGTTCTTGAACCATATCATTCAGCCATATCCAAATGAAATTCCACCCCTTCCCATGGGAATGTGGGATACTTTGGGAGAACCAAGCGGCGGATATAATTATCAATATACCGCACCTCAAAGTTCTTTTATTGCTATGGAAGATATTACCCCAACTGGATGGGGTGATCAATTTGAGAATGACAAAAGTCTCACAAGTCCCAGCACTCAGCAATATCAAAATCCACCTAAAGAAGTATGGGATACGCTAGGAGAGCCAAGTGGCAAATATGACTTTATGGTGAAATATTCCGCTCCTCCGAGCTCACAAGTCGCCATGGAAGACATTGTCCCAACTGGATGGGATGAGCATTACGACGACAATTTTACTCTTGAAGAAGCCAGGGAAACACCAAATAACGAGGGTTACTTTCTGTCAGAATACACCCCTCACCAGGATACACAAGTCTCTATCCAAAACATCATCCCGACTGGATGGGACGGCCTTATCGAGCATCTCGCTCAGCCAACAGAGATATCTCAGCCTGGGCTCTCGTATCCAGCAGAGTATATCACTTATCCCGAAAGATCACCGACTCATTTCCCCACTAATGAAATCAATGCTGTGGAAGATGAAGAAGACAACGGCAACTGGAACAGCTGGATACTCCCTGCTCACAACAGTGGATTGAACAACTGGGAAGCGGAGGATGTGATCTCCTTTGATCAGGAGTAAATGAAATTTCCTGTTTTCTTTGTTTATATTGTGCCAAGATAAAAATGGTTCCTGTACTATCGAACCATGAGCTTGAAAGCCGTGTGCCTTGCCCGAAGCACACTGGTCCTTTTATAAGGGCTTGTCATATCATGATCATGTTCATTCAATAAAATCATGGGACGTTTGCATGTTCAAATTTTGTGATCCTTTTTCTTTCTTTGCTTTTCAAATAGCTATGTTTTCTCACACACACCCACATAAATAAAATGCAGATTCACATTCACTTTGGATCCAGTCGATAACGATTCTGCTATTGCCCGTCATGACTTTGAAAATCCGATCTACCAAACTGAGGACGAAAGTGAGGAAGATTGTGAAGTACCAAGAGAACTTGCAAGGCGGCTAGAACAAGAAGAGAAGGCTATACAGCCTCATGAGGAACCAATTGAGGTTATCAACTTGGGCAACAACGAAGAAAAGAAAGAAGTCAAAATAGGGGCTGATTTAGAAAACAGTGTCAAGCAAAGACTGATTCAAATGCTGCAAGACTACGTCGAGATATTCGCCTGGTCCTATGAAGATATGCCAGGCCTTGACACGGACATTGTGGTTCATCGCCTGCCAATCAAAGAAGGTAGCACTCCAGTCAAGTAGAAACTACGAAGGAGTAGGCCTGATATGTCAAAGAAGATCAAAGATGAGGTTGAAAAGCAATTCAATGCCGGTTTTCTGAAAGTTGTGAGTTATCCTCCTTGGATAGCTAACATAGTACCGGTGCCCAAAAAAGACGGGAAAGTCAGAATATGTGTAGACTACAGAGATCTGAACCGGGCAAGCCCCAAAGATGATTTCCCTTTACCTCACATCGATGTACTGGTTGATAATACCACACAATGCAAGGTATTCTCCTTTATGGATGGATTCTCAGGGTACAATCAAATCAAGATGGCACCCGAAGACATGGAAAAAACAACCTTCACCACACCCTGGGGAACCATTTGTTACAAAGTAATGCCCTTCGGTTTAAAGAATGCAGGAGCAACCTATCAACGTGCAATGGTAGCTCTATTTCATGATATGATTCATCAGGAGACAGAGGTGTATGTCGATGATATGATTGCAAAGTCCAACACCGAAGAAGAACATCTGGGTCATCTACACAAGCTGTTTGACAGACTCAAGAAATACAGGTTGCGACTGAATCCAAATAAGTGTACCTTTGGAGTAAGATCCGGCAAACTCTTAGGTTTCATCGTCACCAACAAAGGTATTGAGGTTGATCTTGTCAAGGTCAAAGCTATTCAAGAAATGCCTATACCCCGTACCGAGAAACAAGTCAGAGGATTCTTGGGACGTCTGAATTACATCGCCCGATTTATTGCCCATATGACTACTACTTGTGTGCCGATCTTCAAACTGTTGAAGAAAGATCAAGTGGAAAGGTGGAATGACAAATGCCAACTAGCCTTTGACAAAATCAAAGAGTATCTCCAAAAATCGCCAATCTTGTTACCACCAGTGGAAGGAAGACCTCTGATAATGTACCTAACTGTGTTAGAAGACTCAATGGGGTGTGTACTGGGGCAACATGACGAGTCCGGCGAAAGGAGCATGCAATCTACTACCTTAGCAAAAAGTTTACCGATTGTGAAACAAGATACTCACTACTCGAAAAAACTTGTTGTGCCTTAGCATGGGCGGCTCGCCGACTAAGACAGTATATGCTAAATCATACCACTTTCCTAATCTCCAAAATGGATCCTATCAAGTACGTGTTCGAAAAACCTGCTCTCTCTGGAAGAATAGCAAGATGGCAAATGATCTTAACAGAATATGACATTCAATACACATCACAAAAAGCAATCAAAGGAAGTGTGGTAGCTGATCATCTGGCTCATCAAGCAGTGGATGATTATCAAGCATTGAACTTTGACTTCCCAGACGAAAACATTATGCTAGTCAATGACTACAAACAACCAGGACAGGAAGAAGGACCCGAGCCAGGATCCTGGTTGACTATGGTTTTTGATGGAGCTTCTAATGCACTTGGCAATGGCATCGGAGCTGTGATCATTTCCCCTGCAGGAGGTTATACACCATTCACTGCCAGATTATGCTTCAACTGCACTAACAATATAGCCGAGTACGAAGCATGTATTCTGGGTCTCAAAGCTGCAATTGATTTAAGAATCAAGTTCCTGGAGGTCTACGGAGACTCGGCCTTGGTGATTTATCAAGTCAAAGAGGAATGGAACACGAAGCACCCGAATCTAATTCCTTACAAAGAATATGTGCTGAGTCTGATTCCTTATTTCGAAGAAATCACTTTTGAACACATCCCACGCGAGGAAAATCAACTAGCTGATGCCTTAGCTACCATGTCATCCATGTTCAAAGTCAGGTGGGACAATGAGGCGCCGATGATCACCATTTACAGACAAGATGAACCATCTTATTGCAATGAGATCGATGCCGAAGGAACGGAAGAAATACCATGGTTCCATGAAGTAAAAAGATATCTCGAAGCTCAGGAGTACCCTGAAGGGGCGTCCATTAACGACAGACAGTTTCTAAGGAGGTTTGCTGCCAAATTCTTTCTAAGTAATGGGACCCTATACAAACGCAACCATGACTCGACTTTACTTCGTTGTGTAAACAAGAAGGAAGCAGAACAGATTATGGAAGACATACACGATGGTGCCTTTGGTACTCATTCAAGTGGACATACAATGGCTAAAAAGATCTTAAGAGCAGGTTATTACTGGTCTACTATGGAAACAGACTGCCATCATCACTCCAAAACCTGTCACAAATGCCAGATATATGCCGACAAAGTACATGTACCTCCAGTCCCGCTAAACGTCCTGACGGCTCCTTGGCCTTTTGCAATGTGGGGTATTGATATGATTGGAGAAATCAAGCCTACTGCCTCTAACGGACATCGTTTTATCCTAGTCGCTATCGACTACTTCACTAAATGGGTAGAAGCAGCTTCTTTTGCTTCTATCACCAAAAATGTTGTGGCCCGATTTATCAAGCACAATCTCATTTGTCGGTATGGCATCCCTGAACGGATCATCACAGACAATGGCACAAATCTAAACAACAGAATGATTACTGAACTTTGCACACAGTTCAAGATCAAGCATCATAATTCCTCTCCATATCGACCAAAGATGAAGGCGCAGTGGAAGCTGCCAATAAAAACATCAAGAAAATCATACAAAAGATGACAGTAACCTACAAAGACTGGCATGAGATATTACCTTTTGCTCTTCATGGTTATCGCACATCTGCGCGTACTTCAACAGGGGCAACTCCATGCTCTTCATGGTATGGAGGCAGTTCTTCCAATTGAAATTCAGATTCCTTCCTTAAGGATTATGAAAGAAGCCGATCTAGACGAAGACGATTGGATTCAAACACGGTTAGACCAGATAAACTTGATTGATGAAAAGAGGCTCGCAGCTGTTTGTCATGGTCAGTTGTACCAGAAGCGTATGATCAAAGCCTTCAACAAGAAAGTCAAAAGTCAGGCATACCAAATTGGTGGCTTGGTTGTCAAACGCATCATCTTACCACAAGGTGACCCCAGGGGCAAGTGGACTCCCACTTATGAGGGACCATTTGTAATCAAGAAAATATTCTCTGGCGGTGCCATGTTGCTTACCACCATGGATGGCGAGGATTTCCCACACCCTGTAAATGCGGACATAGTCAAAAAGTACTTCGCTTGAAAATAAAAGCTCGCTAAGTTGAAAACCTGAAAGGGCAACTTAGGCAAAAATGAGCGTCTCGGTGGATTGAAAACCTGAAAGGGCGATCCAGACAAAAGTTAGAGACCAAAAAAATATAATCATCCTGGTAGGCTGAAAACCTGAAAGGGCAGCCTAGGCAAAAGTTAGGGAATAAAGCGTACAACTATGTTCCGTTTATTTACCTACTCACCTTCAAGATTCAACACATCAAAGATACCGATCAGTCCAATTACTTTCTTCCAACAAGTGAGGGATGAGATGCTCGAAGACAGATTGGCAATAGCAGAATTGAAACTTGACTGGATCGTTTTCACATAGCTATTTCACTTTATAAATATTTTCCAAAGCTTTATGACAATTTCCTACTACTAGGATTTTTGTTTCCTTGTACTAATCAGCCTATCATGGCTCTTTTTCAAAAATCAATGCAGCTTAGGCTCAAAATCAACATTTTCACTTTTTTCTGTTTTGAATACGTAAACGTCCCAATGATAAATTTGAGTGAACATGTGCATTTGAATATGATTGATGTTTACCAAGAAAAAACAGGAATAGCATTTAGGTAATGTCCCAATCACTTGGACATCATTCCGAAACCAGCATCCGAAGAAAAATCCCCAAGAGAAATACATTTCTCAGCAAATTCCCCGATAAGATTTTTCTCTCCAAGCAAAATGATTCGAGAAATCTTATCCCCTAGCAGGGCTGTTCCAGATTACTATCCCCAGAAGGTGTGATCTCCACATCAGGACTTGGTCAAATAGTGCATCGGAGGATTATGCATCTTCCTCATTCCCACTTAAAGGGGAATCAAAATCAGAACTTTCAAATTACCTTTCATCCCCGAGCGGTAGTCAAAGATCCTTCAACAAAGTACCATGGTTCTCAAAGAAGGTTCCCAGCCGAGGGTACTCAAACAAGACGGCAAAAATCATCAACGGTCACAATGCCTTCATTTCCAGATGGCTAGCAGGGATTTATTTCTCCCAACTAGAAGCTTGATATGCTCAAAATCATACATCATACATCATACATCATACACCATGCATCATACATCATACATCATATTCATACACATATTCATGCACAACATAAAATGCATATTTCTCCTTTAGTTCGAGAATCTCAACACATCCATTACATACATCATAAACATTGCATATCACTAACTTGATTTTTTCAGGCAGACGGATGTCTTCAGCAAAGATGTTCTCAAACACATGCAGTGTTCCCCTGAATTCTATAAGCAATCCTCTCAGATATAATCAAGCCAAGGATTCATTCTGAAGAGATCTCTCTTTCCAAATCACTTATAAACTCAAAAAACAAGTAACGCAGATCAAAGTCGATACCTCAGACAGTTCCAGAACGATCTACCATCGAAGATCTAAAGCTGATACCTCAGACGGTTCCAGAACGATCTAGCATCGAAGATCTAAAGCTGATACCTCAGAAGGTTCCAGAACGATCTACCATCGAAGATCTAAAGCTGATACCTCAGACTGTTCCAGAACGATCTACCATCGAAGATCTAAAGCTGATACCTCAGACGATTCCAAAACGATCTACCATCGAAGATCTAAAGCTGATACCTCAGACGGTTCCAGAATGATCTACCATCGAAGATCTAAAGCTGATACCTCAGACGGTTCCACAACGATCAACTTTCAAAATCTAAAGCGGAAAAACATTGGACAGTTCCGTAATGATCATCCTCCTAGACTTAAAGCGGTAACCTTGGACGGTTCCGAAACAGTCAACGCAAAGACTTTCAAATCCTTCATCAAGATATAATCAATGGATTCATTCTGGTGAACAAACCATCAATACAATTGCCAGATGGCATCTGAAAAGCCCATCTCAGGTAATGTTTCAATCTGCCAACAACATTTCTCAGACAACATTCAAAGACAACTTCCAACATCTCTTCCGATCAAGGTAAGTGCAAATTTTCAGGGCATCTAAAATATTCAATCATCTTCTACCTTCAGATTTCAGACAATCTCTTCAGGTTTAAGAAGATTGAATAGAGGCAACTGTTATACCCCAAAATTTGCCCGCATCTTTTTTCAAGAAAACTTCAATCTAAAAATTAAAGAGTTTCTTATAATCTTGGATTTTTATATCCTAATTTATGAATACTTGGTTTTTAGAATTTTTCTTATACGGTATTTTGGCTCGCTGTTGAGTTTATTCTTACGCAAACGCCAATTACTGTTTTTTACTTCACACACGCTATTTATTTGAAATTTATTTACAGATAAATAGTACTGACACAATCGGTACAGAGTTAAATTTTTCTTGCAGGCGCAGAGTCTGGAGATTCAGACTGTACTGGTAACAAGTAAATTATTGCTAATTTTTGTTTCCCACAAACTTTTGTACTATATTCCATTATTTTCAAAATCTTTTTTTCAAAAATCAAATCCTAACTTTATTCTATACATCTCTCTTTTTCCCAACATTATCATACACTTTCTTTCAAATCTTACTTCCACTCAAATTTTCCTTTTGTACGGAATCACTTCATTCCCCAACGTCTCTATCCTTCTTTTCATTCTATAAATACCTCTCATTTTTTTCATAAAATCTCACATCAAATTCTAACTCATCTCTCAAATTTCTACTTCATATTCATTCTCTCTTCTTCCCCCGGCAAAAATGGCGAAGCGGATAGAAACGTGTTTTCTTATGGTCATCACCGTTGTGGTGGTAATCATGTCTTTCTTCTGTCTACATAGCCCTGAAAAATGTGGACCTGGGATGCTTACTCTCCCAATCATCTACATGTTATTATTTGTAGCATGGGTTATCAATCGTCATTCTTAAAGTTTGCCGTATCTCCTATTTCTTAAATGTACCGTTTACTCGTCGTACTGTTCATTATAGTATGTAATATTTGTACTGTCAGTATTAAATGTTGTACTATTTGTCGTACTGTTGCTTAATTATTCAGATAATATTTTGTGTGTTTTCTGCCAGTCAAATATTTATTTTTCTGTGCATTAAATGATTTTCAGGGTTATTATCGGTAATTTTGCTCGCGTACAGTAAATATTAGTTATTTATTATGTCTGTGTTTTTTTTAACAAGTCATGTAAATAAACTTTCATCTTTCACATAAACCAAAAACAACAAAAAGAAAATTAACTTTGACTGTTGATTTTTCACTCTAACTGCTACATTAATACCTGAACAGTCAGTTGACAGTCAAACTACTGACAGTACAATTCTCAGTGTTTTGTACCATCAATCAAATCAATCTTTTGCAATTCAAAATTCCAAGATTTTTGTCCTAGAAGTCTTATGAATATCACATGATTAGCAGAGACTCAGCACTACACAAAAATCAGGTACGCTTAACTGTCTCCTACACAAACAGTCCCTAACTAGGGTTTTCTTGATTTTCAGGAGAACAAGTTTTTGAGACCTCAAATGGATTTCATGGACCTCCATATTTCTCAAAATACCATCATACAAATTTTCAAACTTCAATTCACTCAGACGCACCGTCAGCAGCTCAAACAGTCAACAGACGACCCGATTGACCAAAAAGTCAACAGACAGTCAAAAATGAAATTTTTTGTCAACATCCATATTTTGTCAAAGGATTCATCATTTGATCATTGGATGATCATAATTCATCAAGGAAAGATCAAAAATCAACAAAACCCTAAGATTCAAAATTAGGGTTTTCTCCTAAAAAGTCAACTGAACTTTGACTGGTCATAACTCTCTCATCCTTCATCCAAAAAATTTAAACCAAAGCTCATTTTGAATGAAATTCAATTATCTTTCAAATGCAATTGGTCCCACGGTCATTAGGTTCACCATTTGAAAAATATGAACCAAGACATTACAGGTCATTTTCAAAGTCAACAAAAAGACACTTTGTTCAAAAGGACACACAAGGAGCATCAAAAATCATTTTGACATGAGACCAAAGACATTGGTTAGAGGACTCTTTGAGGTTTCCAAAAAGTGCAAGATCTCCTTCATATGACAAAAATTGAGGGATTTACACCTTGTTGAAGTTGGCTAAATTTTGGGAAAATACATAAAACCAACATTGATCAAAAGTGTATTTTTTCCAAATGGGGCCAAGTTTTCATAGTTCAAACATATTTCCCATGATATAATGGGCCTCCCACGACCAAGACAAAGCCCACATCATTTTTATTCCATTTTTGGTTTAATTTTATCCCATTTAAGATTAAATTGAAAAAGGAAAATGGAAGGATAATGCATGGCTTAAATCTTAAGCATGACTCATCAAAGAATCTTTAATTTTCTGCAGAAAATTGAAGTACAAGGCAAGAGAAGTGAAGAAGAGCAAGACTTGGTCAAATATTCAAAGATTTTTAATATTTAAAAATCAAAGTTTCAACAAAGCTCATCAATGCTTTTAGCTTAGTTTTTAAGCACCATGTAGCTTATAAATTAGGTAGCATACTTCATCAATGTAAGGGAGACACGAAATAGAGCAAAGATATAGCATAAAATCACTTCATATTTCAAAAATAATCAAAGAAACTTCAAAATTCGTATTTAAATTTGCAGCTAGTTTCAAAGCAAACTAAGTCCATAAATCACTTCCTGGAACTTATTTGAGCAAGTTCAGATCCATAACCAAGTTCATAGAGGCCTGAAACTCGAGTTCTCTCACTCTCCGATTTGGTAAACTTTCATTGATTTCAAACTCTCATTTTATGTGTTGCTATCATGTCTAATGGTTATAATTGAGTTTATAATGATCATTAGATCAGGTTTGAACCCTAGCATGAGAGTTCTGACGTCCAGAACGTAGGTTGCCATTGTCAACCGTGAGTTTATGTTTCTCTTCGAATCTCTTAACACAAGCACTTTCAGTCCAAACTAACCTCACCATTGGATTCCCAGACCTCGATTTAGGGGGGTAGGGTCTTCATTTGGTGTTTAAACTAACGATTTCGCAGGTTTTGAAAACCATCTCGCCGGAGAAGACAACCGGAAAACACTGTTCCGGTGGTCAGCAAGGCTAGGGCATGGTTGACTGCATGCGTGGCTTCCTCCCTCGCTCCTATTGGCTGGTCAACAAGTCTATGGCTCGCGTGGCAAAATGTTATAACATGATTGGTTCTGGTTTAAAAACGTGGACCCCACATAACTTAAATTCAGAAAAAAAAAAAAGAAACAAGTGGACTGGGCCTATACGAAGTGATTTCTACACCCCTGGTTTCTGGCCCAAATGCATCTTTTGAACTAAACTCAGTTCTTTTTCAGATTCACTTAATACACCCCCTGCATATTTTAATTAATAATCTCTATACTTTGCATTTTAATTAAAATCAACAAATCACAAAACACCAAAAATATTTTATTTTTTAGTTTTAATCTGATAAAATATTTATTTATTTTTAGACATAAAAATATTAATATTTTATTTAAATTAAGGCTATTTTGCATAATTAATTAGTATATATATTTATATGTTTGCTATTTAATTATTTCAACCAATCAAAAAATCATAAAAAAAATTGTTCTTTATATTAAATATAGTTTATATATTATAGGCTAATTTTGTACATATTTAGAATAATTTTCTCTTTAAGTTTTAATTATTTGTATAATTATTTGTATAATTATGTATTAATTAACTTAATAAATTTCAAATCAATTTCAAAAATTCCAAAAAAAAATTAGTTTTGTTTTAAAATTAATTGAAAAGCATTTTGAACATATTTTGAACTTAATTTTTAGGTTTAAATTTATTTTCATCTTCTTTTTTCCTCATTTTAATTTTATTAATCATGCATTAATTATAATTAAAATCAATCATAAAAAATCCAAAAACATTTCTTTTTTTTCTTGCAATTTAAATTCCTAGATAAGTGTATAGGTTGTCAAATTCATGTAAATAGCGTAGTTTACATTTCCCGCACAATCGATGTAATAGCGTAGATTTACTTTCAGCATTTTACATTTCCGCATTTTAAATACCAGCACATATAAAACTGCG
The DNA here is from genome assembly GCF_029867415.1 of Vicia villosa. Lineage (NCBI taxonomy): Eukaryota > Viridiplantae > Streptophyta > Magnoliopsida > Fabales > Fabaceae > Vicia > Vicia villosa. The sequence continues at coordinate 178,041 of NW_026705254.1, forward strand.
TGTATGCCAAAGATAAAAATTGAATCGTTAGATCACTAACTTCAAAGATAAAATATCTGAATCCAAACACAATCACACTTGCACCTCTTAGGGTAATCCCTCTTTCATTCTTTTTCAAAATCAAAAAATCAAATTCTACTGTTTCGAGTACAAAATCGAACTTTTGTTTATATCCGGTGAAAGGATAGATTTTTAAAGGAAATAGGATAAAGACCTTATAACTCAGGGTAGACCTCCTAATTTGCTTGCTCAAATCAAAACAAACAAATCTCTCATATATCATTGTTTTTCAAAATAAAACTTTCAAAAAGACAATACTTTGTATATATCCAAACAAGGATCATTACGAAGTTAACGTTCTTTTTTCAAAAAACATCTTTTGAAAGATAAAAACACTTTGTATACATCCGCACAAGGATCATTACAAAGTCAATTTACAAAGGTATTTGAAACCACATACGAGCATTTCAAGGCAATAGAAAAGTAATTGAAAACAAGTGAGCTAAGCAAATTAAAGAGCCCATGGATAACCATGGATACAAAGGGTGCTAACACCTTCCCTTTGTATAACCTACCCCCTTACCCAGAATTTCTTAAAGGTCTTTTTCTGTTTCTTTTATAAACCTTTCCTTAATTGGATAAAATAAAAGGTCGGTGGCGACTCTCTGATTTTCAAATACAAAAGCAGAAGCAAAAAAAAGAGTCAGTTCGCGTATCTCTCCGCGAGAGGTATGGTAAAAAAAACCGAGGGCGACAACTACCAATGATGGAGGGGACTAAATCCCCCACGAGGATCAGACACAATCGATCGTTGCGAGTTCGATGGATGCGTCGACTGTAATCTCTGGTTCATAGGCCGTGCCCACGTCCACATGATCTATGGCCACAAATAGTTCTATACCGGTATCTGTAACACCCTGGATTTCCGCTTACCCCGCAGGGCTTCCGGCCTACCAAGCATGTCACCAGCTTAATTAATAATCCCCCCTAGGTCCGCTTACCGGCTGCCCAGGAAATATTGTTTTTGCCTCCCGCAGGAATCGAACCATGTACCTAGGGGTTAAGTACATATTCATAGCAATTCCTGCTACCAATTGACCATATATTCCAAACAAATTCATTTGAGGTATCACATATTCAACATTCAAAAACACTTATGGCTTATTTGCCTTCATATAGATACATAGAATAGGAATTTAAAACGATAATTTAATTAATCTTCAAAATCATTTTATCAAAATAAACATTTTTTTAACTCGCAGCGGAATTCACAAAACTTCTCTATTTTCAGTTTAATCATCATAGCATTTTCACAAATAACTTTGAGTCACAACCAAAGTAAAACATCACTAAAATTAAGCAAACATAGCAAATAATAAAGCAGTCGTTTATCCCCCCGAGTGCTACGTATCAGAACGACCACCGACTCGACTCACAACGGCTAAATCTTCATCAAAGTTACCACCTGCACGTTACCAGTATAAAGGTAACGGCGAAACAAAAGAAAGGGGTGAGATATCAAACATTATAAACAAGGTGATGATAAACAGTATATTCAGGTTCAAGTTATAATAATTATCGCTTTGCGGTATAATCTTTACCGTCTAGTTTACTTCACTGTTTCAATCAACAACACAAGTCACAATATCTCACATAAGATCATATTCAAAGTTCACAACAAGTCACATAAATTCACACATCAAACACATAACATTATAATCACACAAATGAAATGCGAATCTAACAAATGCACATGCATGTGGTACCCAGGGCTTCAGCCCCCATCGCCAATCGCCAATAAATAGAGGCATCAAAACAGGCATAAGCCTTCGTCGATGTTTGCCAATCCAGGCCGTCGCTAAAACATGCACATCATGAGACACTGATGGAATGCAACAATCACAAACATCACAAAACAACGTCGCGAGGCATACGCCTATATCACAAACACGTCGCCAAACATCGTCACAAAGGAATTCGCCTACATCGCTAAAATATATCAATAGTTATTGATAAACAAATCGTCACCTTAAATCCTGCACTTCGCAATAATTCACAAAAACTCATCGCAACATCGCAATATATCACAAGACAAATCAACAACAATAATTCATCGCCGATAATTCACGCAAACATCGTCATACTTCATAACACTCACAAAAATACGTCACGTCGCAATATTACCAAAAATAATGCAAACACAACAGTTATCGGATTATTCCCGAACACTCCTAATATTATTCGACTCACTATATATTTTTCCGTCTATTATTATATTCCTGTTCACTAACAAGATTTAGAATCCAAACTGTCACTTCAAAATTCACCCGACTAAGAGTATCTCAGCCTGTTATTTATTCCTTATTCTGCTACTAATATTAGCTCTGCATTGTTCCCAATTATTATCCCTCTAACTCATTATACCTGTTAGATTAATTCCACTATATAAATGCTTCTAAGTCTACATTATAATAACTATTACCATTATTATTATAATTATTACTAACTATTATTATCGTTATTATATTATTATTATTATTATTAATATATTATAAGACATTATCATTAATTATATTAATAATGTTATCTATTAGTAATTGAAACGTGATTCTATATCACTCATGTGTCCCGCTACAGTAGAAGTAACTTAGTTATATCCATATCAATTTTGACATCCTCGCTACAGTGTAGAATACATTGTTATTCTCAATTCAACTATATACTTCTATAACAATGCAACGAAAATTAGATACAGCAGCTAAAGTGAAAAGAATTACACAAAGTGGCAAGGGACACCCGTCCCACTCCTAAGCCACCATCCCTATTTTTTTCCACACAGGATGTCCGTCCCCTAATTATAGCTTCCGTCCCTTATAATTTTCTCCTATTTCTAGATTTGGTTTATCAATTACGGTCTTTATTTTTAACTCACAAACTATTTCTATTTCTCAGAATTCACAACCAAAAAATTATCATCGATTAAAAGTTCCAATTTCACAGATAACATATGCAATTCAAATACTACACATCAACGATTTCTACGAATAAATCCCAGAAAATTCACACAGCGACATCACAGACAACAAAAATTATACCAATACACAGAGATAATCTTAATTCCCTAAACCCCACATACGATCCATCATATCCTCGTTTATAGAGCAAGAACCCCACCCTTACCTTGTATTCGGAGTCCGCTCCATAATTTGTTCTTCCAATTGAAATTTCGGTCGAATCCAAGCTTTCGGCTTCACAAAATTCTTTCGGCTTCCCTGTTTCTGGCACAGCTCTCGTATCCCTTTTCTTTTCCTCTTCTCTGCACAAGCACTTCCACGTTCTCTTCTTTTCTCTACAAACCCTTATTTTCTTTTACTGATACCAAAACCTAATACTTCCTTTTACTTCACCATATTATTATTTTTCTCACAAACTCCTTAATGGGCCTATATTCACACCTCTGAACTACTAACGTCAACCAATCAACTTAATTAAATAGATACTCCAATAAAGTAATAATATCCCTAATATTATTTCTCCGATTAACCGACGAATTTAATCCGACTTTCCATTCAACCGCTTAAACGATATAATAATTCACTTACATTCCTCAGATTAATTCCGATAAATTCCCAACTTCGAAAAATTCCAATTAATTAAATCCTTAATTAATTTAATTAACCCATTAATTAAATTCGGGGCGTTACAGTATCCACAGGGTCCATGCCCACAAGCAATTCGACAATCATGCCCATCTCTGTAAATGCAATAGAAATTCCTTCAAATGCACAAACTGGGCATGTATTGACATATATTAGAAATCAAGCCTAACCTACGACCCCTAGGCCACCAGGGTTCGAAAACTTCAGGCCTTGGAGGGAGAAACCCCAATACGGGATGCCAACTTCCTTTATGTCTGGGTTACATAATAGTACATCTACATATACACAGCCTGCCATGGAAACCTTTTCTCTAATACAAAATTTTGGTTTTGGTATGAACCATGTGGGTCGAAGAACCCAAAACCAAGGTATGTCGAACCAATTACTGATACTTGTCATACCCCAAAATTTTCCCTCCTCTATTCATCTTCAATGGCTCTAGGTTCAAAAGACCATTCAAGTCACTTTCTCCTAATCGAGGGTCTCAAAGCTAGGGTTTGCACTTTATCAAAGGATTTTGAATTTCTAAGGCCTCAAACGAACCTCAAGGTATCTCATATGTCTCAAAGTGTCTCCATGTCAATTATCAAGCTTCAATCCCAAGGATTTCCCATTCAAATGCTCAGATGATCAATAATCGACTATGTTGACCTAAAAATCAACTATAATCAAAATACAGTCAAACTTCAAGATTTTTGGTCAACATCAAGTATGTGAGATTTTGTCCATCATTTGATCAAATATTGATCATGATCCATTAGTAAAAACTCAAAGATGAACAAATTAAAAGGTTCAAATTAGGGTTTTTTATAGGAAAAGTCAACTCAACTTTGATTGACCATAACTTCCACATGGAGTATCAAGAATTTCTCACTCAAAGCCTATTTTGAAGGAAATTTAATCCTCTACAACTTTGTCTCTCACAAGCCAAGGCTAGAAATGCTTCATTTGAGAGATATGGTCCAATACATTACATGTCCTCCAAAAAGGTCAACAAAAACACCTTTTGGGTCAAAGCTCATAACTTGAGCATGGAAGCTTCAATTAATATGAAACCAAAGGCATAATTTAGAGGACTCTTTAAGCTTTCCAAAAAGTTCTATAACACTTCTATATGTTAAAAATTGAAGGAGTTATGACTTGCACAATTTGGGCGATTTTGAGAAAATGCGCTTAAAAGCAAAGTGGAGAAGTTTGGTATTTTGAACCATTGGGCCTAAAATATGGATTCCAAACATGACCATGGGCCTTATAATGATATTTTATTAATTATTTTATTTTTATAATGTTTACCTTATTTATTTGAATTTTTAATTCATTTAAATGTGGATAAATTATTATAAATATAAAAAAATTAGTTTTAAGTCAAAGATTTGATTTTGTAACCAAATCCAATCATCCAAATAAGCCATATATGATACAAATTTGTTCAAAAGAGATTGGAGAGAGATGGCCCAAAAATAGCAAGATTTATGATATTTTTCCAATCAAATTTCATCCTTCCAATCACATGACTTATTGCTAAAAATATTTAACCTATTTGGTCTCCTATATATTTAGGAGGAATGGAAGAAAATAGGGGTTGGCTAGGAGGACGAAAAAATGGGAGGAGGAGGCTAGGGTTTCAATGAAAATATGCAAGAAATAAGGTGAAACCGTGGCACCCCTTCTCTGCAAGTATGAAAGCATTCCTCACGTTCTAATTTGTCCAGGAGACTCCCAACAATTAGTCCCAGGCCTCACATGGTCCCAAGGCGTCTCAAAACGCACTCCTTCGAGTGCACCAAGTTGGTAAACATTCTGTGATCTCAAACTTCTACTTCTCGCAAATTAAGCGAATTTGATGCACATATATTCATTCATACTAATGTTTAGATTGTTTTAGAACGTTAGGTTATGAGTTTTGGCGCAGGGGTGATCAATCACCATTAATAGGGCACAATGAAGTTTCCTTTTCGTGTTCATAGTTCCAGGAGTTTTTAAGCAAAACTAAGGGCATATTCTTGATCCAGGGACCATTTTAAGGTGATCTGGGCATTTAGTTTTCTGGTCTCACGTTGTTTATGCAGGTTTTCATGTTCGAAGGTTTATCCGCAACAAAAATCGCAACAAAATCTGCGGAAGAATCCGCAGGAAAATAAGAGGAAGATGAACAAAAAACTAACGCGTGGCTGTGTTTTGTTTGGGGGTCAACCGTCGCTTTTCTCTCCCTTCTCTTTATTGGCAGGTCTAAATATCAGACCTTCTCTCAGCTCTTCTCATTGGCTTCCGCGTGCTCACGAGGGCCCACTTTGAATTCGTTTGACTCTTTCCATTTACCATACTTTTAACATATTTATTATTTGCTGGCTATTTATTAAACAAAAACGCACGCAGCCTGGTTGGTGACACATGAACATTGTTATTCTTTAGGTCCTGGGTTCGAACCCAGGCTTGTCATATATATTTTTGGGATTATGTAGATTGCAGATCTGGTACACACACCTCCGCATGCACCTACGCTGTACCTTCATATCTCAGCCCTCAGATCTCACCAAAGCATGATCCAACGCCTTCAAAGGAGCAGTTCCACCATGGATGTCCAGAGCAGGCCACACAGGATTTCCTTCCAGGTTTCATTTAATTATTTATACAATTATATAATTAATCTTAGTTAATTCTAATAGATTTCTCTGTATAGAATAACTTTAGTTTGAAATTGAATTATTATATAATTAGGATAAAAACTAATATTAGGACTATTTCCCGATTATTCATTATTTCGACTAATTTATTTAATCATCTTTAATTATAAGAATCAAAAGACCCTAGAAGATTGTGACCAAGACATTAGGGTTTTCCTGATCCCATTAGGTATTTAGCCAAACGATTTAATTTATTATTCGCTTCGATTAAATCAATTGATCGCGGTGGGTAATAATCAATTAATTATTTAATTCTTTAATTAAATACAGATTAAAATGATATTTATTTTGCTAAATGGTTTTAACCAAATACATTGGTTACGATGATTAGCATTTCTCCTCTATAAAAATTCGTTATTATTTATAATCGAATCCATCGATTATGAGGTGTAACGATCAAATTAATAATTAAAATACACATATTTGCTATTCGTGATAATCGAATCAATCGATTATAGTGGTTAGCAATCCTCCCTTCAACCTGTTAGCCATGGTAATCAAACCTATTGATTATCGCAACTAACGGTAACAAATTAAAACCAGGGTTGTACGCCCAACACTTAAAACATTCAAGACACTCCAAAACTACGGATTTTCATCCTTTTCGATCAGGAAATTCAAAATGCCTTGCAAACTCAAAACTACGATAGGCCATTTAAAAAGCCTTCAAACAACCTCACTCTAATTCTAAGGCATACAACCCTGTGCCCGAACTACGTTGACTCTGATTCTCCATAAGGCCCGAACTACATTGACTCTGATTCTCCATAAGGAGATACGTAGGCACTTGGTAACAAGGCGAGTCTCCCCCCTCACAATTTCAATTCACTTTCAAATCTCAATTTTCACCCTATTCATTTCCTTAGCTATTAAACATCTAACTTTAGCCATAAAACCTTTACCTTAGAACAAACCTTAGGAAAGGGTTGAGGGTGCCTAACACCTTCCCTCGACCTGATTATAATAACTTACCCCGATCTCTTAACTGCGTAAGGTTTCCTATTCGCCTTGGTAGAATAGGTGGCGACTCTAAAGCTTAATTTTTAGGGCAGGTTGCTACAGCTGGCGACTCTGCTGGGGATACACTTAATGGTGAATTACTATACTCCTATAGGTTTTGGCAGGGTTTAGGTTTTTGGCAAATTTTTTAGGGTTTGGCTAGTCCGCCAATTTTAGGGTTTATTTATTTTTGTAAATATTTAATTTTTATTTTTATTTATTTATTTATTTCACCTTTTACATCATTTAAATAAATACATGTTTATTTAAATAATATCTGTTTATTTAAATATTTGTTGTGTATTGCATTTTAAATTGTAAGCAGCCGGAGTTCAAGGTTAGTTTTTAAAATATTTAAATTTTATTTATTTACTTCCTTTGCAATTCCATTACCGCAATGCTATTTATTTATAGTAGTTTAAATAAATACCTGTTTATTTAAATAATTGCTTTTTATTATAAGCGGCCGAATTTCGATGTTAGTTTAAATATTTAAATTTTATTTATTTATTTATTTTCCTTTGCAATTCCATTACTGCAATTTAATTAAATATTTATTTAATTGAATGTTTTTATTCCTATTACATCTTCTGGGTTATATATAAATTGTTGTTAAAACCTAAGTGTGGGAATTATCTTTAAGACCAGGGGGGACTTGAATCGCCTACGAGTCTTATTGATAATTCCACTCAGAGTGGGTTGAATATCCGGAAATGTCCAATACGAGGCTTGACCTTGTTGAGGGCAGGACTTGGTATTTGGCTGATCTCTCTGAGAACTTACCCCAAAAATTCGAACCTCATGGATAAAATGAGTTGTTCTAAAATCCAAAGAGACAAAAAGTCTCGGAGGCTACGAACGACCCAATGAGACCTTCTAGAACACTCCCATGGAAAGGGTAGGCTCCCTAAAGCCGCTACGTCGAACCTATGAACCTAGGACTTTTGTGCTTCTGTGCTCATTATATGTTTGCAATTTATATACTTCGAATATCTATGCGTTTCAATTTTGCAGGTATCCCTACACATTCCCTAGCCTGTAGGGACTCTAATTCCTAAGACTACGCCCTTCCCCTGAAGGACATCCCCATTAACGGACGTCAATTGGCTTCACGATGGCCATGAGAGCTGGTAACTGTCTTGAACGGTGAACCCGTGCTTGTTCCCACGTACCCTCTAACTTGTAGGGTTTGGATTTCCGTTTATACATCTTTCACTCCTAACCTGTAGGGATTTCTCTTCATCCGATATCGTCCTTAGATATGTTGTGTTCCGCATAGAGAACCTTCCCATGAGGGACAACTTCGTAAGTACACGTCGAACGACCTCTCGAAGGTCATGAGACTTGGTGACTGTCCTGAACGGTCGTCAACTGCTACTTTCCGCGTACCCCTTAATCTAAGGGATTCCCATTAACGTGTCATAGCTTGCAAGTGTTTCGTCAGAGTCTAATGTCATCCTTAGATCCGCATAGGCTATCCTTAGGACTATATCTATCGCGCGTCCGCATTGCATTACATACAAGGAGTCATAATATACAAAAAAAATAAAGGAGTCCTTTGCATACGCGTGCATTCGCATTTTCATGCGTTCATACATTTACATTTACATTTGCATTTCTATCTTCGCCCGCATCCATACTTACCGTGCTAGCCGGTTTCCCGAAACTCCCAAAGAACTAAAAGGATTATCAACTATGGAGAAAGGAGGATAAATTATTGAAAACGATCTCGGCCTTGTTACAAAAAAGAGGAATGCCTTTCACCATGCCTTCCGCATGTCCATGCCTTTTCGCAGCAAGATTATGCCAAACTTATCGTCGAGCAAGGATCAGTTCAACCAAGAAGTTCCCTCATAGATACACCCAAGGGGTATCTAGCCATAAAAGGGTTCATCTTAGAACACATCAAATTTGCAAGGACACTCTACGATAACCTAGGGGCAAGGATTAGTCTAGCTGGGGCAATATCCTGAACAAAGGTGCATAACTACGGTGGAGGGAAAGCGACATATATTAACTCTCCACCAAGGGGCAAAAGGGTCCTAAATTTCCTTTATCAATCTACGAGCTCCGAGGATTGTGAACGGTGTGATACTATCCTTAGAAAAAGCAAAAGAGGTTCAGTCAAAGGAAACTCATGAAGTTCCGATACGACGAAAACCCACCGCTAACAAATTTATTCCCGACAGGTTTGACGTGCCCAAGGAAAGTTCGAGATTACCCTTTACTCCTACAAGTCCACGAACTAAGGAGTGAAACAAAGTCGACAGACTCACAAAAAAGATTTCCCTAGGATCAATAGGTTTATCATTTCAAGTTGTAATTTCTACGATCCTAAGATGTTATTTCATGTAAAAATGTTGTACCTTTCAAATAGTAATTCAATAAAATATTCATGCATGTTTTGAAATCAATCCATTCGCTTCATTCGCTCACTACTACGACTTTCCACTCGCACCCTTCTATTCTGTTTCAATTTCGACTTTCAATTATTAACAAACTTAAGGGAGAATGACGAATACAAATAACTAAGTCTCGCTAAACATATGCTTTCAAGGTAAGACCGAACCGATGATGTACAGGCATTGTTTCAATTCCCAAACAGTGGAGACATAAGGATGTTAATCCCTCGTTACCCCCTCGAGCCAGGAGTTGGAGCTTGTTTCTACTTTTCAAATAAACCTTGATTTTAACCAGGGGCAAGGTAGATTTCAATTAATTCAATGGTGTATTTTGGTTGTCAAGAGAACCAGTTAATCCAAGCAAGGATCAAGCAAAGTTTCAAGCATATGCTTTTCCTCGCGTTCATCCAAGATTGAGGAAGCAATGGAGATAACATTCACAACATCTTCTTACTCAATACATCATCCAAGATCGAGGACATATCAGAGCCGAAGCTTGCAAATCCAAACCAAGGATCACAACATTCAATATCCAAGGATCAATATTTCCAAAGGAGTATTCAAAAAAAGGAAAAAAAACGCCCGCTAAGTCAAAATGGAAAAATTCCATGAAAGAAAACAAAAGCGACTTAGGCAAAAATTAGGGCATCCCGATGGATCAAATTCAAAAGAATTGGTTCACGCAAAAAGAAGGGATAAAAACATAACAAAGGCGAAACAACAAAGGATAATCTTGTGACTGCCAAATCATCGAAGCTCCTCATAAACACTTGGATCTTTACGACAATTTTCATCGGTGCTTGGATCTCTACTAAAGCCTCTGCTCAACATAACAACTGAAACGACTTTCTTGCCAACAAAGCACATTCATTGGATTAGGCGAATCATTAGGATCTGGAGAAAATCAAGGAGAAAGGGGTGGGATAAATAAATTTTTGAGCCTTATATCCATTATTCTTAAAACATAAACCAGGCCAAGTTACAACATTTAAAAGTCCTAATCGAGGCAAGGTTAACTACGAAATCATATCAAGCAGGATTTTGTTATACTGACTCCTAGGTTTGTTAAAACTATTTCTAACCACTACGCTTCTTCAAGCATTCATCATCAAGTCCTAATTCATAACGGATTTCGATTTCAAAACTTGCATATGCATCACATTGGAGTTACTTCTCGAAGGGTACAACGCCATCTACGAATACACACTTAGCATTGAGGAAATCTCGAAATTGGTTTAATCAAAGGTAATCATTTCTAATAAAGACTCTGAAGTGGGGGGAACCACATCTAGGGGGTTCTCCTAAACAGGGGCAAAAATTTCAAGGATCACAGGGACATGCAATCGAACATCCTATTGACTAGGGGCATTCATCCTAAGGATCAATCGACTTGGGGTCACATCTCGAAACAATAGCAATCAGAGCATGTCCAAACATGGGAAGAATTCAAATTCAAAGGATAGAACACTATGGATAGTCCTCCATATACTGGAGATCAAGGGCATACCCTTCAATCTAAACGTCGAAGCATATGACAAAGTTATTTCTTGGGGCACTTCCCTCATAAGCATCTTTTTCCACAAAAATTGGGGCAAGGCGAACAACAAAAGGGAAAGGCGTTCTCGCACTTTACAACATCCAACAAATCTTTCTCCTAACAACGATCTTCAAAATTCAAAAGGAGATGTCGGGAAATCGCGCTAGCATCCAACAACCTTACAACTTTAGCAAGCTATATACGCTCTTGGTTATCAACAACCTATCATTGGGGCATCATGCAAATTCATACAAATCATGCATTACATACATTGGTCGAATACATTACACCACACCTTTTTTAGGTAGTCTTCTTTAAGACAAATCCTACGGTCCTTTCTAGGAACCTCTTCAGGTAGTCTTTTTAAGACATTACTGTTCCAAGAACCTTTTTAGGTAGTTTTCTCTAAGACAATCATCGTCATTTCCAAGAACCTTTTTAGGTAGTCTTCTTCAAGACGTTCTTTTCCTAAGTACCTTTTTAGGTAGTCTTCTTCAAGACGTTATTTTCCTAAGTACCTTTTCAGGTAGTCTTCTCCAAGACATTCTTTTTCTAAGAACCTATTCAGGTAGTCTTCTTTAAGGCATTCTAAAAACCTTTCTAGGTAATCTTTTTAAAGACATCTTTCAGCCTTTTCAGGTAGTCGTCTTTAAAGACATTCTTCATTCCTTGCTAAGAACTTTTTCAGGTGGTCTTCTTTAAGACAAATTTCTATCTTAAGAACCTTCTCAGGTGGCCTTCTTTAAAACGAATTTTCGTATCCATTCTAGAAACCTTTTCAGGTAGTCTTATAGAAGACATTATTTCATTCCACGCATTACTTTGTTCCACTCGTCAGTCAACATATACACAAGCATTACCCGCATACATAAACATTACCAAGCCAGCACAAGCATAGTCATGGTATAGGTGCAAGCATGGAGTAAACAGGTTCAACGGGCTCAATAAGGAGACAAAATCTTGGGATTGACATCAGCATCAGCATACATACATATGCATTAACATATGCATATCATCTAGTGCATTCAAATACTAAAAAAGTCCAGTTTCCAAACCTCGTGTTGTGATAGGTGTTTTCCGACCCGTCAAGTCGTGAATGTCCGACCCCCGAGTCGTGAGTTTTTAAACATACCATTTCCTTTCCGACCCTCGAGTCGTGAATATTTGACATGCTATTTTCTCCGACCCTCGAGTCGTGAGTCTCCAAACAAATGATCTCTTCTTATGCAGGTACGCTTGTCAGAACCATGGCAGGTAGGTCTTTTGGTGTAGGTAAGTTTGCTAGAACTGTAGCAAATAATTCCTATTGGTGCAGGTAAACTTGTCCGAACCAGGACAAGAGATTCCTATTGGTGCAGGTAAACTTGTCCGAACCAGGGCAAGTGACTCCTATTGGTGCAGGTGAGCTTGTCAGAACTATGACAGGTAACCCTAATGGTACAGGTGAAATTTGTCCAAACCAGGGCAAATGATCCAAATGGTGTAGGAGAAATTTTTCTGAACCAGGGCGAATGATCCAAATGGTGTAGGTGAAATTTGTCCGAACCAGGGCAAATGATCCAAATGGTGTAGGTGAAATTTGTCCGAACAAGGGCAGATGATCCAAATGGTGCAGGCGAGCTTGTCAAAACTATGACAAGTAATCCTATTGGTGCAGGTGAGCTTGCTAGAAACTATAGCAAGTGATCCTATTGGGGTTCAAAAAAAAAACTACGAAAACTTACTAGAACTATAGTAAGTGGGGTTCACAAACTACGAAAGCTTGCTAGAGCTATAGCAAGTGATCCTTTTGGGTTTATCACGTTAGTCCCTCGGCAGTGATCTTCTTCAAAATTTCAAGCAAAGTTATATTTTTCTTTTCCAAAGTTACTAACTTCAACTAACATTCATGCATCATCCAACTAACATACTTCATTCATACATAATGCACATACATACATCGCTCTCATTTATTTTGAGAGGCTTACTGCATTATACATCGCATGCATCATACCATTGCATAAAATTCAGGTTGCCTTTTTAGGCCGTACTACAGTCAAAACACGTGGCTCATTCCAAAAAGGCATCATGTGTCACAAAAAAAATGATATTTACCTTGGGTGGCATCTGTAAGCCCACCTCCCACGGAATTTGTTCCCGACCCACACAAATTTCAGGGCACTTCAATGATCAATCATCTTCTACCTTCAGATTACGATAGGCAGACGTGCCTATTTGACTCTTCAGGTTTAAGAAGATTGAACAGGGGCAGTTGTCATGCCCCAAAATTTGCCCTCATCTATTCATCTTCAATGGCTCTAGGTTCAAAGGACCATTCAAGTCACTTTCTCCTAATCGAGGGTCTCAAAGCTAGGGTTTGCACTTTATCAAAGGATTTTGAATTTCTAAGGCCTCAAACGAACCTCAAGGTATCTCATATGTCTCAAAGTGTCTCCATGTCAATTATCAAGCTTCAATCCCAAGGATTTCCCATTCAAATGCTCAGATGATCAATAATCGACTATGTTGACCTAAAAATCAACTATAATCAAAATACAGTCAAACTTCAAGATTTTTGGTCAACATCAAGTATGTGAGATTTTGTCCATCATTTGATCAAAGATTGATCATGATCCATTAGTAAAAACTCAAAGATGAACAAATTAAAAGGTTCAAATTAGGGTTTTTTATAGGAAAAGTCAACTCAACTTTGACTGACCATAACTTCCACATGGAGTATCAAAAATTGAAGGAAATTGAATCCTCTACAACTTTGTCTCTCACAAGCCAAGGCTAGAAATGCTTCATTTGAGAGATATGGCCCAATACATTACAGGTCCTCCAGAAAGGTCAACAAAAACACCTTTTGGGTCAAAGCTCATAACTTGAGCATGGAAGCTTCAATTAATATGAAACCAAAGGCATAATTTAGAGGACTCTTTAAGCTTTCCAAAAAGTCCTATAACACTTCCATATGTTAAAAATTGAAGGAATTAAGACTTGCACAATTTGGGCGATTTTGAGAAAATGCGCTTAAAAGCAAAGTGGAGAAGTTTGGTATTTTGAACCATTGGGCCTAAAATATGGATTCCAAACATGACCATGGGCCTTATAATGATCTTTTATTAATTATTTTATTTTTATAATGTTTACCTTATTTATTTGAATTTTTAATTCATTTAAATGTGGATAAATTATTATAAATATAAAAAAATTAGTTTTAAGTCAAAGATTTGATTTTGTAACCAAATCCAATCATCCAAATAAGCCATATATGATACAAATTTGTTCAAAAGAGATTGGAGAGAGATGGCCCAAAAATAGCAAGATTTATGATATTTTTCCAATCAAATTTCATCCTTCCAATCACATGACTTATTGCTAAAAATATTTAACCTATTTGGTCTCCTATATATTTAGGAGGAATGGAAGAAAATAGGGGTTGGCTAGGAGGACGAAAAAATGGGAGGAGGAGGCTAGGGTTTCAATGAAAATATGCAAGAAATAAGGTGAAACCGTGGCACCCCTTCTCTGCAAGTATGAAAGCATTCCTCACGTTCTAATTTGTCCAGGAGACTCCCAACAATTAGTCCCAGGCCTCACATGGTCCCAAGGCGTCTCAAAACGCACTCCTTCGAGTGCACCAAGTTGGTAAACATTCTGTGACCTCAAACTTCTACTTCTCGCAAATTAAACGAATTTGATGCACATATATTCATTCATACTAATGTTTAGATTGTTTTAGAACGTTAGGTTATGAGTTTTGGCGCAGGGGTGATCAATTATTAGGGCACAATGAAGTTTCCTTTTCGTGTTCATAGTTCCAGGAGTTTTTAAGCAAAACTAAGGGCATATTCTTGATCCAGGGACCATTTTTAGGTGATCTGGGCATTTAGTTTTCTGGTCTCACATTGTTTCTGCAGGTTTTCATGTTCGAAGGTTTATCCGCAACAAAAATCGCAACAAAATCTGCGGAAGAATCCGCAGGAAAATCAAAGGAGGAAGATGAACAAAAAACTGACGCGTGGCTGTGTTTTGTTTGGGGGTCAACCGTCGCTTTTCTCTCCCTTCTCTTTATTGGTAGGTCAAAATCTCAGACCTTCTCTCAGCTCTTCTCATTGGCTTCCGCGTGCTCACGAGGGCCCACTTTGAATTCGTTTGACTCTTTCCATTTACCATACTTTTAACATATTTATTATTTGCTGGCTATTTATTAAACAAAAACGCACGCAGCCTGGTTGGTGACACATGAACATTGTTATTCTTCAGGTCCTGGGTTCGAACCCAGGCTTGTCATATATATTTTTGGGATTATGTAGATTGCAGATCTGGTACACACACCTCCGCATGCACCTACGCTGTACCTTCATATCTCAGCCCTCAGATCTCACCAAAGCATGATCCAACGCCTTCAAAGGTGCAGTTCCACCATGGATGTCCAGAGCAGGCCACACAGGATTTCCTTCCAGGTTTCATTTAATTATTTATACAATTATATAATTAATCTTAGTTAATTCTAATAGATTTCTCTGTATAGAATAACTTTAGTTTGAAATTGAACTATTATATAATTAGGATAAAAACTAATATTAGGACTATTTCCCGATTATTCATTATTTCGACTAATTTATTTAATCATCTTTAATTATGAGAATCAAAAGACCCTAGAAGATTGTCGCAACTAACGGTAACAAATTAAAACCAGGGTTGTACGCCCAACACTTAAAACATTCAAGACACTCCAAAACTACGGATTTTCATCCTTTTCGATCAGACAATTCAAAATGCCTTGCAAAATCAAAACTACGATAGGCCATTCAAAAAGCCTTCAAACAACCTCACTCTAATTCTAAGGCGTACAACCCTATGCCCGAACTACGTTGACTCTGATTCTCCATAAGGCCCGGACTACGTTGACTCTGATTCTCCATAAGGAGATACGTAGGCACTTGGTAACAAGGCGAGTCTCCCCCCTCACAATTTCAATTCACTTTCAAATCTTAATTTTCACCCTATTCATTTCCTTAGCTATTAAACATCTAACTTTAGCCATAAAACCTTTACCTTAGAACAAACCTTAGGAAAGGGTTGAGGGTGCCTAACACCTTCCCTCGACCTGATTACAATAACTTACCCCGATCTCTTAACTGCGTAAGGTTTCCTATTCGCCTTGGTAGAATAGGTGGCGACTCTAAAGCTTAATTTTTAGGGCAGGTTGCTACAATAATGAAAACTAATAATCAGGTAGCATTTAGGTAACAAATGGGCGCTATTAACCACTAGCGTTCAGACGGGCACTCCCATGCCCGTCTGTCCGCTTTTTTTAATGTGCACAGCAGAGAAAATAAACGTGTATCATTAATGAAATTTTATCGTACGATACATTTTAAAAATATTATTAGTTAGAGGTAATTAGTAGAATTAAAATCAAGATGGTAAATATATATATTTTAAAATTATTTTAGTGAATTACTAATATATTGAGAGGGAGCACATTTTTTATGAAATTTTTTGTTATACGTCCCATTAAAAATGATACTATTTAAACATGATTAATATAATAAAAAATAAGATGATGAATGTTTATTTTTAATATGTTTAAGTATTCTATTCTTGTGTCTGTTTGTCCGCTCTTTATATTGTGCTAAAGCGTGTAAAATGTAAATAGTGAGTTGTTGTATAATTTTGATTTTCATTTAGCAATGAATTTATTTATTAAATCTCTCTCATTTTCTCATTCTCTCTCCCTCCCCTCCCATTTTTCTATCTTTTTTTTTCATACGGGAACTTCCGTGCCAGTCTGTCTGCATTTTTTAGTGTGCACACGGGTGAATATATATATATATATATATATATATATATATATATATATATATATATATATATATATATATATATATTTATTATTGTTGCTTGAATTAATATTTTTAATACATTAGAGTATAATAAATCGAATATGTATTAGGTATGTAGAAAATGTGAAACAAAACTCTCTCTCTCATGTAATAATTACTTAAATAATATTACACAAATATTTATATATCCATTTATAATTAATATTTCATGAAAATATGTAAATTATAGAAGTGTCATAATTAAAGGAGCTAATACATTTATGGATCTTAAAGTTATTAAGTGATATTAAAAAAATTACCCAAATGTCTTAAATATAACTTCTATATTCAAGAAGGCATATGATAAATTATACTCCCTCCGTTTTTTTATTATAAGTCATTTTGGAAAAAAAATTGTATTTAAATATAAGTCGCTTTACAATTCCAATAAATAATTAATGCTACTTTTCCTATTATATCCTTAAATATTTATTATTCTCTCTTCTTTCAATTATATAAATTTATCTTCCATATGTCATTAATGAAGGATAATTTTGTAAAAATCTTCATAAATTCTCATTTTCATACAACAATTATTATTTTTCTTAAACTGTGTGAAAAGTCTAAAACGACCTATAATAAAAAACGGAGGGAGTAGAAATTATTTACTTACATGTAAAATTGTGTCTAGAGATAAACGGTTTAACACATAGTTGAATGACTCAGAGGAAAAGAGTAAATTAAAATAGCTACGACATTTTCTGAGTAAATAAAGTTAGTAGGAAATATAAGTAAATACAATTTATATGAATTTTTATAGAGTTTAGCATTATGTAGTTGTTAGAGCACTGTAATAGTCAATAGAAATAACAATTACTAATCCTTTTGATAACCCCAACATGTTTAGTGCAAGTTTAAAAGAAAAAATTGGACGGTTTATTTCTAAGGAAGTAGCATTATCATGTTTTGCTGCACTTTTACTCCTACGATAAGAGGCATTGCTTATTCCAAACCAAAGTACGTAATGGTTCCACAATAAAAGTAATAAGGTAGTTATTGCTCTATTTATGTTGATAGCAGTTTCTCTCTTTTTAAAGGTAGTTATTATTTTTGTAATTTTTTTTAGTAAATATATAAGTTTTTAAAGGGTAATTTTGGAATAAATACAGGTCAGTCCAAATCCTTGTATCCCCTTTATATATAGTTATAGATGACATGGTCGGAGTGCTTGCCCGCGAAATGAATACGGTTTTTCCCTTTGATCCAAAATGTCAATAGGACTAACCAAGAAAATACCCAATCCTATCAGCAATTGTCAGTGCAAATGGCGTGCATAGCAGATTTATCTGGGCCCCCAACCACCTGGTCGATTTAGGTAGGGCCAGTTAGCAATTTAGGAAGAAGAACCAACCATTAATTAGGTTCGACCACCCAGACAGGAAGTCGTCGAAAGGGATATGGGGCAAGGGTTGAACAACAAGGGATTCGACCCGATACCCCTAAAGAATAACCCAGAAGGGTAGTAATGATCAATAGAGACCAGAATGTAGACGAAGAGATCCAAAGAATTAGGCAGGATAACATGTTGGCGAAAAATAATATGATTACTATTATCGAAAGAATCATGGCACAAAATGGTCTAAACACAGGCTTTATGAGGCCAAATTATGCCTCCCCTCTGACATAGTATATTGTCCAAACCGAATTACCAAGGGGTTGTAAAGTCCCCAAATTCACAAAATTCTGAGAAGACACTAATGAGTCCACTGTCGAACAGGTAGCCAGATTGTCATACACCAAAATTTACCCTCTCATTTTTTAAGACAAAAATCTTCGAATTCGAAAATAATTGAAGAGAACATTCTAAGCTTTCCAACAAGTTCAAAATTATTCCCAAATAATAAAAACTGAGAAAATTATGGCTTGTGAAAGTCGAGAAATTTTGAGCTAGTGAAACTGAACAAATTCATTTTTGGGCCACAATTTTAATTCAAGCGAACATTACATTCATTCACTCCTTAAACTATTTTATTTCAATTGTTTTGATTTATTTCATTTAAATAATTAAAAATAAGGAAAATAAAGTAAATTAAGCTCTTAGTGATGTCCAAGCCCATTTGTACTTTTAACCTAATATTTTCTTATAAATAGTCACTAACAATTAGCAATTTTTCAATTCATTCTCACACAACTAAACCCTTGTGTTTTTCTTAACCAGTTGAAAGATCAAAAGGAACAAGAAGATTTTTTTGAAGCAAAACGGAGCCACGATGCCATCCTCTCCTAATTCTCCTTCCTCAGCATGGTGATAAATTTTCCAGCCTATCAGCCGAATTTTGAAACTACTGTTTCGACTTGCTCCAAATTTTTTACCGAAGTTCAGACCATCAAAATCACAAATTCCTTTTTTTTTCTATTTTATTTGATTTAATTTCTATTTTCATATTTTCAAAAAAATCTCAAAAAATTATGTAGGTTCGTTTTCTTATTTTATTTGATTTATAATTAGGTTTTTATATTTGTTTGATTTTATTTTAATCACTTTTCTATTTTTCCATTTATTTTCTTAACTGAAACATTGCAGTGGTTTATGAACAAGTTTCCTATGGATTGGCCAAGTGGATGGAGCTTTACCCTTTGACCTCAAGGGGTACCCCAAAATTTTTTTTTGGCCAAAAAACTTTTTGGCTCTTGGCCAAATCAAGATTATTCATATTTGGCCAACAACCCTTTGGTTTTTGGCCAAATCAAGGTTATTTGTATTTGGCCAAAAACCTTTAGGTAATTGGCCAAATCAAGATTATTCGTAATTTTGACCATAATTTAATTTTCTAAACTCATATTCTTGTGTTATTATTATTACTATTATTATTCTTATTATTATTATCCTATTTTTGCAAGTACTTCCTGTGGCCCAAAAGGGAGAAGATTGCGCGAACATTATGAAATTGCATATCCCTTCCACACTGAATTAAAGCTTGGATCCAATTATGGTGTAGTACTTAGTGGGCTCCTGGCCTGTATTTTCTCTTGCTGATTGCACCCCCTTTGGTTCGTTTTTGCTAACCCTTTTTTTTATCCCCTTTTAATTAATTCAAGGTTTTTTTAAAAAATTAATTTAATTAATTAGGTTTTTTTTAGCCAAAAAATAATTATTTTTATCAATTATGTTTTTTAATCAATTAAGTTTTTAGCCAAAAATAGTTAATCTAATTAATTAGGTTTTTAACCATAATAATTAATTTGATTAATTAGGTTTTTTAGCTAATTAGGTTTTTAACCAATTTAATTAACTAGGTTTTAACCAAAAATTAATTAGATAATTTAGGTTTACAATCTTAGGTTTATTTTCACTTATTTTCAAACCTTAAATTTCAATTCGCGATCTTCTCTTCTCATCTCATACTCTATGATTGTTGCATGTTTGTTTAATTTCTGTATTTTATTCATTTATTTATTTATCTATTTATTTAAATTCTAGAAGGTGTATAAGTTGCCAATTTTTGTGATGTAATAGTAATTGGGGCCTTTACTTTTCCGCACTTCCCCCTTTTGGTTATGTAATCCCCCTTCCCGAAGCCTTGAAATAGCGTAGGATTTTATTTTTTCTGCTTTTATTTTCTGCACTATATAACTGTTTAGATGTATGTTAGTAGGATTTTATGACAAGACTAAAATCAAACTAGAATAACTCTAATTTTCAGGATTAAATAAATCGATCACTTTTGTTCACACACTCACCTTTAGGGTACCCCTTCTTATGTTGTCTTTCGACGAATAATAGTCAAGCCCCTAGAGCATAGGGACACCTTAGCAAATGCCGCCTCTGAATTAAATCATCATAACGATCATAGTCCCTTCGATGTTGCCTACGATATAAATGATCTTGTTCCTCGATTAAATGATGATAGTCCCTTCGAATGATAAGATATCCTTACTTGTTGCCTTTTATGACTATTCACATCCAATGCATATGACTTCCTTCCATCTTTATGGCATGGATAGCCCCTACGACTATGCCATGACCCTTCGAAGACCCAAATATATCCAATGAAAGGACTCCCTACCTATAAATTGTATGGGTAGTCTCTTTCCCTTAAATGAAAGTCTTTAAGAACAAGACATACCTTACAAACTTAGGGTATGTAGTTCCTAATTGCTTGCTCACAACAATTCAAACTCTCAAATGCTTTTCACACCTCAATTTTCAAAAAACTCTTTTCAAGACAAGTACTTTAAATATATTCGAATGATGAATCATTACAAAGTTAAGTTCTTCTACAAACTGTTTTACTATGCACACACTACACTCTTTTCAAACAATTCAAAACAAGTCTAAGTGGGCTAAGCAATTAAGAGCCCCATGGATACAAAGGATGCTTACACCTTCCCTTTGTATAACCTACCCCCCGAACTCAAAATCTTTAAAAAGGTCTTTCCAGTTCTTTTTGCCTTTCCTAATTGGATAAAATAAAAGTCGGTGGGGACTCTTGCTATCTGCATCATTTTAAAAAGTTAGTTCTCCCACTATGTTACACAAATATTTAATTGAGGCAGAGGATTTCGCCAATAGTATAGGATAAAATATTTCCCTAGTTCATTAACAAAGAATGCTTTTACGTGGTTTACTACATTACCACCAAACTCTGTAGATACATGGTCTCGACTAGAGAGGTTGTTTCATAAACAATTCTACATGGGACAAACCAAGATAAGCCTCAAAGAATTGGCCAGCATTAAGAGAAAATTCATTGAACCAATAGATGACTATCCTATTGGCGCGGATCTTTGAAGATGACGATTACTAAGTCATCAGTGATGTTTTGGTACCACATGCATGGGTCTTATTAAGTTGCATTTTATTATTCATGGCATTGCACAATATTTGAATTAAGTGATATGTTTGATGAATTATTGAGTTATGGTGCTTCGATGTGAGGGATTAGTGATTGTTGTTATGCTATAGATGTAGTTAATGCAATGATGATGTTGTTGTTCCTATGCCATGACTATTATATCTATTACTTATGCTTTTTATAATGATTACGATTTACT
Source organism: Vicia villosa (assembly GCF_029867415.1). Taxonomy (NCBI): domain Eukaryota; kingdom Viridiplantae; phylum Streptophyta; class Magnoliopsida; order Fabales; family Fabaceae; genus Vicia; species Vicia villosa. The sequence continues at coordinate 200,190 of NW_026705254.1, forward strand.
CTACCCTTTCTTCTTGAAAATGTTATCTCAAAACGTGGGTAACTTGCAGGTGATCAAAATTAGTGCATGAAGCTTAGGAGGTATCTTTAGAGCGTGCTAGTTTAGTTTATGTTAAGTCTAGTGGGTTTTGCTCTGATATGAAACATTAGGGTTGGGATCGTTTGTTTTGGAACTATTATGTTCTTTGTTTTATTCGAAGATATTTGAATTATCGTTTGTGGTACTAAAACTATTTTTGAAGTATGATTCATGGACGATAAAGTATTTATGAAGTATTTATTTTAATAAAGGTATTTTGAACTATGAATTCCGCCGCAATATGTGAAGTACTATATGTTGATTGTAAAGAAATATCAAATTTATTAGGTTTTGCAACCCGTGTTACGGAGAAGGACTATTTATTATAAGATGTTATATGAAGATGTGACGCCCTTGTAACTTTAATTGAATTTTTATTTTTGTAAAATACATGCGAAATATGTTTGGGTTAGAAGGGTGTTATATTAGTGGTATCAGAGCAGGTCAGTCCGTCCGTCCAGTTTATTGAGTCTATAGTGTGACAGTTGAATACTGTCGGTAGATTATTCAAACTTTGGTGATAATTTCGGTGTGAACTTATTATGGCTGGAAGAAACGACGTTGCAATTGCTGCTGCCTTGGAGGTCTATACAAAATCATCCTAATGGGGGTATTGACGAATCTCGTAGTTTGAGTATGTTCGAGAGGGAGAATCCGCCTACTTTCAGAGGTCGGTACGATCCTGATGGGGCACAGAAGTGACTTAAGGAGATTGAGAGGATCTTTCAGGTGATGAGTTACTCTGCAACGCAAAAGGTATGGTATGGTACTCATTTCAATATAAATATCCCTTCCTCTCCTCTCCCTTCCTAAAAATTGAACCAAACACATTTCAATATAAATATCCCTTCCCTTCCATCTACCTCGAACCAAACATACCGAGAGAGAGAGAGGGAGAGGAGAGAACTGTAAGAGAAATAGAGTATGGTTGATGATGTAATGAGTGAATTTCACCAGTAAAACATTCTATAATAAGGAATTTCGGGCGGGTCTGGGTACCCGCGGTTTAATTCTTTGTTACCCGGTCCGTCCATTATAAACCACCTTAAACCAACTCTTTCACCTGTTGAACCCGTTAAATCATTTAAATCCGCCCATTTCCTTTTATTTTTTCGATTTTTGCTAGTTTAGATTGGGTTTGCGAGTCTTGTCCACCCCTAACTATATCTATTGAAAAAGTTTTTTTTTTTTAAATTACATTTCGGATAACTTATATTAAGTTATTTAGTGACTACAATAAAGATGACTTTAAGCAACAGTGAAAAGCGGTGGCCTAAAGTTAAAAAATCATTGTTTGTTTTCTAGAAATCTTTCTACGAAGTTATCCGGTCTGTATTATATTTGAAAAAAAATTGCATTTCAAATAACTCATAGATAAATTGTCTAATGATTATAGCAAAAATGAGTTCAGGCAACCGTAAAAAAAAGTAGCCTAAAGTAAAGAAAACTGTTTCCATTAGACAATGTTTTCAAAATATTGTCTGATATAATATTGCCAAATGAAAAGTAAAACCTATTGAAAAACTTATAAAAAGTTATGTCATAAACAAAAATTTGATAAAGAAATTATAATATCATAAAACTTATAATAAATTATTCGATGAATAAAAATTTGATAAAAAATTATAATACCAAACTTTCAATAAATTATCCCATAACTTAAAATTCGACTTATAATTTACCAGTGTAAAACTATTTTATACCGTCGGTGTATTCTCATTAAATTCATATATTTTTAATTATTATTGAATTTGAAATATGAATTTAATTGGTATGCATTGACAGTGTAAAATAGTTTTACACCGTCAGTAAAGTAAATCGTGACCGTTAAATATTTATTAAAATTTAACTTTTATTTTAATTATTTATAAATATTAATCTCTTGAATTTTTTTTGTTACATAAAAGAAATATATATTCACATTTTTTTATTTTCCTTAAGAAAATATTTATTATAATAATTTTTTATTGATTACATAATTAATTATGCAATCATCCTTATGCAAGTATATTTGTTAACTTTCTTACAAGAATATTATTTATATATTTTATGCTTTTTGTTTTCTTTTTATTAATAATTAAAACTAAATTGACATTAAATTGATGTAGGTATGTAACCGTATGTTTGTGAAAGATTTATGGAAGACAATACTAAGGTGATACATGAATCTATCACGACTCTCAATTACGAAGATGCACATATGGCAGACATATAATATTCGTCGTCCTAGAGCAGAGTTGCTAATTGTTTGTTTTTATCAACATGCTTTCATTTATCATAATGTGTGCAGTGATACACTTGCCCTTTTATGAAAATGTGGGGAATGACATGTTTTTATCGTATAATGATATAGACGACAATCGAAGAATGAAGTCTCGTTCTCCAGAACCACATGGTGAATAACAACTCTATTTCCCGTGCTCATGAGAGAAGAATAATGTGACCGCTTTCTTGGGTCTTAAGAACTATGCCTAGTGAATTCCAATAAATCCTTTAACCCTCGAGTTGAAGAGATATTCAATTTACTCAAGCAATGGCCAATATACAGAGCTTCTCACAATCTATGTGAGCTTGCTCTAACATCACGACCACCCTAAAACTCTTAGACATCTCCACGCAATTAGGGGTTGTCGCTCATTGTACTTTTAACAAGTACAACTACCGCCTACTGTGGGGCCTTATTAAAATTGATCTAAGCCACCATCGCATCAGACAGACTAGATTGATACCCACATCTCCAACTCTTTTATCCAACACGGTGAATAAGAATGTAGAAATTCCGACCAATTGTGATTTTAGTGGCAATGAGAATGCCATGGTAGGAATCCATGCCGCCATGGACGACTTACGACTCCAGAATTAGTCTCTAAAGGACAATTCCTTCACATCAAGCAGTGTCAGTAAGAGACTGGCCCTCCTAACGAAACTAAAATTTTAGACACCTAACCTCTCTTTGATGAGATATGTGGGCACCAATGCCAAAGAACTTCAAGTCACTGTCATTGGCTAAGTTTGATGGATGTAGCGACCCCTAAGAACATATCGCCTCCATCAACACATACATGACAATTATTGGGGCCTTCTATTACCTAAAATTCAAGATTCTCTCTGGCACCTTCAGGGATACAATAGTAAGATGGTACATGAGCCTATCACGACTCTGAATTACTAGCTATTTGTCATACCCTAATTTTTGACCCCTCTAAGATGTCACATCATATAACATCTCAACTAATCCACCAAACTCAAAATAGATACCCAGAGCAGTCACTTGTTCACCAAGTACTCAGACTTGAGTTTCAAGCCAAGAAGCTCAGGCAAAGGGCCAATCAATGATTGAAATGATCCTCAACACATTCATCAAGGTCAATATGCTTCATTAATCTTCACATGATCTCCAATATCAAGGCATCAAACGTCAAATCCATCAAGGTCACCAGATTAGGGTTTTGAGCCTATCAGCGACTGAAATCAAGGCTTTCATTTGGGAAGACTCATAAAGCTTCAAAGCATGATCCAAAGAGATCAAGCATCTTCAAATGATTCCTACATAAATATACAATGCAAGATGTACTTCAATTCAAGTTCAACAACCCCCAATTTCATCTGGCCCATAATTAGGGTTTTTGACTTAGTTCGCCTGGGGAGTTGACCAAGACAATATCCCATGGCTCAAATCATAGCTCAAGGACCTCTAATTCTTCAATATAATCCACTCACATAATTCATTTAATAAGGAGAGATTGATTCATTTGAAATCTCCAAGAATACAGTTCATTTGGAAAAGTCAACAGTTTGAGATCACCTTTGACTTTTTAGAAATTTGGTCAACTATGGACTTTTAAGATCAAAATCATCAACATATGATTATTTAAGTCATTTGATCAAATAAATTCAAGAAAATCAACCAAGAATCAAGAAGTCAAGTAAAGTCAAAGTGGGAAACTTCAAAGACTTAGAAAAATTATAAGTGTTTTTAAGTGTTTTTGTCATAACTTCATGGGCAAGTAACTTCAGTTTTCAAGTACAAACTGGAAAAAAAAATTTCAACATGAAAGTTGTAGATCTTGATCCAATGAACAACTTTGTCACAAACAACATTTCCTTAAAAAATCAACCATTTGAGAAATATGGGCTCATAAAGTTCCTTCCAAAAACACTTAGAAAATTTCTCTGTTTAACCCTAGTTTTTTCTCAACTTCATGGCCAGTTTTCACCAAGTTCCCAAATAATTTTGAGGAAACACATAACAAGTGAATTGAAGTACATCATCTAAGCTTTCCGAAGAGTATTATATCATCTCTTAATTCAATTTGATCAAGGAGTTATGCATGGTGGAAGTAAGGCCCTTAAAGTTGGATTTTAGGCATGGCCAACTTTGCATTTTACCAATTTTGTGCAAGTACCTCCATAAATTGGTGCATCTCATTCAAATAATATCAGAATAGATCAAGAGGAATCAATTGCATCATTGCATCAAATTTGCAAGTGTAGCGGGGAAAATCTGATATCGAAGCCATGGGATTGACTCGAATCAATATTTCATTTGAAATCGCCACCGCGCTTTATTTTTTCAAAGGAAAAGGGAAAAGAACGAAAAACCCAAAGTTTTGTTTTTAAAACAAGAAAGAGAACTCAGGTTCGGGTGTTGATTATACAAGGGGAAGGTTTAAAGCACCCCTCATATCTGTGGTACTCCACAGGAACCTTTTTGAAAATTTGTGTCGTGTGTGTGCTAAAAAAAGGGTTTGTTTTATTTTTAAAATAAGCTCGGCAAAGCGTTAAGCTTTGTGCCTACATACCTCCTCGGTGCAATGGAGAAGTCAGAGCTAATGTAGTTCCGCTTAAAGGGAAAACATTTTAAAAAGCGAATAAACACTTTATCGTCGTCGGAGAGAAATACTCAGCCATTGATCTTGAGCATGAGAACAAACAAGTTCTTTGCGTCGCAAATGAAAGAAGGGCTCCAACTCGGATAAAATCAACGAGTATGCCACTAGCTCTCTCACGCGGAAAAGATCTCATTATATCAATCAATTTCAAAATCGTGGGGTATAACCACTCGTTTCGACAATTAACGGTGTCTAAACTTTGAAGAAAAAGGCCACTAAGGGCAAAAGATATTTTTTGAAGAAAAGTTTTGAAAAGGTTGCAAACATAAGAAGGTTTTGTAAAAAGAGAGAAGATTTTGAAAATTTAAGAATGGGAGGAGATGAAGAGGCTATCCTATTGCGTAAAATAAAAGCTAAGGAAAAGAACGGTCTAACCGAAATAAGAAGCCAACACTTGACATTATGAGTCAAGGTAGATTTCCCATCCTTTGGAATATCAATACTAACACATTAACACTTGGGGATCCAGATGAACATATTATCTTAGCACCACTTCGCATTAAGCACATTAAAATTCTGACAAAAATCGGGCAGAGTAACGGCTGTTTTTGGGTAAAATCCTTATCTCAATGCCTTGGAATTAACCATCAAGGGCTTTCAAGGAAATACCTGCACACATAAACAGACAACAATCCAATGCCAGACATACAGAACAATCACAGAGTAGTAACAGAATGAGAGTCCAGAGGTCCTAAGTCCATAAGTCCGAGTCTCCAGAATGCTAGGGATAGTAACCAATAGTCCAAAAGAGAGCCTTAGGTGTTTTTTAGATTTTTGTTATTTATTAGTGTTTTAGCATAAAAGTAAAGTATGGTCCAAGTGGACAAAGAGAAAATAGCGGAAACATAAACATATGTCCAAATGGACAAAGAGAAAATAGCGGAATATAAACGTCCAAATGGACAAAGAGAAAATAGCGGAATGTAAATATGATGAAATGATAAAATAAAGCGATAAAGCGAGAAATATAAAGAGCGGTATAATAAATTGCGGAAATTAAAGTTAGTTGTTAGATGTTAAAGATAACCATCTTGAAACTTGTCAAGTATGTTATTAAAGTTAGTAGTAAAGATCGATGGTGAGTGAAGGATGTTCTCGGATTTAAACTCAATGGAACTTTATCAGAAGCTTGATAAAATCATAGCGACTACACGATAAATTTCCATAAGTCTTAAATCAACCGCATACAATTCTCTTCCATATTTGATCTTTTTTGTTCGGGACACGAAATATTGCGCTATGTTAAGCAGATCGCCAAGTGATTTATGTAGAAATCACCCTGCAACGAGGCCGGTCAAAACTTTATGTGCTAATGCATGCGAGAGAAATGATATGTAGATCATTCTCCGAAAGCAATACCGCACGAAAAGAAAATAGGTAACGATCTAGTCTTTACTAAGAATCCATAAGAATTCTCAAAGTGTTAAGACTTTCATCGATCAAAAGAAAAAAAGGAGAAGAAGAAGATAAAATGCATAAAGTAAAGTCAACTCACACTATCATTAATATCGTTCATCTAATATTATGGATTTGGTCCTTTCAAACCTATCAACATCCTAGATCCAATGATATTAATGAAATGGAGGAAGAAGAATAAAATTCACAAAAGATAATCAACTCACACTATCATTAATATCATTCATCTAATATTATGGATTTGGTCCTTTCAAACCTATCAACATCCTAGATCCAATGATATTAATGAAATGGAGGAAGAAGGAAGCCAAAACAAGCATAAAAAAGGCAAAAAACCACATTCTGCCAGCAGGAAATCGATTTCATGCAAGGGGAAATCGATTTCCATAGTGCAGTTTTCAAAAAAAACAAGTTACGTTCAGCAGGAAATCGATTTCAGCCTTAAGGAAATCGATTTCATCAGTGTAAATTTCAGCAAAAACATCATTTAAAGGCATGAAACTTGATTTGAACAAATATACAAACACCTTATGATCACATATCAACTTGAGCACGAAATTTCCATCACAAAACCAGCAAATATCATCAATATAGCATCAAAGATGCATTGAACACAAGCAATAAAGATCTACATCATGGATCTAGCAAATTACCACTTCTTGAACAAAAGTCTTGGAGTAGCTTCAAGAGCAAGCACAAAGTGTATAGATCCTTCAAATTTGGAGATGAACAACCAAAGAAAAGAGAGAAATGTAGGAGGTTTAGTTCAAAATTAGCAAGATTCAATGTGAATCTCACTAATCTTATGAAAATGAACTTTGGGTGAGGGTTTTGGAAAGGGTGAGAAATGAATTTGCAAGCAATTTTTTGGCTCTCCAAGCTTGAGAAATGAGAGAGTAGTGGCCTCTATTTATAGGATGAGAGCAAGAGTAGTGGCAATTTGGTCATTTGCTCTTAGTTAATTAACTTGTGTTTAATTGGTGATTAAAGTGGCATTTAAATGGTAAAAAATGGTAAAATGAGGTTAAAATGGAATTAATGAAGGGAATTATTTTGGTGAGGTGGAAAATTGGTAAAATGAAAAAAATGGTCAAAGAAAATAGGTGCCAAAATCAAATCACGCTTCCCTCTCTATTTTTTTTGAATTTCGCCTTAAGGAAATCGATTTCCCCCAGGAGTGAAATCGATTTCACTCTGTTCCAGAAGAGAATTTGGCGCAAAATACACTAGGGAAATCGATTTGCCCAGGAGGGAAATCGATTTCATGCTGTCCAGAATGTGATTTTGTTGAAAATTGCTGTAGGGAAATCGATTTTATCAGTCCAAAATGTGGAAAATGCCTTGTTTATTGCATGTCTTGGCTTGGTACCTACAAAACAAAAGCCTACAAAGAAACAAAGCAATATTTTTGGTATTTGGGTTAGTATAATATGCATACAAGATAAACAATCATTGGTGCTTGACGGTCCCTCTTATTGATGAGGTGAGTGCAACACCACAAACAAAACTTCTAAGTGAAGCTCTTGATTAATGATTGGGATATGAATGATATATGATCTTAGGGTCAAAAATTGGGGTATGACAGATGCCCCTATTTAAGTTTCTTCGATCCGGAGGTACGATGATTGCAAATCTTCGTTTTGACGAGATTGAAGAGACTTAAATATATAAAACACACAATTTTTGATCCTAAGATGCAATGCAAAGGTTTAATGAATGCATATGATGATGATGAAACATAGCAACACTGGGGATGCAAAGGAAATCCACTGGGAACACAAAATGTCTTTGTGGGAAGAATTCCACTGGGGAAGATAAGAATCTGTTGGAGAGACGAAACTTTGATGGGAAAAGAAACTTCACTGGGGAAAACATTTCGCGCCAGAGAGGTTAAAGCATCACCTTTCACTAGGGTGAGAAAAGGGGACATCCTCTTTCACTGGGGATGAGAAATATGCATCCTCTTTCACTGGGGAATCAGAATACTATCCTTCGTTAACAGAGAACACACCATCGTTCCACTGATGATATGAATAGAAATGCATCGACGTACCACTGACGATGAAGATAACAAAATACACCCACGTTCCACTGAAGGTGAACTACCAACGTCCCACTGAAGGTAGAAAGAGATGTATCGCCGTACCACTAACGATAACATATACCAACATTCCACTGAAGGTATTGAAGAAAAATACATCGACGTACCACTGACGATGAAGATAACAAAATACACCAACGTTCCACTGAAGGTGAACTACCAACGTCCCACTGGAGGTAGAAAGAGATGTATTGCCGTACCACTAACGATAACATATACCAACGTTCCACTGAAGGTATTGAAGAGAAATGCATCGACGTACCACTGACGATGAAGATAACAAAATACACCAACGTTCCACTGAAGGTGAACTACCAACGTCCCACTGGAGGTAGAAAGAGATGTATCGCCGTACCACTAACGATAACATATACCAACGTTCCACTGAAGGTATTGAAGAGAAATGCATCGACGTACCACTGACGATGAAGATAACAAAATACACCAACGTTCCACTGAAGGTGAACTACCAACGTCCCACTGGAGGTAGAAAGAGATGTATCGCCATACCACTAACGATAACACATACCAACGTTCCACTGAAGGTATTGAAGAGAAATACATCGACGTACCACTGACGATGAAGATAACAAAATACACCAACGTTCCACTGAAGGTGAACTACCAACGTCCCACTGGAGGTAGAAAGAGATGTATCGCCGTACCACTAACGATAACACATACCAACGTTCCACTGAAGGTAAGCTACCAATTCAATAGTTGAAGGTAGGAGAAAATTGAATTACCGCCATAATAGTTGACGATGAGCTACTGAGAATATTAAGCTGCCGCTAAGAATAGGGATCAACTTCTTCTTTAATCAAGGACATGGCTTGAGAAAAGGAACTGGATGCAAACTGTCACTTCTGATGAAGGGACTTACCATTTGCTGAGCTTCTTCCATTTGGATGCAAACTGTCACTTACACTGAAGAGACTTACCATTTGCTGAGCTTCTTCCACTTGGAATCAAGAAGTTCATAAAGTATGAGAGATTATCACTTGATTGGAAGATAAGATTAATATGTGGAGACATACAAACTTGCTCAAATAAAGAGACTTGCATTTATTGTCAACAAAACATGCTAAGGACAGAACCTGCCCCTTGCTTTCAAGTACAAATTCCAACGGAGTGCAATGACAACACTGCCGGGAAATAAGCCTTTCAATATCTGATAAGAACATCAATCACAAATGAATTTTCCATTGTTGAGGAAAGCATAATCCTTAAGAGGTGCAAAATAAATGCCTCCTCAATCTAGGTTTCCCAGCCTAGAGAGGTTCAAAATAGTATTGCAAGAGGCCAAAGTTCAACTCCAAGAACAAACTGGATAGAAACGGCCAAACAAAGCTTTGCCCCTTGAGGAATAAACTCAACTGATGATTAATTCCATCCTAACAAGTGATCTGAGGAGGAACACCGAAGCAAAATTCTTCCACAAGGACCAAACTCAGTGGGGATTATCAATCTCTGCAAGGGATTTACAGATCATCTTCTTCTTATAAAAAAGATTGGACAACACATCAAGCTCTATTATGGGGAAATCAGAGAAAATTTCTGTGGAGAAAATCACCATTCCGAACTTGCAGAGGAAATAAGAAGTTAACATCAAAGCAAACAAGTTAACATGCGGGGAATTTTAGTTCAAAACTCAACACGAGGTGAGAAAGAAAACCCAACAGTCAACCGTTGTCTCAAAACTTCTTGGTAGAGAGTGACATACTCTGGACTAATCATGGCAACAACCTTTGTACTTCAAGCTAATGAGGTGATCAAGGTAACTTCTGATTCACAACTTGCCCCAGACTACATAGTCTATGAAAGGAAACTACCTCAAAAAGGTTCATAGAGATCCTTGGCATCATGAAGACTTGGAATAATCTTCCCCAGATCAACAGATTCTTGGAGAGATTTGTCAAATCTCGACGTAGCTGCCCCAGATTGACTAAACTTGGCACATTCTTTTACTCGACAAAGTCTTCGAGCTTTGCCCCATGATGGTAATTAAACTTGCAAAAGCATTATACTGGGAAAACAACATGCCCCTGGCGATGTTTTAGTTTTCTACTGATGATCAGATGTAAACTTCCTGGATGTCAAACAAATGTTTACAAGCAGAAAAATGTTTATTCTGAGAATGATAATGAAAATGCAACAATTATGTAAGTCTTGAAGTTTCAAAAAGATGTCGCAAAACCTTGTGAACGAATCACTGGTTAAGAGATGACATTGATTTTTGTATGCATATGATACCAACACAAGTTTTCAGCATAACCGATAGGAGTCAGGAACGCTTTCTTGTTTAAGTATGCTTTCGAAATAAACCCTGCTTCAATTAGGACTTTTGAGGGTTGTAACGTGGCCTGGTTCACGGTTTTCAGAAAAAAAAAATTTAGGCTCAAAGTTTATTTAGCCCACCCCAACTTCGTGATGTTCTCCAGTCCTATGTTCAGTTAATTCAACATGAGTATTCATCTCTCAAAAGGATTGTATGCCATTAAAGATCCAATGAAACTTTCTTGGGAGTAGCAGTCACCTCTTTTTGTCTTCGTTTTTGTATTCACACAGATTTGTTCATTTTTGAGGACTTTTGCTTTGTAGTCCTTTCTTTTCACTTTTCACTCTTTTCTCTTTTTTTTTTTTTATTTCCCTAACTTTTGCCTGGACTGATTCTTTTGAATTGGTCGTCTAGCGGGATGCTCTAACTTTTGCCTAAGTCACTTGTTTTCAAGTTTTTGACTTAGCGAGCTTTTTTCTTCTTTCTTTTTTCTTTCTTTTTTATTCTCTTGATTTGAACAAATCGTGTGACATTGACTTTGTCTTGACTTGTTGAGAGGGTTGTGACTGCCTCATTCTTTGGCGGATGCAGGATAACCATTGTGGTTTCACATTTTCCAGCCTTTTGATGCGCGGGGAATAACCATTGTGGTTTTCCATGATCCAACCATTGATGTGGATATGACGTATTCGACCCTTGGATGCACAATCCTTTTTGAAATATGAACGCTCGGTCAAATCAACTGAACACTATCCTGCCCCAGGTTAAAAATTAGGGTTTTTCGTTTAGAAAAGAAACTCCTACTTCAAGGCTCAAAAGGGGTTAACAAGGGATTATCTTCCTTATATCTCCGGTGTTTGGGAATTTGAAACAATGCATGTACATCATCAACAGGGTTTTATTCAAAAGCATACTACCAGAAATTTTGCGTTTTCAGATCATCATCCTCCCTCCAATCTTTGCATAAGCAAGAGTTTGGCAAAAGCAATTGGTATCATAATGCATAAAAACAAATAAACATGAGTGAAACGAATGGATTACTTCAAGACAAACATTATCATTGTGTTAGCATTAACATTCAAAAATAAACAAGTTTCTATATGTAAACAATGCATTGAAAAACAAGAAATATTACGAATGAAAACCAGTAAGAATTCTAAAAAATGAGAAAACTCTCTCCATCTGGGCATATGCTGAACGAAACATCTTTCGAACTTCTGGATACCATCAATAGTGATTCAATCATGCTTTGGCAAAGAATTGGCTTGAACATCATAACCAACATCTTGGAAAGTCAAAATACCAGCATGGATTAATCTTTGAACTTCATTTTTTAGAGGCCAGCAATCCTCTAAGCCATGTTCAGGAGCATTCTGATGAAAAGCACAAGTAGCGTCAGCTTTGTACCACCAAGGGAGTTTCTTAGGCATAGGAGGCGGTAACCTTATCTGAACCAAATTCTTACAAATCAAAGCAGGGTACAATTATGTGTAAGTCATGGGGATGGGATCAAAATTCCCCTTTTGAGATTAATTTTGCTCGTTCGGTGGAAGAGCTTGTTGACGAGTACTTTGCTGATAATCTGGCACTGCATGAACTGAATTGGGCACAAGGATGACATGCTGACGTTGATGATGGTTAACTCCTCTGATTCTCTTCTTTGAAAAGTCATTACCAAACTTCTTCACACTACCAGTTGAGTTACCTTCTTCAAGCAAACATTCCATTCGGACCTCTTTTTCTAGAAGCAATTTCATATCCACCTCTCCATGGGAGTCAGTAGGTGTATGGACTACTATCCCCTTAGGAAAGGATGAATTCAGAGTTTCAAGAAAGACCTTTGCTATCCTTTCTTCCATTATAGGAGGATTGACTTGGGAAATAACTAGAGCCTCAACTAGAGCAGTCAGATGCTCCATACCAGCCTTCAAAGTAACCACCTCTTTGCGGAGTTCAAGAATCTCTTGTTTGATACTTTCCATTTCTTCTTAGCACGAGCGTTGTACTGATGATACCAGGAGAAAGGAAATAAGGCTCTGGAAAACTTCTTTAGAAAGCAAGACCAAATGCAGAATGATGCATGCAATGCAGATGATCTTTTTATTTTTTTATTATTTGAGTTTCAAGGAACTTAAGATATTAACTTGTAAACACTCAAACATCGGACTAAAGCTTTGATTAAGTTATCATCAAAATCAGTCATCCATTTTGGTGGATTAGAATTTTCACCCCATCAACACCCAAGATCCACTGAGTTTGATGAAACTTATGATGTTTACAAGGAAAGACCTCTAAGTTCCTTGAAAATCAAAAGAAAAAGAGTTTTCATGGATGCATGAATGCATGGTTTATGCATCAACCACAACCAAGAGTACGCAAGGTCACATAAGATCATAGTTCAAAGGTTCGACGTCACGAGCATGGAGCCAGGGGTCCAACCATCCCAAAAGGTATGATCTAGGGAATTTTGTACCTGCCGATCAGGTTCTACAAAGGTTCCCAGAGTTTTCAATCTTCTATCGGATATTACCGGCACGCACAATTGCTCATGGGCGCCAATAATATGCCTAAAAAGACCTCGTCTGAGCGTAGTATCGCATGACAACAAGCTCAAATTGGTACTTGATCTTGTTTCTGCACTACATCCTAAAAAGGCTTAGATTGGTTAAAAGGGTTCTAGGCCATTCAGCTTCTACGGACACTCACTATTGAAAGTAATAGCGTTATCACGATGGTTCGTAACAACATCTACCACCTTCCATGAGGCCTCCACTGATTGGGGTTCCACCATATGATGCTCATGTTAAGGATTGCTCCTGACATGCAACTATTGGTTTTACCACCTCCTATCTCAAGTTACTCACCAAAGTTCGGGTTAGAACTTTATCTCATCACAGAGGAACCATCGAGCACAAAAAGAAAAAGAAAAATAAAATAAACAAACAAAGCACACAACAATATTTACAAATAAAACACACAGATAAACAAAAATAGGCTTAACACACTTAAAACTGGCTCCCCAGTGAAGTCGCCATTTTTCTGTAGCGGGGAAAATCTGATATCGAAGCCATGGGATTGACTCGAATCAATATTTCATTTGAAATCGCCACCGCGCTTTATTTTTTCAAAGGAAAAGGGAAAAGAACGAAAAACCCAAAGTTTTGTTTTTAAAACAAGAAAGAGAACTCAGGTTCGGGTGTTGATTATACGAGGGGAAGGTTTAAAGCACCCCTCATATCTGTGGTACTCCACAGGAACCTTTTTGAAAATCTGTGTCGTGTGTGTGCTAAAAAAGGGTTTGTTTTATTTTTAAAATAAGCTCGGCAAAGCATTAAGCTTTGTGCCTACATACCTCCTCGGTGCAATGGAGAAGTCAGAGCTAATGTAGTTCCGCTTAAAGGGAAAACATTTTAAAAAACGAATAAACACTTTATCGTCGTCGGAGAGAAATACTCAGCCATTGATCTTGAGCATGAGAACAAACAAGTTCTTTGCGTCGCAAATGAAAAAAGGGCTCCAACTCGGATAAAATCAACGAGTATGCCACTAGCTCTCTCACGCGGAAAAGATCTCATTATATCAATCAATTTCAAAATCGTGGGGTATAACCACTCGTTTCGACAATTAACGGTGTCTAAACTTTGAAGAAAAAGGCCACTAAGGGCAAAAGATATTTTTTGAAGAAAAGTTTTGAAAAGGTTGCAAACATAAGAAGGTTTTGTAAAAAGAGAGAAGATTTTGAAAATTTAAGAATGGGAGGAAATGAAGAGGCTATCCTATTGCGTAAAATAAAAGCTAAGGAAAAGAACGGTCTAACCGAAATAAGAAGCCAACACTTGACATTATGAGTCAAGGTAGATTTCCCATCCTTTGGAATATCAATACTAACACATTAACACTTGGGGATCCAGATGAACATATTATCTTAGCACCACTTCGCATTAAGCACATTAAAATTCTGACAAAAATCGGGCAGAGTAACGGCTGTTTTTGGGTAAAATCCTTATCTCAATGCCTTGGAATTAACCATCAAGGGCTTTCAAGGAAATACCTGCACACATAAACAGACAACAATCCAATGCCAGACATACAGAACAATCACAGAGTAGTAACAGAATGAGAGTCCAGAGGTCCTAAGTCCATAAGTCCGAGTCTCCAGAATGCTAGGGATAGTAACCAATAGTCCAAAAGAGAGCCTTAGGTGTTTTTTAGATTTTTGTTATTTATTAGTGTTTTAGCATAAAAGTAAAGTATGGTCCAAGTGGACAAAGAGAAAATAGCGGAAACATAAACATATGTCCAAATGGACAAAGAGAAAATAGCGGAATATAAACGTCCAAATGGACAAAGAGAAAATAGCGGAATGTAAATATGATGAAATGATAAAATAAAGCGATAAAGCGAGAAATATAAAGAGCGGTATAATAAATTGCGGAAATTAAAGTTAGTTGTTAGATGTTAAAGATAACCATCTTGAAACTTGTCAAGTATGTTATCAAAGTTAGTAGTAAAGATCGATGGTGAGTGAAGGATGTTCTCGGATTTAAACTCAATGGAACTTTATCAGAAGCTTGATAAAATCATAGCGACTACACGATAAATTTCCATAAGTCTTAAATCAACCGCATACAATTCTCTTCCATATTTGATCTTTTTTGTTCGGGACACGAAATATTGCGCTATGTTAAGCAGATCGCCAAGTGATTTATGTAGAAATCACCCTACAACGAGGCCGGTCAAAACTTTATGTGCTAATGCATGCGAGAGAAATGATATGTAGATCATTCTCCGAAAGCAATACCGCACGAAAAGAAAATAGGTAACGATCTAGTCTTTACTAAGAATCCATAAGAATTCTCAAAGTGTTAAGACTTTCATCGATCAAAAGAAAAAAAGGAGAAGAAGAAGATAAAATGCATAAAGTAAAGTCAACTCACACTATCATTAATATCGTTCATCTAATATTATGGATTTGGTCCTTTCAAACCTATCAACATCCTAGATCCAATGATATTAATGAAATGGAGGAAGAAGAATAAAATTCACAAAAGATAATCAACTCACACTATCATTAATATCATTCATCTAATATTATGGATTTGGTCCTTTCAAACCTATCAACATCCTAGATCCAATGATATTAATGAAATGGAGGAAGAAGGAAGCCAAAACAAGCATAAAAAAGGCAAAAAACCACATTCTGCCAGCAGGAAATCGATTTCATGCAAGGGGAAATCGATTTCCATAGTGCAGTTTTCAAAAAAAACAAGTTACGTTCAGCAGGAAATCGATTTCAGCCTTAAGGAAATCGATTTCATCAGTGTAAATTTCAGCAAAAACATCATTTAAAGGCATGAAACTTGATTTGAACAAATATACAAACACCTTATGATCACATATCAACTTGAGCACGAAATTTCCATCACAAAACCAGCAAATATCATCAATATAGCATCAAAGATGCATTGAACACAAGCAATAAAGATCTACATCATGGATCTAGCAAATTACCACTTCTTGAACAAAAGTCTTGGAGTAGCTTCAAGAGCAAGCACAAAGTGTATAGATCCTTCAAATTTGGAGATGAACAACCAAAGAAAAGAGAGAAATGTAGGAGGTTTAGTTCAAAATTAGCAAGATTCAATGTGAATCTCACTAATCTTATGAAAATGAACTTTGGGTGAGGGTTTTGGAAAGGGTGAGAAATGAATTTGCAAGCAATTTTTTGGCTCTCCAAGCTTGAGAAATGAGAGAGTAGTGGCCTCTATTTATAGGATGAGAGCAAGAGTAGTGGCAATTTGGTCATTTGCTCTTAGTTAATTAACTTGTGTTTAATTGGTGATTAAAGTGGCATTTAAATGGTAAAAAATGGTAAAATGAGGTTAAAATGGAATTAATGAAGGGAATTATTTTGGTGAGGTGGAAAATTGGTAAAATGAAAAAAATGGTCAAAGAAAATAGGTGCCAAAATCAAATCACGCTTCCCTCTCTATTTTTTTTGAATTTCGCCTTAAGGAAATCGATTTCCCCCAGGAGTGAAATCGATTTCACTCTGTTCCAAAAGAGAATTTGGCGCAAAATACACTAGGGAAATCGATTTGCCCAGGAGGGAAATCGATTTCATGCTGTCCAGAATGTGATTTTGTTGAAAATTGCTGTAGGGAAATCTATTTACCCAAGAGGGAAATCGATTTCATCAGTCCAAAATGTGGAAAATGCATTGTTTATTGCATGTCTTGGCTTGGTACCTACAAAACAAAAGCCTACAAAGAAACAAAGCAATATTTTTGGTATTTGGGTTAGTATAATATGCATACAAGATAAACAATCATTGGTGCTTGACGGTCCCTCTTATTGATGAGGTGAGTGCAACACCACAAACAAAACTTCCAAGTGAAGCTCTTGATTAATGATTGGGATATGAATGATATATGATCTTAGGGTCAAAAATTGGGGTATGACAGCAAGGTATGAGAATTTTCAAATCCCATGTGATTATGTAATGATTACAAAATGGAATTTATGGCCAATTGGTGAATCATCAAAACAATCCTTCCAAGGCCAATTGGATGCTCCTACACATCATAAATGAGTTATAATATCTGATAGAATCAAGGTCTAGGTCTTGATCAAGCGGAATCAAAAATTCATCATTGCATTTCCAAAGATATTTCCCATTTTTCTTCACTCCTAAGCTTCACTCCAAGTGACATCACTTTGCTCACTTCACTCTCTTACTATCTCAGTCCAATTGACTATAAATAGAGAGTTCTTTCTCATTCAAATTCACTCCAAAGCAACTTCAATTCTTTATTTCCTCAAACTCTCTCCTTTTGCTGATTTTTAAAAAGTTCCATGGAATAAAGAAGAGAATTCTTCAAACCAGAACCCTTCCCTTGAAAATGAGCATTCACACACCTCAAACACATCATATATGATCTATCCAAACACTTGTCCATGATTTGTAGCACCAGGATCACTGTCCACTTTCAACTTGAAGCTTGAGCAGTTGGGGTCGGGTTGAAAGTTTTAGAAGGTGCCAAGACAATCTAAGCACATCAATATCTTTCTTGAGGTCTAAGGAAGCTATCCAGCTGCTTACAACACTTTAGTAACAACTGAATCATCATCTCCCATCTTCACTTCAAGCTCTTGCAAGAGGAATCGAGTAGAGTAATTCAGAGTCATTCAAAGTAAAGCAAGCTTTCCTTTAGCATCCTTGAGGTCCCAGGAAGCTATTCCAATGATCAAAACATTGTTGGGAGCTCTCCATCCCAACCTTCGATCTCAGTTTCAGAGGTAAGGAACTCAAACTCTATGATTCTTGCATCCTTTTTTATATAACTCGATACCATCTTGTTCAGCATCATCAGAGGATCAAAATCCCTCTATTAGCATTCAGTTATTCATCATGATCATCATTTAATTTTATTTTTAAGAATTAGGGTTCTTAGTGTTCATATCAAAATTATTGAGATATACTTAAAATAAATGAACTCTAAGATCACACCATTGGATTCCTCGTCCAAAATCAAGCAAGTTTCATGTTTGGATCATAGCATTAGGTTGAGAATTGAGAGAGATAGAAAATTCAAATTTTTGAGAGCTTGAGGTTGAAGACGACCATGGCGCCGTTTTTTGAATCTCTGAAATGTTTGAAAAATATAATTAATTGAAGTCATTTGGTTGAGAAGCCACACGCGTGGCTCAGTTGGTAATGTTTTGTGTTGGTGGCTTAAAGGGCGTGGGTTCAAACCTTGGCAAGTCCAAACCTTTATTTTTTACCATTATTTTCTTTCATTTTCTTCACAACTTCACTAAATTATTTAAACTATCAAAATCAATCATTTTTTATTGATTTTTTGCACACTCCTCATTTATATATATATATATATATATATATATATATATATATATATATATATATATATATATATATATATATATATTATGAATATCCAAAAAAATCACAAAAATAATATTTATTTGATGTATTTTTAATTAGTTGAAAAAGGCATATTTTTAAGTATTTTAATACTTGAAAAAATCATAATTTTTTATTTCTTTTCTCATCTAATCATTTTCAAACCTCTGTGTGATCAAATATTTTTGTTTTAAATAATGTTTGGTGTACATACCATGTTCATCTTGATTTAAATGTCTTTAAATTTTAAAATTAAACTGTTTGTTAGTATCAATCAATCGTACGCTAAGGGTTTTCAATCAACAAAACTCTTCATGTTTTGAAACTACTAACAACTTTTGGGCCTCTTAAAGAGTGTAAGACCCAACCCTTTTTCTTTCTTTTTTCCAA
Source organism: Vicia villosa (assembly GCF_029867415.1). Classification (NCBI taxonomy): domain Eukaryota; kingdom Viridiplantae; phylum Streptophyta; class Magnoliopsida; order Fabales; family Fabaceae; genus Vicia; species Vicia villosa. The sequence goes on from NW_026705254.1 coordinate 219,269, forward strand.
ATAAATCATCTTTCATCTGTTTCCCATAAACAATAACAAAACTTCTGGGCAACTCCCTAAGTATAAGTCACATTCCTTTGTACATACTTGTCTGTTTTAAAAACCTTGTTTTCTGTACAAACTTTCTCATCCCCTTTTAAATCTCTGGTACTAAGAGGAGCATTATTCTCGGTGAAACTGCTCTTAGACCTTTGGGCATCTCTTCTGGCTTATAAGCCCCGAGCCTTCTTTTCTTGTATTTTCATCTGTTTTTCAAAACAAAACCCTGGTACTAAAAGGAGCATTATTCCCGGTGAAACTGCTCTTAGACCTTTGGGCCTCTCTTTTGAGTTATAAGCCCCAAACTTCAATTTTTCTTTTTCAAACTTCAAACTGTTTTCAATCAAACTCTCAAATTGTTTTCAATCAAACTTCAACTTTGTTTTCAATCTAATCTTAAATTGTTTTCAACCTTCAACTGTTTTCAAATCACCTTCTCATCTATTTTTGTTCAAATCCTCTGGGCTTCTCCTTGAGTATAAGTCTCATCCCTTCTTTCTCATCTCAGATTCTTGGGCCTCTATTATAGTATAAGACCAAACACCTTTTGTTCATACAGTAAATAAACCTTTTCTGGATTGGCAACCTAGACCTGATTGCTCTTAATTGCTCAAGAAACTGGCTGCATGTAGAACTGACATCACCAACACACAGTACTGGCAAGAGGTACTGAAGAATGGAAACTATAGCACAACAAAGATGTACCACATTCTTAGAGGAGAGAAGACACAGGTAACTTGGAGGAAAATTTTCTTCAAAAACTTGGCTAGACCAAGGGCACAATTCCACTTGTGGCTGGTTCTTATGGGGAGAGTTAGCACCAAGATAATACTTCAGAAATTTGGTATAACAATTGATCTGATTTGTGCTTTTTGTAAGGAGCATGAGACCTTGGAGCACCTTTATTTTGAATGTGATTGGACTAAATCACTATGGATAGAAATGCTTCAATGGATAGGCTACTGCAGGATTCCGACTGTGTGGGAACAGGAAAAGAAATTGATCAGTGAGGAATCATTGAAAAAGGGTTGGCGGAGGCAATTTCTAAAAGCATCAGCTTCCGAGCTTCTCTATGGCATTTGGCAAAACAGAAATTTCATTATCTTTGCAAATGGTGATGAAGATGCAAATTCGTGTGAGTTTGTTAAAAATATTGTAATAGCTAGATGTTCTAGGAATAGAAATCTTAGCAAACACACTAGTGATTTTACTCTTGTAGAGAGCAATTAGCTCATTGTTATGGTTTGATTAAACCTGAATCAGTTGATCGGCATTTGTACCTCATTGTTTTTGGAAATAAAATTTCTTATTTGATTCCAAAAAAAACATTTATTTTGGGCTTCTCCTTGAGTTATTAGACCCAACATCTTTTCTTTTATTTTCTTTTTATTAAAATACTTCATTGTTTCCATAAAAAACTTTCAACTGTTAACAAGGCTCTATACATACATCAATTTTGGGCCTCATCTTCATACTGTGAGTTTTTATAGCTTTCATTTACTACTTTAAATACCTTATCAAATATAAACTGTATATATACCGCTTAGATCTCCCTCAGAGAAAAACTCTAAGACAAATAAACGTGTATATATTTTATAGGATTATGACCAGGATTGAGAATTACTTCCCGATGAAGCCTCTCCTAATTAGAACAACATAGATTCTTGCCAGAAGATGAATTATTCCCGGTGAAACATCTTGAAACCCATAGATCAACAATAGGGCACACCCACCTGAAGAGGATTATTTCTCGGTGAAACCTCTGAAGGATAGAAAACACTTAGAAAGGGGGGGTTTGAATTAGTGTAGCTTTAAAACTTGTAAGATAAAAACAATTTGCACAATGATTTTTATCCTGGTTCGTTGTTAACTAAACTACTCCAGTCCACCCCCTTGGAGTGATTTACCTCACCTGAGGATTTAATCCACTAATCACACGAGATTACAATGGTTTTCCACTTAGAAACACTCTAAGTCTTCTAGAGTATCCTGATCACAACTTGATCACTCTAGGAATAATCTGCTTAGACAACTTCTAAGACTTGCTAGAGTATACTGATCAACAACCTGATCACTCTAGTACTTACAACTTAATGTAAACAAATTATTTTAAGAGTTACAATGCTTCTTATAAAGCTATTATCACAACTGTGATTTTCTCTTAAGTTTAAGCTTAAATCTCACTAAGATATTACATCAGCAATGTAGTGAGTTTGATGATGAAGTTTGAGAGCTTTTGAATTTGACAGCGTTTCTGTATATTGCACAAGTGTTGTAATTCGTAAGTTGTAACCTTGCTTCTCATCAGAACTTCATATTTATAGGCACTTGAGAAGATGACCGTTGGGAGCATTTAATGCTTTGCGTATTCCGTACAGCATTGCATTTAATGTTTCACTCTTTTGTCAACTACCTCGAGCCTTGTTTTTGTCGTGTCTACTGACGTTGCCTTTAATAGCTTCTAACGTTCCTTTTGTCAGTCAGAGTAGCCTGCTAGTCTAGTACTTGCTTCTGATCTGATGTTTGTGTAAACAACGTTTGAATGTCATCAGAGTCAAACAGCTTGGTGCAGAGCATCTTCTTGTCTTCTGACCTTGAAGTGCTTCTGAGCGTGATACCATGAGAACTTCAGTGCTTCTGCTTCTGATCTCAAGTTCTTCTGATGCTTCCATAGACCCATGTTCTGATTCTGCTTGACCATCTTCTGATGTCTTGCCAGACCATGTTCTGATGTTGCTGCTGAACCTTCTGAGTCAGTGCTTCTTGCGCTGATTTTGTGCATACTCTTTATATAATTCCTGAAATGGAAATTGCATAGTATTAGAGTACCACATTATCTCATACAAAATTCATATGCTTGTTATCATCAAAACTAAGAATATTGATCAGAACAATTCTTGTTCTAACAATCTCCCCCTTTTTGATGATGACAAAAACATACATAAATGATATGAATTTGCGATCAGAATATCAGACGGCTAAAGACAATTACACAGCTATAGCATAAGCATATAAACATAGTGTGTGAATATGTCTCCCCCTGAGATTAACAATCTCCCCTGAAATAAATACTGGAAGAATTTTATAAATAAAGGACTTCCCTGAGTATTTTCCATTTCAGTTGAGACGATCACATATGCTTAGATCTTTCAGAACATACACAGCTTCTGATTCTTGCTTCCATAGGACAGCTTCAGAACTTGAATTTCTTCGATCTTCAGAACATTCAGCTTCTGATTCTTGCTTCCATTGGACAGCTTCAGAGCTTGAATTTCTTCTTGAATCATTGCATGCTATATTGTATCAGAACATTATTGAATGTACCAGAGCATCATCGGAGCATCTCTACATCCTGAAATGTTACAGAACAAACTAAACGACAAAAGTCAGCATGAATGAATCAGAACATAAAATATGTATCAGAACATATAATTATGTATCAGAGCAAACACAAGTAATGTTACAGAGCATATTTTATAACTAAAAACATGCATCAGAACATATAAGAAATAAGAATGTGTTAGAGCATATTCTATCATTAGAATATCAGAACATTCTTCCTTCTTGCTTCTGATCTTGAAGCTTTGTAGCATTCAGCTTGCTTCAAGTTCCATGAGCTTGTTTCTATACAGAATTGCTTTTCCCCATGTCTGTGCTTCTTATGTTGAGCTTTAAAGAGGATCTTCAATTCCTGAAAAAACACTCAAAGACATAGAACTTTGCAAGTTCTGTTAGAAATGTGGAGCCTTTCTCCCAGCAACTGATAGAGTAGATCAGATCATTTATCACATCTTTCTCCCCCTTTTTGTCATAACATCAAAAACATAAAAGATTCAGATGGAAAAAAAAAAGAAACAATATGAGAGAAGAAAAGATAAATTTCATTGATTTTCCAAAGAGAGAAATTCATCAGAAGTACAAGAGGGATGCTAGGAAAAACAGATGCAGCAACCAAAGAAAAAAACTAAGACTCAAAGACTAAGATGACCCTAGCTTGGACATGATCTTGGCCAGCATGTCATGAATCCCATTGTTGCTCTCAGTCTGCCTCTCCATGAAGGTGCGGAATTCAGCATTGATCGTGCATTGCTCATCCATGCGAGAAGATAGCTCAGCCTGGTTCTTCTGAATAACTTCCAGAGTCCTTGCGAGACGAGAAGGTTCATCAGAAGAAGCTTCACAACTTCTGTCTAGAGGGATAGCGTTCTGAACCGCAGCTTCCATGATCAGATCATCACCTTGATGTTCTTCAACAGGAATATTGTCAGCAGGATGATCTTCAGCATCTGCTTATTCCATAGAAGCATCTCCATACTCTGCAGCAGGCACCTCAGAATCTCCACTCTCAAGAGCCTGAAGAATGGCAGCTAGATTCCTTGGAGCAGAAGGACCTTCAACTTCTGGAGGATCAGCAACTTCTGGAATGATCAAGCTTGAGTCTTCCTCAGAAGGATTTGCCCTCAGCAAGTCAAACAAGAATTTGAAGTCTTCAGTCAGAACTGGATACTGAGGTCTCCAGACCACAATATCTCTGCAAGGGTTAGCTTCCATTGCTGCAGCAATTCTTGCTTCCTCAAGTTCATCAGTGAACAACTTCTCTTCAAGAATATATCTCCCTCCGAGACGACTGAACCAGAAGTCTTCATAACTCCTCAAAATTCCACAAGGGCGTGGAGCAGTTTCTACACAAATTTCCCGAAGTTCTTCAAAACAAGCATCTTCTTTTCTTCGGAAGATTCTCCAGAACTTTCGCATAGCAACATCATTCAAGCCAGAACTTTCAACAATTCTGAGAGTATCAAAGACTCTTCTGAGATTCCTCTTTATCATTTCAAAATTTACACCAATAGGGTACTCTCGGCGGGATTTTATTTTGGTTATTGGAGAAACAAGGTTAGGGACAGAATAGGGTTGAGGCTCTCTATCCAACCGAAAAGATGATTCTGCTTCATTCTCAGAATCTAACACTACCATCTCAGCTTCAGGACGAGGCTTAGGAGTGTAGTTGCAGTCACGGAGCAATTGCTCATGTGATGCAGAATCTGGAAGACCAGAACCAGAGGGGTTGTTTTGAGAGGTGGAAGGAATGGGTTCAAAGTGTGCATGAGGAGGTGGTTGAGAAGTGGATATATTTGTGTGAGGTGGAAAGAGTGTTTGTAGGGGTGGTATATCAAGAACAGGATTTCCAAGGGCCTGGTCAGAAGCAAGGTTGGATGTGGGTGGAGATGAAGGAATGGGAGCATTTTTGATGGGTGAGGGAGGAGGAGTAAGGTTTTTGGTTATAGGAGAGGAAGGAGGCGTGAGAACATGGACTTTTATGGGTGATTCTGATGGGGCTATTTCTGGTTAATTTACTGGTTCAGGGTTTTGAGCAACAGCTATTGGTGCAACTTCTGAACGTAAAGTAGGAACAGAATCAGGTTCAGAGAGATGAATACCTTTGGATACCTTCTGAACAGCTTCAAACACAGCCTCAAGCTTCTTCTGCTTCTTACTCTTCTGCTCTTCCACAATCTTAGCCTTTCCAAGAGAGATTTCTCTTCTTCTGGCAGATTCACGAGCTTCCTTCTTACTGTCAACAATCTTCTGACCTTCAACTGCTTGAGTTGTTGGTCCTTGAGATATTTTAACTTGCTGATTCACAGCTTCTTGAACATCCTCATCATCATCAGAGGCATTTAATATTAATTTTCTTTTTCTTGTCTTCTTCTTCTCAACAGTTATACAAATTTCAACATTTTTATTCACTTCTTCTTTTTCTTCTTCTCAGCAGTCTCCTTTACATTCTTCTTAGTTGCAATTGAAACAACTTGAACTTCTTCAGCAACAGCTTCTTCTGGAACAGTTTTCTCAACGGTAGTGGCAGCAGCTACACTCTGAACTACCTTCACCTGATTATCAGAAGGCAGATCAAATTTTCTCTTAGTTCTTCTTTCCTTATTCACAGCAGCTTCAGGAACAGCTTCTGAAACATCTTCCGAGGCAGCAGCCCTAGAAGTAGAAGTTTTCCTGCGACCTTCTTTATCAGGAGCACCTTTTTCTTGATCTTTTACTCCTTCATCTTCTTTGAGTGACTTCAGATATCTAGTTCTGACTTCTGGCACCTCACTTCTGAAGAAGGTTTCAAAGTCAGCAAGAATAGGATCTCTTCTGCTTCTTGCTCCAGGAAGAGGTTGAGGGGTTTTGATGATAGTATCAATAACATTCATCTTTCTCAAGGTGAGAGCATTCAAGCAACTTCCAGTATTGACAGCCAGATCTTTGATGGTACCTTCAGCTTCCAATTCCTCAACTATCTTGGAATGAACCAGAAGGTTTGTAATGATTCTTCCAAAAGGAATAATAGTACACTTCTTTACTCTGAAGGCATTTCTGGAATCCCTCACAGCATTCCACATGTGATTGAAGATTATGTAGATAACATCAACCTTCTTCTTAGTGGCAATGCAATACAGAATGTATTTCTGCTCATTGTTGACGAAATCTGCAGCATGTTTTCCTTTCCTGTGATAGAAACACCCCAGAAGAATCTTGGTCTAGATTTTGTAGAGGTCTTTCATGTCCTTGACACGCTTTGTCTCCTTAGCGTCTGTGTAAAGGGTAGACAACACTTCATCCCAATCAGCCTTTTGATCAATTTCATAAGCACCCTCAGGGTTTCTTAGATCGAACATCATTCTCAGAATGTTCTCAGTAACGACCACAAACTTCCCATGGACGAAAGACAGAATGGATTTAGGGGCAACAACTGCATGCACCCAAAATTCCTTAACAAGATCTGGGTAGACTGGTCCATAGAACTCAGCACACAATGAAGTCCATCCTTGAAAAATGATATCTTCTTTAAGATGATATTCATGTTCTTCGATGCTATCAAAATCTACCATGCGTTCACAGATAACTTCCAACTCCTTTTCGGAAATAGAACATGCAATAACCGGAGTGATTTGCTGATCTTCTTCTTGCAGATGGAGAGGGACAGATGAGCCAACTGTAACACTCTATCTATTTTCATAATTTAATTTAATTAATTTAAATAAATTATGGGGAATTATTTGGAATTATGGAAGACTATGAGGAATTAAGCAATTGGGCTTGTGTTGTAGTTAGTAAAGAGGGGGTGCATTGGTAGGCCCTATTACTAATTAAAATAAGTTTATTTCAATTTTAATAAAATAGGAGGAGTTGTGGAATAGAGAGGGTTACAGCATTTTGGGGAAAAGAGTCTGAACGTGAAAAGAGAAGAGGAGTGAAGAAGGCGACGCGAGGAAGAACGAAGAATCAACCTTCAGGTAAGGGGGGACTCTTCCGTTTATCTTCTATTATGGGTTTATAGGTGGTAGGATAGGATTTGATCATGTTATTCGGATCAATTGTGTTATGCTTAGGTTGTAGAATTGTTAGGTCTTGGGAGGATTGATGCATAATGATTATATTGATCATGTATTGGTGATAATTGGATGTTTGAATGTATTATAAATGTGTTATAATATGTGCTATTTCACTGTATGCGAAACCTGGTTGGAATGAGATTTGTTTGGTAGTGATTCGGTGAAAGAGGGACGAAATCGCAGGCTGATTTCTGCTATTCGGAGCGCAGGAAATCGCCAGTTCGCGCCGCGTCCAGGAGTTGGCGCCGCGAACTGCGTGGCAGAAGGCCAGGAAGTTTGGTTATGCTCAGTACGCGCCGCGAGAGTATGGTCGCGCCGCGAAGGCGTAGTTTCTTCTCGTTCCGCGCCGCGAAACCTTGTTTGCGCCGCGAAGGCGTAGTTTCGATTCGTTCCGCGCCGCGAACGTGTGTGGCGCCGCGTGCTGTTAGTTGTTGCGACAGGTCATTTTGGAAATGTTTAAAAATGTGTAACTTTTAAACCGTAAGCCGGATCTTGGTGCCGTTTCGAGTACAGTGAAGCTAATCAAATAATTTATACAATCAAATGGTGTTTTGAGCTGTGGTTTGAATTATTTTAAAAACAATCGATCTTATTTGTTGTGGTGGGATATGCTTATAGGTACACTAACGAATGTTTTACCTGTATGATGTTGTGGTTATAACTGATGTTTATTATACATGTATTGTTGGTATGAAATATGTGTTTTATTGATGATTATGACATTGATCGATGTATGTGGGTGATGAGCATGTTATGGTTGATGCATGCATTCATAATCATTTGTGGCTGGTCCTTGACGATGGTGGATCAGTAGTAGCTAATTCCCATTGTGTGGAATTAGTGAGTGGGTGTTGCCGTATCCTTGACGATGGTGGGTCGGTGAGTTGGGTTATCCCAGATTTTGGTACCACATGCATGTAGTTGCATTGCATTAGGCTGTTTTGATGTTATAACATGAATGGAAGATTGTCCAATGTTATAATATGTGTTAATTTGGTTGTTTGCTTACTGATTGTATGTTTGAATCTGATCATAACTGTAATTGGGTGAATTGCATGTGAAATGATATTTTATTATCTATATCTTATAACATTAGTTAAATGTGAATGAGACTCACCCTTACTGTTGTTATTTTTCAGATTAAGGAGTAGCTCTCGTACTTGGTGAGGATTTAGTTCGTCAAGTAGTTCGTTAGAGTCAGTCGGGTCCGTGTCATGCTCTGGTCTTGTAACACTGGGGGCGTCGTTTAGAGTTACTTGTTAAACTTTTGTTTTGGATGGATTTTATGTTAACGCCTTAAGTCTGTGACTTGGCTGTTTGTTATTCAGATGTTAAAGTAATTCCGCTGTGTTAAACATGATGATCTGAATAAATTTGATTGACGTTCTCTTTTATGGCATGACATGAGTATTATTGTTTAATTATTTGGAAGTTGTAATGCCCTTTTTCATGTTTACTCTGATTATTATTCATTATTTATGCGGGGTATTAGAAGGGTGTTACAATAGTGGTATCAGAGCATTGTTGGTCGTTTGAGTCAGAGTCTTAGTGTCGGTTAATCCCTCGTATGCGATTAGTGTAAGGTTGACACTGTCGATACTTCTTGTTCTAATAGATATTGTTTGATATTTAGCAGAACAATGGCCGGAAGAGGAGGAAGAAACGATGACGCTATCGCTGAGGCTCTGGGCATGATTGCTGGTGTGCTGGGAGGGAATGCCAATGGAGCTGGAATTGGTGCTGACAGGCAGCTGAATAGTTTTCAGAGGAACAACCCTCCGTTGTTCAAAGGCACTCACGATCCCGAAGGCGCCCAGAAGTGGCTGAAAGAGATTGAAAGGATCTTCCGGGTGATTGATTGTGACGAAAATCTGAAGGTGAGATATGGGACTCACATGCTGTCTGAAGAAGCTGATGATTGGTGGATGGCTAGTAGGGACGAACTGCAAGCTGCAGGTGTTGCAATCACTTGGGCTGTGTTCAAGAGAGAATTCTTGCGGAGGTACTTTCCTGAGGATGTTAGAGGCAGGAAAGAGATTGAATTTTTGGAGCTGACACAAGGTAACATGACTGTGTCGGAGTATGCGTCCAAGTTTGTTGAGCTAGCAAAGTATTATGTCCACTACAATAATGATGAGGCTAGTGAATTCTCGAAGTGTGTTAAGTTTGAGAATGGTCTCCGCGATGAGATTAAACAGGGTATCAGATACCAGAGGATTCGCAGGTTTGTCGATTTGGTTGACTGCAGCCGAATCTTTGAAGAGGACAATATTAAGCTGAAGTCGTCGCACTCTCGCGAGTTAGTCGACAGGAAAGGGAAAAAGCATATGGATCGTGGTAAGCCGTATGGTAAGGGTAACCAGAAGGCTGGAGGTTGGAAGAAGCCTAGTGGGGGAGACTCTAGTGCCCCTATTAAGTGCTTCAAGTGTGGAGAACCTGGACATCGCATTCACGAATGCAAGAGTGAGGAAAAGAAGTGCTATAGATGTGGGAAGGAAGGACACATTGCTATTGAGTGCAAAGGGAACACTGTAACTTGTTTCAACTGCGGGGAAGAAGGTCATATTAGTCCTAAGTGTCCTAAGCCGAGGAAGAATCAAGCTGGTGGTAAGGTGTTCGCCTTATCTGGTTCAGAGACTACTCCAGATGATCGGTTGATTAAAGGTACGTGTTTTATCCATGACACTCCTTTAATTGCAATAATAGATACTGGGGCAACTCACTCGTTTATTTCATTGGATTGTGCTAAACGACTGAATTTGGAAATATCTGAGATTAATGGAAGTATGGTCATTGACACTCCTGCGTCGGGTTCAGTGACTACTTCGTTCGCTTGTTTGAACTGTCCAATTGATATTTTTGGTAGAGAATTCGGAATGGACTTAGTGTGCCTTCCGTTGGAACAACTTGATGTTATATTGGGTATGAATTGGTTGCAATTTAATCGGGTTCATATCAACTGTTTCACGAAAACGGTTATTTTCCCTGAAGACGTCATTGTTGAGGACTTAAAGATGACGGCTAGACAAGTGGATGAAGCAATGAAGGACGGAGCTGCCGTGTTTATGTTGATTGCATCCATGGAAGTGGAAAAGAAAGCGGTGAGTAGTGACTTACCGGTAGTACGTGAATTCCCAGAAGTCTTTCCAGAAGATGTAAGAGAATTGCCGCCAGAGAGGGAAGTAGAATTTGCTATTGAACTAATTCCTGGAACTAATCCTGTGTCGATGGCACCTTATCGTATGTCGGCATCGGAATTGAATGAGTTGAAGAGTCAATTGGAAGATTTACTTGAGAAGAAATTTATTCGTCCTAGTGTCTCACCGTGGGGTGCACCGGTGTTACTAGTGAAGAAGAAAGAAGGTTCAATGAGGTTGTGTGTGGATTACAGACAACTCAACAAGGTTACTATCAAGAATCGGTATCCCTTGCCAAGGATTGATGACTTGATGGATCAACTAGTTGGAGCATGTGTGTTCAGCAAAATTGACTTGAGGTCGGGATATCATCAGATTCGGGTGAAGACGGACGATATTCAGAAAACGGCATTTAGAACGAGGTATGGTCATTACGAATATACAGTGATGCCATTTGGAGTAACCAATGCGCCGGGGGTTTTCATGGAGTATATGAATAGGATCTTCCATCCTTTTCTGGATCAGTTCGTAGTAGTACTTATTGATGATATTTTAATATATTCTAAGAATGAAAAAGAGCATGCGGATCATCTTAGAGTGGTATTGGAACTATTGAAGGAAAAGAAACTTTATGCAAAACTGTCAAAGTGTGAGTTCTGGTTAAACGAAGTGAGCTTTCTTGGGCATGTAAATTCTAAGGATGGTATTGCCGTTGACCCAACGAAAGTAGAAGCAGTGTCTCAGTGGGAGGCTCCGAGGTCAGTTTCCGAAATCCGTAGTTTCCTTGGTCTGGCGGGTTACTATAGAAAGTTCATTGAAGGTTTTTCAAAATTAGCATTACCGTTAACTAAGTTGACTAGGAAGGGTCAAGCGTTTGTTTGGGATTCGAAATGTGAAGAAGGATTCCAAGAGTTGAAGAAGAGGTTGACTAGTGCGCCGATATTGATTTTACCGAATCCGGCGGAATCTTTTGTTGTTTATTGTGATGCTTCGTTGTCAGGATTAGGAGGTGTACTGATGCAGAATCAACAGGTAGTCGCTTATGCGTCGAGACAACTCAAGGTGCATGAGAGAAACTATCCGACTCATGACTTAGAGTTAGCAGCAGTGGTATTTGTGTTGAAGTTGTGGAGGCATTACCTATATGGTTCAAGGTTTGAAGTATTTAGTGATCACAAGAGTTTGAAGTACCTCTTTGACCAAAAAGAGTTGAATATGAGACAAAGAAGATGGCTAGAATTTCTCAAGGATTATGATTTTGAACTGAATTATCATCCGGGTAAAGCAAATGTTGTTGCCGATGCATTGAGTAGGAAGTCCTTGCATATGTCTATGCTTATGGTGAGAGAATTGGATTTAATTGAGCAATTCCGAGATTTGAGTTTAGTATGTGAAGACACTCCTACCAGTGTTAAATTGGGTATGCTGAAGCTGACTAGTAGCATTCTTGAGGAAATCCGAGAAGGTCAGAAGACGGATGTAGAGTTGGTTGATAAGTTGGCTCTGATTAATCAAGATAAAGGAGGTGAATTCAGAATCGACGAGAATGGTATAATGAGGTTTGGTAATCGTGTTTGTGTTCCTGATGTTGCCAAATTGAGGAAGAGTATTCTTGAAGAAGGACATCGTAGCGGATTGAGTATTCATCCTGGAGCTACCAAGATGTATCACGACTTAAAGAAGCTGTTTTGGTGGCCTGGAATGAAAAAGGAAATAGCGGAATTTGTCTATGCTTGTCTGATTTGCCAGAAGTCGAAGATTGAGCATCAGAAACCGTATGGAGCTATGCAGCCGTTATTTATTCCAGAATGGAAGTGGGATAGTATATCTATGGATTTTGTTTCCGGTTTGCCGAGGACGGTGAAGAACTGTGAAGCTATTTGGGTTATTGTAGACAGGTTGACAAAGTCTGCCCATTTTATACCAATGAGAATGGATTACCCAATGGAGAAGCTGGCTCAATTGTATATTGAGAAGATAGTGAGTTTACATGGTATTCCTTCGAGTATTGTGTCGGATAGAGATCCAAGGTTTACATCCAGATTCTGGGAAAGTTTGCAGGAGGCTTTGGGTACTAAGCTGAGATTGAGTTCTGCTTATCATCCGCAGACGGATGGACAGACAGAAAGAACTATTCAATCACTAGAAGATTTGTTGCGTGCTTGTGTGTTGGAAAAGGGCGGTGCTTGGGATAGTTATCTACCCTTGATCGAATTTACTTACAATAATAGTTTTCACTCGAGTATTGGTATGGCTCCGTTTGAAGCTTTGTATGGTCGGAAGTGTAGAACGCCTTTATGTTGGTACGAATCTGGCGAAAGTGCTGTGATTGGACCGGAAATTGTTCAGGAGACAACAGAAAGGATCAAGATGATTCAGGAGAAGATGAGGACGTCTCAGAGTTGTCAGAAGAGTTATCATGATAAAAGAAGGAGGACACTTGAATTTCAAGAAGGAGATCATGTGTTCTTGAGGGTGACTCCTACAACCGGTGTTGGTAGAGCACTAAAATCAAGGAAGTTGACTCCGCGATTCATTGGTCCGTTTCAAATTTCGGAGAGGGTGGGAGAAGTGGCGTATCGTATTGCGTTGCCACCGACGCTGGCGAATTTGCATGATGTATTCCACGTATCACAGTTGAGGAAGTACATTGCTGATCCATCTCATGTGATCCAAGTCGATGATGTACAGGTAAAAGATAATCTGACAGTTGAGACCTTGCCCATGAGGATTGAAGATCGAAAGGTGAAACAATTGCGTGGCAAGGAGATAGCGTTGGTCAGAGTAGCTTGGGGAGGACCAGCAGGTGGGAATGTGACTTGGGAACTGGAAAGTCAGATGAAGGATTCCTATCCAGATTTATTTGCCTAAGGTATGTTTTCGAGGACGAAAACTATTTAGTGGGGGAGAGTTGTAACACTCTATCTATTTTCATAATTTAATTTAATTAATTTAAATAAATTATGGGGAATTATTTGGAATTATGGAAGACTATGAGGAATTAAGCAATTGGGCTTGTGTTGTAGTTAGTAAAGAGGGGGTGCATTGGTAGGCCCTATTACTAATTAAAATAAGTTTATTTCAATTTTAATAAAATAGGAGGAGTTGTGGAATAGAGAGGGTTACAGCATTTTGGGGAAAAGAGTCTGAACGTGAAAAGAGAAGAGGAGTGAAGAAGGCGACGCGAGGAAGAACGAAGAATCAACCTTCAGGTAAGGGGGGACTCTTCCGTTTATCTTCTATTATGGGTTTATAGGTGGTAGGATAGGATTTGATCATGTTATTCGGATCAATTGTGTTATGCTTAGGTTGTAGAATTGTTAGGTCTTGGGAGGATTGATGCATAATGATTATATTGATCATGTATTGGTGATAATTGGATGTTTGAATGTATTATAAATGTGTTATAATATGTGCTATTTCACTGTATGCGAAACCTGGTTGGAATGAGATTTGTTTGGTAGTGATTCGGTGAAAGAGGGACGAAATCGCAGGCTGATTTCTGCTATTCGGAGCGCAGGAAATCGCCAGTTCGCGCCGCGTCCAGGAGTTGGCGCCGCGAACTGCGTGGCAGAAGGCCAGGAAGTTTGGTTATGCTCAGTACGCGCCGCGAGAGTATGGTCGCGCCGCGAAGGCGTAGTTTCTTCTCGTTCCGCGCCGCGAAACCTTGTTTGCGCCGCGAAGGCGTAGTTTCGATTCGTTCCGCGCCGCGAACGTGTGTGGCGCCGCGTGCTGTTAGTTGTTGCGACAGGTCATTTTGGAAATGTTTAAAAATGTGTAACTTTTAAACCGTAAGCCGGATCTTGGTGCCGTTTCGAGTACAGTGAAGCTAATCAAATAATTTATACAATCAAATGGTGTTTTGAGCTGTGGTTTGAATTATTTTAAAAACAATCGATCTTATTTGTTGTGGTGGGATATGCTTATAGGTACACTAACGAATGTTTTACCTGTATGATGTTGTGGTTATAACTGATGTTTATTATACATGTATTGTTGGTATGAAATATGTGTTTTATTGATGATTATGACATTGATCGATGTATGTGGGTGATGAGCATGTTATGGTTGATGCATGCATTCATAATCATTTGTGGCTGGTCCTTGACGATGGTGGATCAGTAGTAGCTAATTCCCATTGTGTGGAATTAGTGAGTGGGTGTTGCCGTATCCTTGACGATGGTGGGTCGGTGAGTTGGGTTATCCCAGATTTTGGTACCACATGCATGTAGTTGCATTGCATTAGGCTGTTTTGATGTTATAACATGAATGGAAGATTGTCCAATGTTATAATATGTGTTAATTTGGTTGTTTGCTTACTGATTGTATGTTTGAATCTGATCATAACTGTAATTGGGTGAATTGCATGTGAAATGATATTTTATTATCTATATCTTATAACATTAGTTAAATGTGAATGAGACTCACCCTTACTGTTGTTATTTTTCAGATTAAGGAGTAGCTCTCGTACTTGGTGAGGATTTAGTTCGTCAAGTAGTTCGTTAGAGTCAGTCGGGTCCGTGTCATGCTCTGGTCTTGTAACACTGGGGGCGTCGTTTAGAGTTACTTGTTAAACTTTTGTTTTGGATGGATTTTATGTTAACGCCTTAAGTCTGTGACTTGGCTGTTTGTTATTCAGATGTTAAAGTAATTCCGCTGTGTTAAACATGATGATCTGAATAAATTTGATTGACGTTCTCTTTTATGGCATGACATGAGTATTATTGTTTAATTATTTGGAAGTTGTAATGCCCTTTTTCATGTTTACTCTGATTATTATTCATTATTTATGCGGGGTATTAGAAGGGTGTTACACCAACATTGTGAGATGATGAAGCGGCCATTGAAACAGTACTGAGATTTGAAAGACAATTTCTGGGTTTGCGCTTGGGGTTTGAGAAAAGACCAAAAAGTTTGCAAAAAATGCATGCAAGAAGAAAGAGAGAATGGGAGCGAAAAAGATAAACGTTATGATTTGAATTGTATTTATATAGACGGATTTGAAAATGAATGCAATAAAGTTATGAGAATGAACAGTTACAGAATCAAATGAAATCAATTGCATTAAATGATGAGTGACGTTAGATGAGAGATCATGGTAAATGAAATGATTTAACACAGTTACCTATGGCGGCGTCCCATCAGATTAACTCACGCTTTTACCAACCGTACATACACGTGTTCACCATCAGAATACTCTTGATGACAGCTGTGTTGCACTGAATAGAGCTTTTCATCTTCTGATTCTGATCACTGCTTCTGATTGTTATTCTTTAGAAATGATCTAGTTCTGATAGGATCATCTTTCTTTCCAAGGATCACATCTTCTGAGTGAGCAGAGGTGAGTTTAGAAGATCTTCTGACTGTTGGCTCTTCAGAAATTCTGAGATTCTCTAAAGATGCAGCAACTTGATCTTCTGATTCTTTGCTTCTGAGACTTTCAGCTTCTGGAGCTTTGCTTCTTGGTTCTACAACTTCTGATTTGTCAATATCTATATCTGCAAAATTCTCAAACTGCTTTGGCTTTTCAAGACCAAGCTTATCATCAAATCTGATATTGATTGATTCTTCTACAATCAATGTTTCAGTATTGTATACTCTGTAGCCTTTAGAGCGTTCAAAATATCCAAGAAGAAAACAATTTTGTGCCTAAGAATCAAACTTACCAAGATGATCTTTAGTATTCAGAATAAAGCACACACATCCAAAAGGATGACAATATGAAATGTTGGGCTTTCTGTTCTTCCACAATTCATAAGGAGTCTTATTTAGAATAGGTCTTATAGAGATTCTATTATGAATATAACATGCAGTGTTTATTGCTTCTGCCCAGAAGTGCTTAGCCATATTGGTCTCATTGATCATGGTTCTGGCCATTTCTTGCAGAGACCTATTCTTTCGCTCTACAACTCCATTTTGCTGTGGAGTTCTAGGGCAAGAGAAATCATGGGCAATACCATTTTCTTTGAAGAATTCTTCAAAGAATCTGTTCTCAAATTCGCCGCCATGATCACTTCTGACCTTTATGATTTTGCACTCCTTCTCAAATTGAATCTGAGTGCAGAATTCAAAGAACACTGAATGAGACTCATCCTTGTGTTTTAGGAACTTTACCCATGTCCAGCGGCTATAATCATCTATGATGACTAATCCATATTTCTTCCCTCTGACAGATGCTGTTTTGACTGGTCCAAACAGATCAATGTGCAGAAGTTCTAACGGCCTTGAGGAAGAGACAACATTCTTTGATTTGAATGCAGGTCTGGAGAACTTGCCCTTCTGACATGCTTCACAAAGAGCATCTGATTTGTATTTCAGATTTAGGAGACCTCTGACCAGATTTAGTTTGTTAATCTGAGAAATCTTTCTCAAACTAGCATGTCCTAATCTTCTGTGCCAGACCCATTACTCTTCAGAAACAGACATAAGACAAGTCACCTTCTGCTTCTCAAGATCAGAAAGATCAATCTTATAAATGTTGTTCTTTCTCTTGCCTGTAAATAGGATTGAGCCATCCTTCTGACTTACAGCCTTGCAAGACTTTTGATTGAAGATTATGTCATAACCATTGTCACTTAATTGACTTATGGACAATAAGTTATGTGCTAATCCTTCTACAAGAAGTACATTAGTTATGGAAGGAGATTTACCAATACTTATGGTTCCAGAGCCAATAATCTTGCCCTTCTGATCTCCTCCAAACTTGACTTTTCCACCAGACTTAAGCACCAGGTCTTGGAACATAGACCTTCTTCCCGTCATGTGTCGCGAGCACCCAGAGTCCAGGTACCATGACATTTTGTGCTTTGCCTTCTTTGCTGCTAAGGATATCTGCAACAGAAATTATCTTCTCCTTAGGTACCCACAATTTCTTGGGTCCTTTCTTGTTAGTTTTCCTCAAGAACTGATTGAACTTGGGTTTAGCATGATAAGTGACAGGAGGAACAACATGATATTCTTTGGGTTTGTCAGCATGATATCTTTTAGGTTGTGTCACATGCTTCTTGGTGTGTGTTGTGTTAAAACTCTGTGCATGTGATGTGAGCTTGATATCATGTGAGTGGCCATATTTGAACTGATCATACAATGGCTTGTATGTGATTTTCAAATCATCAACAGGTTCAAATTTATGTGAGGTATCACCCTCATAGCCAACGCCAATCCTTTTGTTTCCAGAAACACCATATATCATAGAAGCAAAATGACTTCTGCCAATACTTCTAGATAGGAACTTTCTGAAGCTCGAGTCATATTCTTTCAGAATATGATTGAGACTAGGAATGGATTTTTCTGATTCAAAAGGAGATCCACTATCTTTGGATAATTTTAAAACTTTTTCCTTCAGTTCAAAATTTTCCACTTCCAGCTTCTTAGTTTCAAATTCAAATTTCTTTTTCAGCTTTTTGTATTTGATACTAAGATGAGCCTTGAGTTCCAGAAGTTCAGTTAAATTGGAAACTAACTCTTCTCTAGATAGTTCAGAAAATACCTCTTTAGAATCTAATTCTGATGTAGATTCTGATCCATCATTCACTGTAGCCATCAGTGCAAGGTTGGCTTGCTCTCCTTCAGAGTCTGATTCTGATTCAGAATCATCCCATGTTGCCATAAGACCTTTCTTCTTATGAAACTTCTTCTTGGGATTCTCCTTCTGAAGTTTTGGACATTCATTCTTGAAGTGTCCAGGCTCATTGCACTCATAGCAGACGACCTTCTTCTTGTCAGATCTTCTGCCACCAGAAGATTCTCCTCGTTCAAACTTCTTTGAACTTCTGAAGCTTTTGAACTTCCTTTGTTTGCTCTTCCAGAGTTGGTTTACCCTTCTGGAGATCATGGACAGTTCATCTTCTTCTTCTGATTCTGATTCTTCAGAATCTACTTCTTCAGCCTGAAAAGCGTTAGTGCATTTTTTAATATTAGATTTTAATTCAATAGACTTACCTTTCTTCTGAGGCTCATTTGCATCCAGCTCTATCTCATGGCTTCTCAAGGCACTGATTAGCTCTTCCAAAGAAACCTCATTCAGATTCTTTGCAATCTTGAATGCAGTCACCATTGGACCCCATCTTCTGGGTAAGCTTCTAATGATCTTATTTACATGATCAGCCTTGGTGTAGCCTTTGTCCAGAACTCTTAATCCAGCAGTTAGCGTTTGAAATCTTGAGAACATCTTCTCAATATCTTCATTGTCCTCCATCTTGAAGGCTTCATATTTCGGGATTAGAGCAAGAGCTTTGGTCTCCTTGACTTGAGCATTTCCTTCATGGGTCATTTTCAATGACTCATATATATCATAGGCAGTTTCCCTGTTAGATATCTTCTCATACTCAGCATGAGAGATAGCATTCAGCAAAACAGTCCTACATTTATGATGATTTTTGAAAAGCTTCTTTTGATCATCATTCATTTCTTGTCTTGTAAGCCTTACGCCAGTAGCGTTCACTGGATGTTTGTAACCATCCACCAGAAGATCCCATAAGTCACAATCTAGACCAAGGAAGTAACTTTCAAGTTTATCTTTCCAGTATTCAAAGTTTTCACCATCAAATACTGGCGGTCTAGTGTAACCATTGTTACCATTTCCATTGTATTGCTCAGCTGAGCCAGATGTAGATGTAGATGTAGGTGTTGGAGTCTCAACCATCTTGACTTAGTGTTTTTCTCTTCCTGAATCTTTTCTAAACACGGTTAAGTGCTTGCACCTTAGAACCGGCGCTCTGATGCCAATTGAAGGATAGAAAAACACTTAGAAAGGGGGGGTTTGAATAAGTGTAGCTTTAAAACTTGTAAGATAAAAACAATTTGCACAATGATTTTTATCCTGGTTCGTTGTTAACTAAACTACTCCAGTCCACCCCCTTGGAGTGATTTACCTCACCTGAGGATTTAATCCACTAATCACACGAGATTACAATGGTTTTCCACTTAGAAACAATATAAGTCTTCTAGAGTATCCTGATCACAACTTGATCACTCTAGGAACAATCTGCTTAGACAACTTCTAAGACTTGCTAGAGTATACTGATCAACAACCTGATCACTCTAGTACTTACAACTTAATGTAAACAAATTCTTTTAAGAGTTACAATGCTTCTTTTAAAGCTATTATCACAACTGTGATTTTCTCTTAAGTTTAAGTTTAAATCTCACTAAGATATTACAACAGCAATGTAGTGAGTTTGATGATGAAGTTTGAGAGCTTTTGAATTTGACAGCGTTTCTGTATATTGCGCAAGTGTTGTAATTCGTAAGTTGTAACCTTGCTTCTCATCAGAACTTCATATTTATAGGCACTTGAGAAGATGACCGTTGGGAGCATTTAATGCTTTGCGTATTCCGTACAGCATTGCATTTAATGTTTCACTCTTTTGTCAACTACCTCGAGCCTTTTTTTTGTCGTGTCTACTGACGTTGCCTTTAATAGCTTCTAACGTTCCTTTTGTCAGTCAGAGTAGCCTGCTAGTCTAGTACTTGCTTCTGATCTGATGTTTGTGTAAACAACGTTTGAATGTCATCAGAGTCAAACAGCTTGGTGCAGAGCATCTTCTTGTCTTCTGACCTTGAAGTGCTTCTGAGCGTGATACCATGAGAACTTCAGTGCTTCTGCTTCTGATCTCAAGTTCTTCTGATGCTTCCATAGACCCATGTTCTGATTCTGCTTGACCATCTTCTGATGTCTTGCCAGACCATGTTCTGATGTTGCATGATGAACCTTCTGAGTCAGTGCTTCTTGCGCTGATTTTGTGCATACTCTTTATATAATTCCTGAAATGGAAATTGCATAGTATTAGAGTACCATATTATCTCATACAAAATTCATATGCTTGTTATCATCAAAACTAAGAATATTGATCAGAACAATTCTTGTTCTAACAACCTCTTACCCCTTTTGCTTAGAGCCAAATCAAGCAAGCCAACAAAGCTTTCTCTTGTTCTATAACAAGGACCCTCGATGACCCTCGATTAGCCTTCTCTTGGGCTCACAATACAAGGACCCACATGCTTCTTATTAGCATTTCCCTTTAGCTTCCTCTTGAGCTTGTATACAAGGACCCGTTAGGCTTCTTAAAAGCATAGGACAAGTCTTTAGTCACCTTTATCCCAACTCCTGTAAGAATCCAAATCCTTCAAATACACAATCACAATCTTTCAAGTGTCAAAACCCTCTCACTGTATCAACCCTTTGAGACCAAGAGATATGGAAAATCTCAGTCACCCATCTTTCCTCAGCTAAGTCAGCCTCCTCGTGCAATGGGTGAACACCATTATGAGATGGCACAGGAGATCCAACATCCCTCTTCGGAGGTGGCACGGGAGTAGAAGAAGTGTCCCGGCGACGTCTGCGGGAGGAGGGTTTTTGAGAGGAATCCTCGCCATCACCACGAGGCCTCCGGGATGAAGTAGTAGATGTGGAAGGCCCCTCTGCTGGAATGGATGATCCAGGTACCTCTACTGGAATGGGGGTATCAGGTGCATCTAGTGGAACGGAGGCTCCATCCGTCACCTGTGAGACTATCTGCATCTGTGCACGTCTCATGGAGGCATGCTGTGCAATCCTCCCAGATAAAATGCGATATGGATGGTCGACGAAAATGTCTGCATTGCATTACAAATAAAGTCGGGTTAGATAAAATTAACTTTTAAAAAGAAAAAGAAAAAAATCAATGTGCAAATACGAAATACTTTCGTAGATACATCTACGAAACTACCTAACATTTCAAAAAACTGGAGTTATACCGTAGGTGCATCTACAGAACTACCTAACATTTCATTTTTTTAACATTTAAAACAACAATTTCGCTGTCGGAGAGATTTTTTAAAAATCTAGTTTTCAATTCATAAAATTCTTTCTTTATTTATATAAAAATGAAACCACCACTATTTATTATATGTTACACTATTGATTGTTTAGAAACATTATACCTTTATTAACTATTTTTGATAGTTCAAAATTAAAATTTTATCTTATTGCATGGTCTTAAAACCATACCTAAAAGTAAAAGTTTATTATTATGTGCAAACTATGCTACTTTTTCTTACAGTCTGCATAATTGAGAGTTTTACATATGTGAAAACTTTATACATAATACTATTATGTAACATTTATTTGTATAAGTGTAAAGATAAGTGTAAGAAGCAACAAAAAGGTACTACTAATTTCTTTGTTTCACTTAATAAAAAGGGTATAATAAACACGTTTCAATATCACTTGAAATTTACATTATCAAATTCGACAGTTCCTTCTATCTTCTCGGATTGTGAGTCGTCCAGTATATCCGGTTCAATTTCAGTTATGCGGTCAAGGGTTTTGAATGCTGGAATTAGCATATTGATGGCAGTGATGACAGTTGGGAAGGGATCAGTGTGTATAATCATGTGATAGAAGGAACTGTGAGAAGATATTTGGTATGCTCTTATTCCATTTTCAAAAGAGGCTTCATGTCTCTCAAGAATTGTAGCGTACCACAAAGCAACGACGTGTGCAATGTTCCACAACTTGGATGATCCCATATCTGATATTTTCTTGTACTTTTCTTTGGAATGTCCAGATATGTTATGACTTTCTTCAGTATTTGTTCTTCATGACAAAATGATGCTAAAGTTCTTATGTTGGTTGTTGATTCAAATGCAATAGCAACAAGGTCTGAATGTGTAGCAGAGTAGTCGCCTGAAAATCCTTTGACAGACTTGGCTTGACTGAGACCGACCACCTATGAAGTGGAAAAGTATCACAGCCCATGCCACCAAACACATTCTTTAGTTGATTAACATGCTAAACACACTGCACAATCATAAACATGAGCTCAGAAATTATGATTTCGAACATGGCAGTATCGCTGATGATGCCTGGAGTTAACGAACCGACAGTGTTGTCAGGTTTGTCAAACCAGCCTACTTCAGCATCAATTAGCAGATTCAATAGGGGAGCTACTTCAGCTTGACCGTAAATATTCACCCTCTACTCGTTTCCAATGTTCCAGCAGGCCCCATGTCAATGACACTCATCCACTCACAGTTGGAGTTGAAGACCAGATTATGCTTCCAATAGAATAAATTGGGGAATTTTTGGTTCTTGAACAATTTAGCAGGTGGTTGAGCATGGCTAGCCACCCAAATCAAAAGTCTCCCTGCATCACATTGTAAATATCATGGAGCAGATCACAAGAAAAGTAACGCAAACAAATTTAATATGGAAGATATATTGAAATTATACAAAGAACAAGTTTGTTTAATCATTGCAATGAAGAAAACTAAGGGTAAGTCGAAAACAACCTATCCCTGCAAAATTGCTAGCAATAGTCACATACAATGAAAATGCAAACAAGTAGAAGACATGTGGTTATTCCTGGGAAATGCAAACAAGCATAGTCTTAGTGTATGCAAAGAGATGCTTATTTATTCTGTTTGTGAGTGTGACTACTTATCTGCTAGCCTTCAGTTGAGCTGAACTTGGTTGGGTAGAAGCTTTCACCAGTGATGTTGGGTTGATCATATGGGTTGAGAGCTAGCTCTCCTAAGTTTGAATACAGCCTCGGAAGATGTACCCAATTGCATGCCTTACAGCGTCAACAGACAGAGATTTGACAAATTTGACACATGATAGAACATGATTAATCGGCTATCCATTAGTAGTACATTGAAAAGGTTAGCCTTAAGGACAAGATTTTCCTAAACAAGAACGAGATAGAGATAGCAATGAGTTAATGTGCACTTGGTCAAGCACCCTTATCCCTAAAGCAACTTAGTATATAAAAAATAAAGTTCCAGAAACAGCTCAAAACAAACTGCAGAAGTCAACCACATACTGTATTTGGAAAGTAGCATTCTGGCATAATTAATATTTATGTAGTATTTAGTATTTATAATAAAACAATGAGTTTGCATATATTGTAAAAACCAAATGAAAAGAGACAATAGAAGAACATTACCTGTAATGGGTGAGGAGGTACCTGCAAAAAGACTCGGACGAACAAGTAAGTTTGATCACTTGAAAATAATGTTGGGAAATAAAAGAATGAGACACAAATACATGATTATTACCTGAAGACAAGACGGATAGCAATGGTGTGGTACCTAAGAGATGAATTCAAAATAAAAGAACATACCTAAAGCAATGGTGTGGTACCTAAGAGATGAATTCAAAATAAAAGAACATACCTAATCTTACCTAACAGATGATCAAGAAGAATACAGAAATGCATAATCAAGTTATCTATATGACATCAAGATTGCGACTTTCCTCTTTCTCTCAGCATCCATGGCTTCTTGGGTGTTGTTAATGAGACGAAACAGTTCTAATCGCATCTCACCAAGCTCAATAATTTCATCGATTAACTGTAAGCGTCTTCTGATTGGCGAGGGAGTATGATCATCATCAGTGAATTGCAAGCGTCTCTCAACAAGCTCGATAGGAGGTGAGTGTGTGATCGTGTCATCATCTAAAAACTGTATGTTCCTTTTCTTATTTGGTTTCGGTGCAGGTGGGGGTGAGGTAAAATCTGCCGAACCCATCACAAGATTGAGAAACCAAATGATAACACAGACAAAGATTAATGAGATTCAGAAACCAGAAGAGAAAGATTGAGAGATTGTGAAACAAACAACGTTGTTTCTTTGTTCTATTTATTTGGTTTCGCGGATTAGGGTACTTAATGCTTCGCGCTGATTCATTAACATTTAAGGCGGTGCTAAATAAACGCTAATTTAATATTAAATTCAGTTTAAATACTTTTTATAATATTGCTACTACTTACTTTTCCCATTTATTCTTATTATTATTATTATTGAAACTTTCTCTTTTTTTTTTATTGTATTTAAATTTCTTATTTTGAATTACTAATCAAAACTAAATCGACATTAAACTAATATAGGTAATGTTAAACTATATGTGTGAAAGATTCGTAGGAGGCGGTACAAAATGCACTAAGGGGAGACGGATAATATTCATCCTTTTAGAATAGGGCTACTAATCGTTTGTTTCTATCAAGGTGTAAAGTATATTGTCTGATACAATCGCCCACTTATGATGCATCATAAGATGGTACATGAGCCTATCATGACCCCCAATTACCAGATACTAAAAGCCTGTACAAAATTTGGTCCATCAGTTTACGGAAGCAGATTCAAAAATATGTCTACCACCAACCTGTTAAGCATTCTTCATGGCTCTCTCATTCTTGGAGAACCAAATGGGGATTTGAGAGTGTTAAAAGAAATGCATCAGTGGAGGAACCTGAGTATGTGGTGGAGGAATTCGAACATGTTGTGGAGAAAAGTGATTCTCTTGGAGCAAGAGATGATGGCAAGCGACCCAAGGTTGTAGATTTGTCACCTGGTGTTAAGAATTTGTTGTTGATGCATGTGGATCGTGTTGAGGAAGATAGCCACCGAGGGGAAAATAATTGGTGTAGCGTTTCTTTAAAGGATCTGAAATAATTATTGGAGTTCACAAGTTAATTTTGAACCAACCATTGAAGATACAACTGAAAGTAGTTAAGGTTACGAGATTGAAAATATTCAAAAAAATCTAAGAAAATTGGCTCCCACAGACAACGACATTGTCTCG
Organism: Vicia villosa; assembly: GCF_029867415.1. Lineage (NCBI taxonomy): Eukaryota > Viridiplantae > Streptophyta > Magnoliopsida > Fabales > Fabaceae > Vicia > Vicia villosa. Next base: position 244,402 of record NW_026705254.1, read on the forward strand.
TACTGAAACTGAAGATGGATAGTCTTGTGATGAAGAACTGTGGGATGTTTCCTATGCAATTGGTACGATTCTTAGATGAAAAGAGATGGTATCTATAGAAAAGTATAGCAATTTGATGCTTAAGTTAGTAAGATATTGAGGTAAAATTTTGAAAATGTGTATATTGAATCAATCTTGTAGGTAGTGGCTCAACTCAAAACTAAAACAAAAAGTGGATTTCTCTTTCCACCCTTATGTGTGATCCTCCACAACCGTGAAAATTAAAAAAATGCCCCTAGAGTCCGGAGATGCATCTCCTGAAACACCATTTAAAATAATTTCTCAAACTAAATTGAAGAGGTGCCCCTATTATGCTAGAATTTAATCCAGATATGTGTCTCCGTATACGTAAAATGTACCCAAAATGCATCTCCATAAACACCATTAATTCAAAATTTATTGGGTGGTTCGAAGATACATCCCAGACGCTTTTGTTTCATATCCCACGCCACACCTTTCCTCTTCCACCTTCTTCATTTTCAAAAAATTTCTTAAAATAAATTATTTGAGCTCTACAACATTCAAGCTTCTCTCATCCATTGATTCAAACTTCTATCATTGTAGTTCTGCAACATTCAAGCTTCTCCTCATTTCCAAACCCTTAAACATGTCGCATACAAGGGGAAAATCTCGTTTACAACCTAGGCCGAATGGACAGACCTGCTCTGATACCAACTATGTAACACCCTAAAATCCCGAAAATATTTTTAAAGGAAATAAATTATTATTTCTCCAAATTAGGTGTTACACATGCTCGACAAACAATAATCTTTCAAGTTAAAACATAAAACTGCATCGGAACTCAACTTCAAAACATACTTTAAAATTATCTCAATATAATAAAGTACTTGTTTAATTAAAATTATCCAAACATCAACTCAAACCAACGATATAACTTCCCTAATCCCAGTGTTACAGATTAAAGCATCAACGAAAATTAAATAACGCAAAAAAGCAATAAATATATGAAGAGGCCTTAACTTCATCCTCCAACTCAAGAGCAGCTACTCATATACCTAATTATTTGTACTCCAAATGAGTACAAAAACGACAAAGAAAACAAACAGGGGTGAGAATAACTTCACATATGTTATAACTGTATTAAACAACAAGGATGGTTTTAACATAACATTAACATCAATCACACATAATAATTCACATTCACAAACAATTACCATGCAAATGTGAGATGCTATGTAATTTCTCCTCCAAGTCCAAGTGGTACCAAGTTTTTGGATGTCAGAGTTATGTTAATGAATTATTCGTGTCTCAAGTTCCTCTTTGAACATGGTTCCTCTCTGAACCTGAGACCGTCATTGGTTCCTCTTTGAACCGTGACCTCATCTAAATATCTCTGATATACATGAATTCATGAATCATAAAAATAATATTCACAACTCATACTCAAACAAACAATAACATTTTATCTCATACTCAACAAGGTTCCTCTTCGAACCCAAAATTTTGTCAATATAAGTCAACACTGAAATTCCTCTCTGAATTACTCAAATTTACATATTATACAATTATAAGTCAATTATATAAGCCAACACTCAAATTCCTCCACAACATGTTCAAATTCCTCCACAACATTTGAGATTTTTCGTGGCTTTTTCAGATATGGCTCAAAAACACATATCAACCACAAATAATAATACCATAATTCAATTATTTAAAAAATTCCTAAATAGCACAATCACATATTATCAAACAGTAACAATGCATCAATAAGGATTCAAGACATAACAATACAATAGTACTGAATAATTCAAATCTGAAGGGTTAAGATAAACCCTTAAGCCACAAACATACAATCACAAACACGGAAGAAGAAGTATTTAATCTAAAAGTTAAACTATTCTTGAAAACTAGCTTAAACAAACAATTATTTTTCAAATTGCATGTCTCTCACCATTCATTTCTTGATCTTTAACACATAAAATATGGTTCAATAGTATGATTCCTTCATTGCATTGATTCCTTTGATTCTAATTTAATTTGAACAACATTCGTTTATTGACTGGGTCTACCTCATTATCGTTGCTTACCATCATGATTGTTATGATTACTTATCATCATAACAATCACGATGATAAGCGAAGACAATGAGGTAGACCCAGTCAATAATTAGATTTTATTCAAATTAAATTATAAGAGAAGATAGCAATGTATTGAAGGAATTAGGTCATTGAACCATGCACATTCTAAATGCTAAAGAACGTGAAATAAATGATGAGATGCAAGCAATTCGAAAACATTGATTTATATAAGTTGGTTTTCAAATATAACTTAATTTTCAGATTATAAGTTTCTATGACAAATTAAATGAATGTATTTTCAGTGAAATGTTAGTGCAACAAACCATCTACATAGCATATAATAAACTATACTTCATCTACTGTAAACCTGTATAAAGAACAAAACATTTGTAAGTCACAAGAAGTCTCTTTCTTGTGACTTAACAATGTCTTATTCTTGTTTTGATCAGAACATTTTTCAACAACAATAACATACAACAACACAACAAATACATGCAACAACATACCTTTTAGGACACACGTTTTATAAAAACAAACAATCTACATAGAATATAATAAACTCAAACAATCTACAAAACCAGATATTATAAATAAGTGAGCAATGAAAAATATAAATTTCCAGGACGCATCTTATATTGAAACTAATCATAGAACAAGAATCAATTCTAAAGTTCATCTAGTTTGTGAGGCAATGAAAAAGAAATATAAGGAGGAAGAAGCTTACACATCAGCTTCATACTTCTTATATTTCTTCTCATTGTATCTCAAACTAGATGAAGTTTGTTGCCGCTGTTGTTTCTTCATTAAGTAAAATGTGTTGTTGTTGTTGTTGAGTCCTACAATAACCATGAAAGTTATCAACATGTGAAAACGCAAACTTATTTGTCAGCAAAATATGAAAAATATCTTGTTTGTGAAGCTATGAAGAAGAAGTACAAGGTGGATGAAGTTTCTATCATAGCTTCATGCTTCTTGTAATTTTTTCCATATCTGCACAAACAATATCTACCATAGCCAAAGTATAGTCTTTGTTAAAGTAGTGAAGACGAATCTTCAAAAATGAGAACAATTAATCTACAAAAACAACATGCAACAAACGAGATAATGGGAACCTACATGTCCATTAAAATCATTTTAGAGATACAAGGTTTTGAGATTGCAATTCTCCCAATTGGATGCACCGTAGGTGCAATGATTTACTTCACGGACAAGGTCTCTGCATCTTTAAATTGGTTTTTATAAAAAATTATTTGAAATAACTTCAAAATTAAATAATTTTTTAAAATTTTGAAATTAACTTTTTTTTAATAAAATGATAAAATACTTAAAATAACTTTTTGAGAACAATTATTCGAACTAAAAATATTTTTATTAAAGATGTTATAAAAAAAATGTATAAATTTTTTTTAAACAAAAATATATATTATTATAAAAATTATATTTAAAAAAACTGAAGCAAACAGGCTCATGTATTTTTTTATTTACTGTTTTTGACAATTCAACATTAAAAATTCATTTTATTGTTTTGTCTTAAAATCATACCTTAAAGTTAATGTAACTTTTTCTTAAAGTGTGCATAATCATATTTAAGTTGTTTTAGAGTTTTTCAAATAATCTCTGTAAACTTGATACTTAATACTATTCTGTAAAATTTATTTTTATAAGTGTAAAGATAAGTTGTGTTGGCAGCAAGAGATGAGAAAAGTGGTCTTCAGCTACAAGTATTGGATCCTTTGTAGAATTCATTACAAAATCAATTTGGTAAGATGGATATCTTGGTAAGAAAATATTCTTGACTTTTCTTTTTTAGTTATGAATTACAGTTAGTGCTCATCTTTAAAAAAAAAAAAGAGTTTGAACGGCATCCCAAAAATTAATTTATAAAATGAGAATGCTCAAACACAATTTATACATAAAACTCCTTAACAGCTCCCATATACTTGGACAATACACAATATTTGTTTGTTTATTATGTATAACAAAATGATATCTAAACAGAAGCAAGAGAGAGCAACAATCTTCCATAACTGGATCAATAGCAACGATAACAGCTTTTCCATATATACAGTCCACATTAGTAGCTGCATCCGATTCCACCAAACCATGTAGAACCTCAAGTCTTTTGCTACTGAAAGGCACCAAGAAATCAGGATATTAAAAAAAAGATGAAGAACAACTCACTTTTCCTTCCACTGGATCTTAAAATCCTGATTTTCCATCCACCTTAGATCCAGTTTCAATTTGTAAACTGAAATTATCAAGAACATTGACTGCAGATCTTAAAGGGTACTTGGTATTTACAATTTCAAATTCGACAGTTCCTTCGATCTTCGCGGAGTGTGAGTCGTCAGGTATATCTGGTTCAATTTCAGTTATACAGTCAAGGGTTTTGAATGTTGGGGTTAGCATATTGATGGCAGTGATGAAAGTTGGAATCAGTGTGTATAATTCTGTGATAGAAGGAACTGTGAGAGAAAATATTTGGTATGCTCCTATTCCATTTTTAAAAGATTCTTCATGTCTCTCAACAAGAATTGTAGTGTACCCCAAAGCGACGACGAGTGCAATGTTCCGCAAGCAAAGGGAGAAGCCTTGGATGATCCCATATTTGATACTTTCTTTCTTGTACTTTTTCTTTGGAATGTCCATATATGTTTTGTCCAGAGCAATGACAAAAGGATGCTATAGTCCTTATGTTGGTTGTCAACTCAGATGCAAAAGCGACAAGGTCTGAATGATGCTATAGCAAAGTAGTCACCTGAAAATCCTTTGGCAGACTTGGCTTGAATGAGACCACCTATGAAGTGGCAGCCGATGCCACCAAACCCACTATCCAGTTGACTAACATGATAATAATTTTCGCTATAAGTATGAAGGAAACACGCTGCACAATCATGAACACGCGGTAAACAATTATGATTTTGACCATGGAAGTATCGCTGATGATGCATAAAGTTAACAAACCGACAGAGTTGTCAGGTCGGCCAAACCAGCCTACTTCAACATCAATTAGCAGATTCACTAGGGAAGCTATAAATTAAATTTGAGGCATGACTCCTCACTTCAAACTCAGCTTGACCCGAAATTTCCCACCCTCTGCCCATTTCCAATGTTCCAGCAGGCCCATATGTCAATGACACTCATCCACTCACAGATGGAGTTGAAGACCAGATTGTGCTTCCAATAGGGTAGACTAGGGGAATTTTCGGTTCTTGAACAATTTAGCAGGTTGTTGAGCATGACTAGCCACCCAAATCAAAAGTGCCCCTGCATCACATTGTAAATGTCATGGAGCTGATCACAAATTACCTTAAAGTAAGGGAACCAAATTTAATATGGAAGATATATTGAAATTATACGAAGAACAAGTTGGTATAATCATTGCAATGAAGAAAACAAAGGGTAAGTCGAAAACAACCTATCCCTGCAAAATGCTAGCAATAGTAAAAAACAGTTAAAATTCAAACAAGTAGATGACATGTGGTGAGTCTTATTCTACTTCTAGTTACTCTTGGAAAATGCAAAAAAGCATAGTTAATTGCTTTCTATTACTTTAGAGTTTAGATTCACATCATTCATGATTAATACGACAGTTTCAAACAATTATATAATGTGAGTATTATCCCTCCCCATTATCCGATAAACTAATACAACTAATGTATGTAAAGAGATGTGTATTTTCTCGTTAATGTGACTACTTTTCTCTTAGCGTTCAATTAAGCTGAACTTGGTTAGGTAGAAGCTTTAACTAATGATGTTGGGTTGATCATACTCTTGGGGTTGAGAACCTTCTAAGTTTGAACACATCCTCAAAAGATGTACCAACTGCATGCCCTACAGCGTCAACAGCTTCATTTGCAACTTCAACATATCTAATATGACCAAAAGAAACAGTGAAACAAAAAAATAAGTCAATCCTTTCATAATCACTCTAGATGCTTCTTGCACTAGTTAATACTAACACGCAAACAAACTCGTACAAAAACAAGTCAAGTGTTACATTACATGTAAACCATACATGCTATAATAATAGGTGTGGTACTTGCAAAGACTCCGACGAACAAGTAAGTTATCGTTTCAAAATAATGGGTAAACACAAATATATGATTACCTGAAGACGGATAACAAGGGTGTGGTACCTAACAGATGGATTCAAAATAAAAAGAACATACCTAACCTTACCTAACAGATGATCAAGAATACAGAAATGCATAATCAAGTTATCTAAATGACATCAAGATTGCGACTTTCCTCTTCCTCTCAGCATCCATGGCTTCTTGGGTGTTGTTAATGAGACGAAACAGTTCTAATCGCATCTCACCAAGCTCAATAATTTCATCGATTAACTGTAAGCGTCTTCTGATTGGTGAGGGAGTATGATGAGGTGATAACGAGATCATTTGAGGAATTTCATCCAAAAATGGTATCTTTCGTTTCTTATTAGGTTTTGGTGGCAGAGGGGGTGAGGTAAATGAATTCTGAGAACCTGCTGAATCCATCAGAGAAGAAGAGAACACAGAAAGATTGATTGAGAATAACACAAAAAGATTGAGAAACCAGAAGAGAACATAGAAAGATTGAGAAAGACAAATATTGAGAGATTGAAACAACGTTGTTTATTTGTTGTATTTATAATGTTTGGCGGATTAGGGCGCAACGGTTACTTCATGATTCGCGCGGATTGAATAAGGCGGTGCTATAACAAACACTCACCTACTGTAATAAATTAATGTAAATAAATACTTCTTATAATAATTAATGAAATATCCTCTGTTTTTATTACATAAACGCAGTGGCGAAGCCAGAAAATTTATACAGCCTGGGGAAAAATTTTAAATACCGATATATCATTACAATAAAATCATTAACAAAAAGTCATTACTACCATAACTTAATACTTTCTCATTAACAAACACAACAAAACCAATTCAACTTTTCAATTCACATATACAAAATAACCATTTTTTTCTAACCATTATTCAAATACAAACCAAATCCACAAACACAAACACCATTGTATAAACATGCGAAATTTACAACATCCTGATTGTGTAGCCCAATTAGAAGTTGAAAATTATTTAAGAAGAGCCTCTCTCTTTCGGAAGAAAAGTTTCCAAACTTGAATACTTATTTAGGTGTCTCATGACCATTAATGTCAACCCAACAACATTTTGTATTAACACCATTTCATGCCTTTTATCTCAAGCTTATGAAATGCCTATCTAACTTCATTCTCAGTTGCTATGCCTCGTATCCTTAGTAAACTATTGATAATCCAATATAGCATAACATCATCACAACATTAGATGATTAAATAAAGTAAGCATATGGATATGTATATCTAACCATGAAAGTAGCAAGGTAAAGAAATATTAACCTGCTTCTTTATTTGACAGAGGAATGACAAAAAGACCTTGAAAATGAAAACCAGACTCTCCAGGTATAGGAACATTTTCAAGACCCAAGTTAATAACCGCTTTGGTTCCTTCAGCCAAAGTTCTACAACCTTCAAGTCTCTTGAGAGCAACATTAATGTAAAAAGTCAAGTATATTAGAAGCTTATCAGTAGGACTCTTGATGTCAAAGTTTCTGAAGAATAAATTGGCTCTTTGTGATAGCTTCATCCATAATATCAATAACATTTATAATCAATTCTAAAACATAAACCACTAATTTATAACCAATTCTAAAACATAAACCACTAATTTATAACCAATTCAAACTCACCAACCATAATAACTCAATTAACAGTAACATTTTATTTTCCTTTTTTTCATGACAGTAACAAAACTAATTGATTTTTCAACCAATGATTTGATTTAATTCCCTCTGTCTCAACCAATTTGGACTTCTCAACATTAACAAATTGATTTGAATTGAACTTCTCAATTTCTCATTCTCAAAATTAACATTAACAACTCATTCAACTTTTTAATTCAACATCTCAACTTTTCAATTGAACTTCTCAATCTACTATTCAAATCTATTCAAATTTAGGGAAAATAAGAAGCAAATTCAAATTAGAAGCATAAATCACAAAAAGAAGAAGCAACAACAGTTAATCGGGAATATCGGAATCGAAGACAGAAGACTCGTGGTGGTGGTGGTGGTGTCGTCTGTTCGGACGATTGTGATGGTGGTTGGCGGACTTCGTGGAGGTATGAAATGGAGAGAGTAAGAGACAGAGTCGGAGGGAGTAAGTGTCGCGCCGTTTTTGGTTTCAATGGTGTGGGTGTTTTTCACTGCTCCTTCGTTTTTCTTTCTACCGTAACCCTTTTCTTTTTTGTTTTTTGTTTTTTTAACAGGTGGGCCTCAAAAAACTATTGGGCCCGAGCCTGGGCAAGTGCCCACCCTGGTCGGGCCCTAGCGTCGCTCCTGCATAAAAGAAATATACATTCATACTTTTTATTTTCCTTGAGAAATTATTTGTTATAATAATATTTTACTGATAACATAATTAATTATATAATTATCCTTTAATTAAAATTATTAAGCAAATATATTTGTTAGCTCTTTTATAAGAATATTATTTATATTTTCTTTTGTTTTTTTGTTTTCTTTTATATTACATTTATCTTGTTGTTTTGAACTAGTAATCAAATTAAGCTGATATTATATTGATGTAGGTATATATGTAAGAGTATGTTTGTGAAAGTTTTGACGGAGGCAATGCAAGATGCATCAGGGGTAAAAAGATCATATTCATCACCTTTTTTTATCAATATGCGCCCATTTAACATAGTACGTACACATTGTATGATACACTCGCCACTCATAAAAAGATACATTCGCCACTCATAAAAAATGGGGAATAACGACTCTATTTCCCACGCTCATGGGAGAAGAATAATGTGACCGCTTTCTGGGGTCTTGAGATCTATGCCTAATGAATTTCTATAAATACCTTAATCCTCGAGTTGATGAGATATTCAATTTACTCAAGCAATTGCCAATATACAGAGCTTATCGCAATCTCTGTGTGAGCTTGCTCTAACATTGCGATTGCCCTAAAACTCTCAGACATCCCTACACACTTAGGGGTTGTCACTCATTATACTTTTAGCAAGTACAACTATCGCCTACCATGGGGCCCTAGTAAAACTGACCTAAGCCACCATCACATTAGACAGCTAGATTGCTACCCACATCTCCTACTCCTCTATCTAACATGGTGAGCAAGAAAGTAGCAATTCCGACCAATAGTGATATTGGTAGCAATCAGGATGCCATGGCAGGAATGCACGTTGCCATGGAAGACTTACGTCTCTAGAATTAGTCTTTGAAGGACAATGTCCTTCACATCAAGCAGTGTCTGTATGAGATTGGCCCTCATAAGTAAACTGAAATTCTAGACACCCAACCTCTCTCTAATGAGATATTGGGGCGCCAATTCCAGAAAACTTCAAGTCGTCGTCATTGGCTAAGTTTGATGGACGTAGCGACCTCCAAGAACATGTCGCCTCTATCAAAACATATATAACAATTATTGGGGCCTTCTATTTCCTAAAATGCAAACTTCTCTTTGGCCCCTTCAAGGATGTAATACAAATGTGGTACATGAGCCTATTACGACTCTTAGTTACCAGCTATTAAGACTTATTGAAGAAATTGGTTCATCAGTTTATGGCGAGCAGGCCTAGAAAGATGTCTACCACCCACCTATTCAACATTCATCAAGGATCTCTCATTCTTGGAGAACAAAACAAGAGGCTTTATAGTGTTAAAAGAAGTGCATTGATAGAGGAAGCAAAATATACGATGGAGGAACCTAAGGGTGTGGTGGAGGAAATGGAACATGTCATGGAGAATGAAGGTTCTCTTAAAGCGATAGATAATAGTTAGTGATTCCTGTTGTGATCAACGGTTATTGAGTTATCACCTTGTGTTGAGAATTTGTTGTTAATGCATATGGATCATGTTGAGGAAGATTGTCACTGAAAAGGAAAAGAATTAGTGTAGCATTTTGTTGAAGGGTCTGAAATAATGATTGGAGTTCACAATTTAACTTTGAACCAACCATTGTAGATACAAGTGAAAGTTGTAATACCTCGAAAATATAGAGTAATTATATAATTAGTTATTTAAATTACTTTAGCGTGAATATGTTAGTGAGTATTTGATGTTTTGATGATGATATGTGAAGTTTTGGTGATTTATGCGATGTTCGTGTGTGTTATGAGAATTGTTGAGGATTAAGAGTATTTTAGAAAAATTAGAATAATTAGTTGGGATTACTTCAATTAGTAAAATAAAGTAATATGAGTGTTAGGGGTGATAAGGGAAAAATGGTTGATTCAAGGGGCTAAGTGAGGGGAAAAAGAGGAAAGCCATATTAGGGACCAAGGGTTAAAATTGATAAAAGGATAAGTTGAGACTTAGAATGGTTCATTGTATGAAATCGCATTTGGAGAAGAGGCTGGGAGAAGAACAAGGCTAGGGCACACAGGAAGAGAAAGAGAATCCAAAGAAGAATCAACAGCGAGCAATAATTTTAAGGTAAGGGGAGTCTGTCTAGATTACTATAATTGGCTTAAGTGTTGGATAATTGTAGGATTGTTTTTGAGGTTTTGGTTTATGAGGAATAGATGAATAGTGATGAATTAGAAGTGTTGAATTGCGATAGAATAGTAACCATAATGTAGAATACATAGGGATGTTATTCGATGATGAAATCTGGTGTTTAAAAGATGTTTTAGGACCTATAATATGTTAGAATCACAAGAAATCGCAACAGGGAAACCTTGTTCGCACAGATTCGTCGGGCGAAATGAGCTCGCCCAAGACGCGTCGAGAGAAAGAGGAGGTGAGTGAAGGCAGAGGCTACTGGCTTCAGTCACCGAGCGAATATATCCCCCGTCAGGCGAATGTTGTCTAAGTCAGAAAAATTTGTAAAATTCATAACTTGAGTTTTAGAATTTCGATTAATGTGTAGTTCGAAGCATTGCGAAGCTAGAGTAATAATTTATAACTTTGTAAAATAAAATGAACCATGGGACTTGGATTTCTAGGAGTTATATGGTGATGAGATGATGATACTTGGTGATTATACACTAAAAGTATGGTTTCTATCGTGAATTGAGTTAACTATGCTTTGTTGTGAATTGATGTGTGTTTTATGATGATCTTGATGATTATAATGTGCGCATTATGAAGCATATTATGAGGTATAATTAATATGATGAATGATGAGGCATTTTGACTAGAAGTGGCCGTGTTATTATATGTTGTTACGCATCATGCATTCCTAGCATTTGTAGGACAAGTAGTCTAGTAAAGTTTTGCAGGAAGATGAATCAAATGAAGTTTTTTATGAAATTTGGTCCAGTGATGGCCTTAATCCCATAGTTTGGATTAAGTGCAAAAATTATGATGTGCTCCGGTTCTAAGCAGGAATCGATCCTATTGGTGGGGATCATTTGAGATGACGATGATTAAGTCATCAATGATGTTTTGCTACAACATGCATGAGTCTTATTAAGTTGCATTTCATTATTTGTGGCATTGCACAATATTTGAATTAAGTGATATGTTTGATGAATTTTTGAGTTATGGTGCTTCGATGTGAGGGATTAGTGATTGTCGTTATGCTATAGGTGTGGTGAATGCAATGATGATGTTGTTGTTCCTATGCCATAACTACTATATCTATTACTTATGCTTTTTATAATGATAACGATTTACTCACCCTTTATGCTTAAAAATGTTGTCTCGAAACATGGGTAACTTGCAGTTGATCAAGATTAGTGCATGAAGCTTATGAGGTAGCTTTAGAGCGCGCTAGTTTAGTTTTTGTTGAGTCTAGTGGGTCTTTCTCTGATATGAAACATCAGGGTTGGGATCATTTGTTTTGGAACTATTATGTTCTTTGTTTTATTTGAAGATCTTTGAATTACCGTTTGTGGTACTTTGACTATTTTTGAAGTATGATTTCATAGATGATAAAGTGTGATGAAGTCTTATAAAGTATTTATTTTAATAAAGGTATTTTGAACTATGAATTTTGTTGGGATATGTGAAGTACTATATGTTGATGGTAAAGAACCATCAGATTTATTAGGTTTTGCAACCCATGTTACGGAGCAGGACTATTTATTTTAAGATGTTATATGAAGATGTGACATCCTTGTAACTTTAATTGAATTTTTATTTTTGTAAAATACATGCAAAATATGTTTGGGTTAGAAGGGTATTACATTAGTGGTATCAGAGTTGGTCGGTCGATCCGTACAAGATTATAACAATCTTTCAACAAATTTCGGTAGATTATTCTAACTTTGGTGATAATTTCGATGTGAACAGATTATGGCTGGAAAAAACGACGTTGCAATTGCTGCTGCCTTGGAGGTTGTTGCTCAGGCTATGCAAAATCAGCCTAATGTTGGAGGGATTGACGAATCTCGTAGTTTGAGTATGTTCCAAAGGGAGAATCCGCCTACTTTCAGAGGTCGGTATGATCCTGATGGGGAACATGAGTGACTTAAGGATATTGAGAGGACTTTTCAGGTGATGAGTTGCTCTGCAGCGTAGAAGGTACGATATGGTACTGTCGCCCTCGGTTTCTATCTCTCGTGAGATACGAACTGACTCTTCCTTTATTTTGAGTTTTGAAAATCAGAGAGTCGCCACCGACTTTTATTTTATCCAATTAAGGAAAGGTTTATAAAAGAAACAGAAAAAGACCTTTAAGAGATTTTGGGTACGGGGGTAGGTTATACATAGGGAAGGTATTAACACCCCTTTGTATCCATGGTTATCCATGGGCTCTTAATTGCTTAGCTCACTTGTTTGAATCATTTGTCTTGCTTTGAAATGCTTGTATGTGGTTTTAAAATACCTTTGTAAATTAACTTTGTAATGATCCTTGTGCGGATGTATACAAAGTATTTTATCTTTCGAAAGATGTTTTTTTTAAAAAAAGATCTTTAACTTCGTAATGATCCTTGTTTTGGATATATACCAAGTGTTGTCTTTTTTGAAAGTTTTGTTTTGAAAAACAGTGAATATGTGAGACATTTGTTGTTTTGATTTGAGCAAGCAATTAGGAGATCTACCCTGAGTTTATAAGGTCCTTTCCCATTTCTTTTAGAAAATTCTCCTTTTGACCGGATGTAAACAAAAGTTTGGATGTGTATTTGAAACAGTGTGGTGGTCGTTTTCTTTACCTCCCCGTTTCACTTGGGAGGACGGCACGCTAAACCCTTCACGCGAAATTTGGAAGGAGAATGCGCCCGTGGTGGGATGAATTTTATTTCAGTTCTTCCTACGATATCACACGAACTTTCTTATTTGTCCTACGAGTAGGAAAGGGGAAAAAAGATCTCAACTAAACCCTAGGAGTTTGCTAAGTGTGGGGATTTCACCTAGACTAGAAATTCTGGAGTCCGGGAGGTCGGTTATACATAGGGAAGTGTTTAAACACCCTACATATCTGTAGTACTCTACAGGAACCTTCTCTGTGTCATTGTGTTTGTGTTTATTGCTAATGATTGGGAAAGTTTCTCCTTTGTATTAGGAGAGAGAATTGAATTGATTTTAAAAGACAGACAGACAGACAAACTGACTATTTTTGGTATTTTATTAGCTCGCTGAGATTCCTTGTGAACCTCATGCCTACATATCCCTAGTGGAAGTCAGAGCTTAATGTAGTTCGGGGAACTAACTAGGGAAATTAATTATTTTTGGTGCCTTGCTTGAAGCTCAAGGTTGAAGCTTGGAATTAAATCTCTGTTTACAGTAAAGAGACATGAAATTATCTCTACAGAGAGGTATTTGTACTATTCTACCACAAACATTTAAAGGAGTGACAGAATAACTGAATTCATTTCATTCAAGAGGGGGACCTTACTTGTGTATGTGCAAGTATACCAGTCAAATGCCTCTTAAATGAAAGAAAGATGCTCATCCAAATTAGGGAAAGTTACCACATGTCTGGGTTTTACTGCCAGCTCATGCCTTTCAAAATCCTAAATGGGAGACTTGATTGAAATTGAAATTGAAATTGAAATGTTTGTTTGTTTGAATGTGGTAGAGTAGTAAAAATATCTCTCTATAGAGATAAGCTATGTCTATCTACTGTATAAAAGATTTGACTTTAGCTGGCTTGTATGAGGCCCAAGCTTGAGGCTTTTTTTTGATTGATTAATTAATATTATTGACTCTGGGAGATGACTCCACTGGGGATTAATTACAGGGTATTTTTGTGTTCTGTACAAAGCCCAGAATTGAGGCTGACTCTACTTAGGGAGACTCTATTTATGTGCCTTGTACAAAGCCCAAGGTTGAGGCTAACTGTAACTAGGGAAAACATTATTTTCTGCCTTGTACAAAGCCCAAGGTTGTGGCGGACTCTTTTTAATGAATTAAGTATGGATGACTGTACGGGGAAAGATCCTAAGTGTTAGGAATCTTTGACACATGAAAGATATGGTTTATCTGCCTTGTACAAAGCCCAAGGTTGTGGCTACTGAATGATGAAGAACTCACTAGGGAGACTCTATTATCTGCCTTGTACAATGCCCAAGGTTGAGGCGGACTCTTGACAGGGGAGTTTTATTGTTTGGGTGCCTTGTATGAAGCCCAAGGTTGAGGCTAACTGTTTTTGTTGGTTTTGACTCTATTGAGGAGGTTTTATTTATTAAAAGACTATTTTTCTTTGGAAGCTAACCCTTTCCAGGGATTTTGACTCAGCTGGTGAATTTGTCTGTTAAAAGACTGACTTTATCATGTTTTTTGGAGGCTGACCCTTTCCAGGGATTTTGACTCTTTTGGGGAAATTATCTCCTAAGAGAAATGAATCTTTTTATTAATTAATTTTTTTATTAATTGACTTTGGAGGCTAACCCTTTCCAGGGGTTTTGATTGAAATGAAGGAATGTGTGGAAGCTAACCCTTTCCAGGGATTTTGACATTTTAGACAGATGTTGGAGGCTAACCCTTTCCAGGGGTTTTGACATTTTTTATTAATTGACTTTGGAGGCTAACCCTTTCCAGGGGTTTTTTAATTAAAATGAAGGGCAGAAAGATTATCTAATGGAGACTTCTTGTTTAAAGCCCAAGATGAAGGCTGACTCAATGCTGAGGATGACCAAACATGGATCCTAGACTCTGCTAAGGAAGATTGATGAAGATAAGGGTGACAGAGACTGTCCATGTCTCTCATTCCAAAAATGTACTCAATGTGAAATTGAGACAAACTTAGCTTGTTTAAAGTCTGGTTTAAATTGGAAGAAACTCACCAGGGTAGGCTAAAAGGTGACAAAAGACCTGTTCCTATGTTTATAAGAAACCTGATGGGTCCTTGTATACAAGCTCAAGAGGAAGCTGGAAATGCTTTTAAGAAGCCTGTGGGTCCTTGTACAAAGCCCAAGAGGAGGCTAATCGAGGGTCCTTGTTATAGCACAAGAGAAAGCTATGTAGTTTTGAACTTATTTTGGCTCTAAGCAAATGGGTAAGAGGTTTCACCGGGAATAATTCCTCTTTGGGTGGATGTGTCCTATTATTTGGATTCTAAGGTTTTTGCCAAGATGTTTCACCGGGAATAAACTCTCCCCTGAGAATTCAAATTTTGCGCGCCACCACCATCTTCATCTTCAACCTCAAGCTCTCCATTTTTGAATTTCTGAACTTACTCGTTTCTCAACCATTTGCAACGATGTAAACATGAAACTTGCTCTAAATTCACTCACGATTCTAAATATGTAACTAACATGAACTATCATTAACTACATCTAACTAATTTACCAGAAATCGTGAAGAACCCTAAAATTTCAAAATTAAATTAAATGACTATACTGAAAGATAAATGGATGATGATAGAGGGTTTTTAATCCTCTGATGATGCTGAACAAGATAGAATCGAGCTATTTCACAAAGAGTACTTAAATTAAAGAGAGGGAGTTCAGAAACTTACCTCTGAAAATGGAGATCGTGAGGATGATAGAGAGCAACTGGGCTTGTATGAATGATCCCAAAAGCTTCCTTGTGGCTCAGTGATGCTAACTGAATGCTTGTAATGACCTCAAACCTCCTGAATTGTTCTATGGACCTCCCTCGATTTCAGCTTCAAGTGAACATGGAGGGTGTTGATTCTTGAGTTACAGATGAGCTGCAGCCATCTGGTTAGCTTCACTATGACCTGAGGAGTGTGTCTGGATGATTGGCTTGCCTTGAAACCTTCTGAATCACTCCATGGACCTCCAACTGCAGATGCTCCAAAGTGAGAGCAACAATGGTGTTCCTCCACCTACAGAAGTGATCCAGGTGCTTGGATCACCTCAAATGACCTCCCTTGAGATGTTAGAATGCTCACTTCCCAAAGATAAGCTCTGGTTTGAAGAAATCGATTCTTCTTGCCAAAGAACTTTGAAAAACAATGAAAAAGAGAAGAGAAAGAGAAAGCAAGTAATATGGTTGCTTTGGTGTGTTTTTCTACTGAATTGTGCTCTCCTATTTATAGGCAAATGTCTCAGTACTGAATGAGAGAGTGAGCTTGCTTAGTGAAGCAAGTTTGGTTTCTTAGCCATGAAGAAATTTCAAAGAATATCCAAGTGTGATCATTGCATTTTCGAGCCACCTCCCCTATCCATTGATTCTATCTGATCTTAGGGGACAATTCAGATGCAAAGTGAGCTCTAATTGGTTGATGAGAAGATTCCTTGGGTGATTCATCAATTTGCCATAAATTCTCAAATGTAATCATTACATAATCACATGTTCTTGTTTTAGGAATCTTCTTCAATTATCATGGCATGGTGAAAATGAATGCATGGCATGTTTGCAGATGTATTATGGGTCATGTAGCATCTGTATTTGAGGTCATGTGCACAAAACTTCAAAGTTCCAAAATGATGCATGACCTATAATTTTACTTCATGAGGCCAACTTTGAACAAGCATAACTCTTAGCTCAAATTGAATTTGGAGAAGGTTGAACACAATTTGGAAAGCCCTAAACATCTACTTCAAATCATTAGTTTATGTCTTCTTCAGAATCCTTTGGGAAATTTGTGAAAAATGAGGCCAAAGTTGGAAGAAAACTAGGTTAAAACACTTAGAAAAATTTCTAAGTGTTTATGACCTAAACTTCAAAATTTCCAAAACTTCATAAATGGTTGATCTTTTGAAAAAAGTTCCCTTGTAAGATGTTGTTTTATTTGGCAAGATCTACAACTTTCATGTTGGAAGTTTTTTGAGTTGTGTAGGTGAAATTTTGAGATCTCACCATGCCTTAAAAAACCCTAATTCCCGACTTTTCGCTCCTTGATGAATTTCTTTGAATTTCTTTGGCCAAATGACTTTGATATCCATATATTGATGATATTGATCTTTGAAAGTCATTTTTTGACCAAAAACCTTAAAAGTCAATGATGATCCTTCACAGTTGACTTTTTCCTGACAAAGTGAATTTTTGGGCTTTTGTGTAGAAATAAGATCTTCTCCCCAAATGGATGATATAAATGGATTATATGGAGGTAGTAGAGATCCTTGAATCATGTCTTGAGTTTTGGATTCATGCCCTGATCAAAAGTCAACTATCTTGGTGAATTAGGTCAAAACCCTAATTTGTCGACCATGTGAAAATAATGACTGTAGACTTTGAATTGAAGTGTGATGTCCAGTAGATCTTGTAATATGAGTTATTTGAAAATGATTGATGTCTTTGAATGACCCTCTGAGGTTTTTTAGGGTTTCCCAAATGTGATCCCTGATTTCAGTCCTTGATAGGCTCAAAACCCTAGTCTGGTGACCTGAGTAAACCTGTACTCATATGACTGGATGTCTAATCAATCATAGATGAGAAAAGTGAAGTTTTTTAGACCCATGATTGTATTAGAGACTAGTCTTTGTATTGATTGATCCTTTGCCTGAGCTTTCTTGTCTTTGAGCATCCTCGATTAGGTACCAGATGGAGAAATGACTGCTCTGGGTACTTGTCTTGACCTGATGAAAAATCCTGAAGATATGTCATCTCAGGGGGGTCAAAAATTAGGGTATGACAAACAGTAGAATTGATTTTGAAAAGAGTAACGAGGGATTACCCTAACAGGTGCAAGTGTGATTGTGTTCTGATTCAGATATTTTTATCTTTGAAGTTAGTGATCTAACGCTTCAGTTATTATCTTTGACATACACGCAGTTTTATATGTGCAGAAATTAAAGTGCGGGAATGTAAAATGCGGAAAGTAAATCTACGCTATTACATCGATTGTGCGAGAAATGTAAACTACGCTATTTACATGATTTTGACAACCTATACACTTATCTATGAATTTAAATTGCAATAAGATAAAGGGAAGTATTTTTGGATTTTTTTTGGATGGTTAATTTTAATTAGAATTAATGCATAATTAATTTAATTAAAATGAGAAAAAGGTAGAAATAAAATTTAAACCTAAAATTTTAATCTAAAATATGTTCATATTGCTTGTTAATTAATTTTAAAATAAAACTAATTTTTTTGGATTTTTGAGATTGTTTTGGAAATTTATTAAGTTAATTAACATATAATTATACAAATAATTTAAACTTAGAGAGAAAAATATTCTAGATATGTACAAAATTAGTTTATAATATATAAACCTAATTTAATAAAAAGAAAATATTTTTTTCTGATTTTTTGATAGGTTGAAATAATTAAAAAGCAAATATATAAATATATACTAATTAATTAAACAAAATATTTTAAATATAAAGAAAAATAAAATATTTTTGTGTCAAAAAATAATAGATTATTTTATAAACCTAAAAATATTTTTATTATATTTTTCTGATTTTTAAAACTATTTTAAAATAATTTTGCAAAGAAAATTAAATAAAATGAAAAATATATTAAATATATGATCTGGTGTGGTTGATAGGAGGATCTATGATATGGATGCATGTTAAGGCGCGTTGGATGAGCTGGCAGGATGATCCAATGGCTCAGATATTGAGGTTGCATGGAAATATTGTGGAAAGCGCACATGGGAATCAGAAATTTAAAAAAGACTGGCGCGCGCGTTCTGGCCAACCAGAGCTTGCCACGCCTTCATCTTCTACCTCCAGACTCCGCTTTTAACATCGTTTTCTTCCAAAAGGCGCTGTAATAAGTGAGCTTCATCCCTGCAAAAATAGCGAATAAGGGTAAACCTATACAAAAATGTTTCGCGACATGTTCATTCGACTAGCCCTGATTCACTGAGTTCAAATATGCATCTTGTTTCTTCTAATTTTGCCTAAATCGTGAATCCCTAATTTTGAACTCAAGAACCCTAAAATGGTGATTCCTCGTATAGGTGTCCAAACACCAATTAAGTTTCCTGAAACGATCAGAACATGAAAACAAACTCAAATATATGATTACACCGTGTTAAATATGCACGTATGATTGTATTTTTGTGAGTTTTGGTTTGAACAAACCGTGGGCTATAGAGCTCGATTTAGTGAGTTTCAAAGCTTGAAATTGATCTGGACAGATTCAGTGATGTTCAGGGATTGTGTTTGAGTGTTTAGTTTGGATTGAATTGAACTGAAACTTAAAATTCGAATTTCAAATTTCTTACAATATTTCAAGCATGATACAAGTGTGTTACAAGCATGGATCCGGTTCTGAAATTGTGTGTCCTTGTCTACTGAAGTGTTCTACTTCATTTATAAGCCATGGAGGTGCTGCAAAGCTAAGCTATCTTGCATTGATGATCTTTGAATCTTTGAATTTTTTAATATAAAAACCTTTGACTTCTTTGGCCATGGCTTTGAATTTTCTTCACCCTCTTGCTCTAGGCCTGCTATGTACCTTCATGCTGCAGAGTTGAATCATTCTTGATGGCTTTAGCTTAAGAACAAAGCATGGTATCATTATCTTACACCATTTCCTTTTTAATTTAACTTTATATGTGATAAAATTAAACTAAAAAAGAAATAAAAATTTTATGGGCCTTAGGTTGGTCGTGGGAGGCCCTTAGCATCATTAGAATCATGTTTGGATCATGGAAACTTGGCCTCTTTTGGAAAAAAAACATTTTTGATCAATGTTGGTTTCATGCATTTTCCCAAAAAATAGCCAACTTCAACAAGGCATATCTCCCTCAATTTTGATCATATGAAGGAGTTCTTGTACTTTTTAGAAACCTCAAGATGTCCTCTACAAGCCACTTTGGAAACTTTTTTTAATTTGGAGAAGTTATCTTGATGTTATGGCCTTCGACAAAAAACCACTTTTTGTTGACTTTGAAAATGACCTGTAATGTCTGAGCTCATATTTTTCAAATGGTGAATCCAATGACCATGGGATCAATTGCATTTGAAATATAATTGAATTTCCTTCAAAACAAGCTTTGGTTGGAATTTTTTGAATGAACGAGGAGAGAGTTATGGCCGGTCAAAGTTCAGTTGACTTTTTAGAAGAAAACCCTAATTTTGAAACTTAGGATTTTGTTGATTTTTGATCTTTTCTTGATGAATTATGATCAACCATTGATCAAATGATGAATCTTTTGACAAAATATGGATGTTGACAAAAAATTTCATTTTTGACTGTCTGTTGACTTTCCGGTCAAACTGGTCGTCTGTTGACTGTTTGAGCTGCTGATTGTGCGTCTGAGCGAATTGAAGTTTGAAAATTTGTCTGGTGGTACTTTGAGATATATGGAGGTCTATGAAATCCATTTGAGGTCTCAAAAACTCGTTCTCCTGAAAAAAACAAAAACCCTAGTTAGGGACTGTTCGTGTAGGAGACAGTTAAGCGTACCTGATTTTTGTGCAGTGCTGAGTCTCTGCTGATCATGTGATTATCAGAAGACTTCTAGAACAAAAATCTTGGAATTTTGAAATGCAAAAGATTGATTTGATTGATGGTACAAAACACGGAGAATCGCACTGTCAGCGGGTTTGACTGTCAACTGGCTGTCTGGGCATTAACGTAACAGTTAAAGTGAAAATTCAACAGTTAAAGTTAATTTTTCTTTTTGTTTTTTGTTGTGTTAATGGTGAAAATTTATTTACATGAGTTGTTAGAAAAACACAAACATAATAAATAATCAAAATATATTGTACGCGAACGAAATTACCGATAACAACCTTGAAAAATATTTAATGCACAGAAAAATAAATATTTAACTAGAAGAAAACACACATAATATTATCTTGATAATTAAACTACAGTACGACAGATAGTACGACATGTAATACTGACAGTACAAATATTACATAATATAATGAACAGTACGATAAATAAAATAAACGGTACTTTATTTGAAAGCGAAAGATACGACAAACTTTAAAAATGACGATTAAAAACCCATGCTATAAATAACAACATATAGATGATCGGGAGTGTAAGCAACCCAGGTCCGCGTTTTTCAGGAGTATGCAGACAGAAAAAGGACATGATCACTACCAAAACAGTGATGGCCATAAGAAAACACATATCCATCCACTTTGCCATTTTCGCCGGGGAAGAAGAGAAAATAAATATGAGGTAGAAGTTTGAGAAATGAGTTGAAATTTGATGTGAGAATTTATGGAAAAAATGAGAGGTATTTATAGAGTGAAAAGAAGGATAGAGACGTTGGGGAATGAAGTGATTCCGTACAAAAAAGGAAAATTTGAGTGGTAGTAGGATTTGAAAGAAAGTGTATGGTAGGGTTTGAAAAAAAAGAGATGTATAGAATAAAGTTAGGATTTGATTTGAGAGAAAGAGATTTGAAGAGAAAGAAAGAGATTTTGAAAATAATAATATCATAGTACAAAAAATTAGTGGGAAACAAAAAACTAATAATAATTTACTTGTTACCAGTACAGTCTGAACCCCGGACTCTGTGCCTGCAAAATTTAATTTTGTACCAATTGCATCAGTACTATTTACCTGCAAATAAATCTCAAATAAACAGCGTATGTGAAGTGATAAACAGTACTTGGCGTTTGTGTAAGAATAAATTCAACAGCGAACCAAAATACCGTATAAGAAAAATTCTAAAAACTGAGTATTCATAAAATCAGGATATTTGTGAAATAAAAATCCAAGATTATATGAAACTCCCAATTTTTAGACAGAAGTCTGTTGCCTTCTTTTTGAAAAAGATGCGGGCAAATTTTGAGGTATAACAGGTACTCATTTCAGTATAAATATCCCCTCTCCTCCTCTTCCGTCCTAAAAATTGAACCAAACACATTTCAATATAAATATCTCCTCCCTTCCATCTACCTCAAACCAAACACATCCTGAGAGAGAGAGAGAGAGAGAGAGATAAACTATAAGAGAAAGAGTTTGGTTGGTGATGTAATGAGTGCATTCCATCAGTAAAACATTCTATAATAAGGAATTTCAGACGAGTCTGGGTACCCGAGGTTTAATTCTGTTACCCGGTTTGTCCATTATAAACTGTTGGAATTAGACTCTCAAACCTTTGAGTAATTCCTTAGCGTTAAAGATGACAATGAAGAAAATAGGATTAGGGTTTGCGGAAATATTAAAAGAGAAGGAGAAAGTATTTTCTGCAGAGTTTCTCTCTGCCCACAAACTGTGGAAATTCTGTTATTCACTTGCAACTTCTGTGAATACAGGTTAATGACTTGATTACAAATAATGAGGGTTACTCCCTATTTATAGATTTAGGTTAGCTTTCTCCCTAAGCCAAAGCCCAAAACTATAAAAGCCCAAAATACCTATTTTGGAACTAAATCAAATCTAATCTATTTTAAATCTAAATCAAATCTATCTAGATTTAAAAACAAACTTATGTGTAACAAACTTGTTACACACTTTGACACACCTTGTGTTCGAGCAACAACCTGCTTCGACACAAGGAATTACAAATTAACACACCACCTAATTCATTGTGTCTAAGCTATCTACATTCATCATAGCTCTTAGTCTTCTGAATATTTCAACCAACACTCCCTTTATCATGATATCTGCAATATGATTCTCAGTTCTGTAGTGTTCCAAATTCATCTTCCCTTTAGCTACCTGCTCTCGAAGATAGTGGAACCTCATTTCAATGTGCTTGCTTCGACCATGTGCTATCGGATTCTTCGCCAGATTAATAGCTGACATGTTGTCGATCTTCATGGTAATTGCTCCATGATCTTTACCTATTATCTCTTCGACCAAGTTCACCATCCATGTTGCTTGACATGCACAAAGAGAAGCAGCTATGTACTCTGCTTCGCACGATCATAGTACCACTACGGGTTCTTTTCTCGAACTCCAAGCAATTGGTGCACCACCTAGCATAAACACATAACCAGCTGTGGATTTTCGATCCTCAGCATCACTACACCAACTTGAGTCGGTGTAACCTACTAGTTTGCATTCTTTTCCCTCATCAGCTGCAGGAAACAAAATGCCATAGTCAAGAGTTCCTTTCAGATACCTCAATATCCTTTTTACCGCTGCTAGGTGTGATACCTTTGGCTTTTGCATGAATCTACTTATCATACATACACTGTATGCTAAGTCAGGCCTTGTGTGACAAAGGTATCTCAATGACCCAATAAGTCTTCTGTATTGAGTTGGGTCGACATCCTCTTCATCTGGGTTCTTCGACAGTTGCAATCATGTTTTAGCAGGTGTCGAAGTCTAATTGCATTCTTCCATCTCAAATCTCTTGAGAATTTCACTTTCATATCTTCTTTGATGCATCATTAAGCCTCTACTACTCTTGTAGAATTCGATGCCAAGGAATTATGAAATTTCGCCCAAATCCGACATTTCGAATTCCTTGCTAGGATCACCTTTGAAACCTTCGATCTCTTTCTTGCAGCTTCCTGTTATTAATAAGTCATCGACATAGAGACATAGTATAAGCAATTCACTCTTGCTTCTTCTTACATATACCCCATGTTCAGTTGTGCACTTCACAAATTCTTTCTCCCTTAGGAAGTTGTCGATCTTCTTATTCCAAGCTCGTGGAGCTTGCTTCAGTCCATACAGGGCTTTATGCAGCCTGTACCCTTTTCTCTCTTTGCCATGTTTCACAAACCTAACTGGTTGTGCAACATAGACTTCTTCATCCAAAGGTCCATTCAGGAATGCACATTTAACGTCCATCTGACACATGTGCCAATTGTTCATGTTCGCCAGGCCAACAACCAACCTGATCGTTTCGATCCTGGCAACAGGTGCAAAAACCTCATCGAGGTCAATTCCTTCCTGTCGCACGCTCGCGAAATGTGAACAGAGTCGCCACCAATATATTTATCCCATCGAGGGAAAGGAATATCAGAAAACCTAGAATAAAGAAAGGATAAGAGAAGGTCTTGCGACCAGAGATCGGGTAAGAAGTCGGTTACGCAAGGGGAAGGTATTAGCACCCCTCACGTCTGTGGTACCCCATAGGGTCCACTTATGTTTGTTCTATTCTAAGGGTGTATAAATCTAAAGCTTAATGCAAAGGGAATGCATGCAAAGGAAAGAAGAAGAAACACGGGGAAAATAAGGTTTATAAATAGTTGTGCTCGCTCAGGCCCCGCGACCTAATGCCTACGTATCCTTTTCAGGAATCAGAGCGCCGTAGTTCGGCCCTTTAGTTTTTGTTTGTTTTGTGTTTTTTAGTGGACGGAGTTACATTCGCACTCCGCTGCTCGACCTCTGGAGTCTTAAGCTGGGAATGGAGCGGAAATAACGTGTCCGATTAGGAGAAAGAATGCCCTGAAGGCAAGAGAAAGAATGCCTCGGAGGCAAGAGAGAGAAGAGAGAAGATTGGTTTGTGTTTTTTATGTAACTTCATGATGAACAAAACCCAATACAAGGTTTCGCACCACTTCATTACTTTGTTTAGGTCTGAGCCTTTATTAAGTATTTTGGATGTTTTTGGTTGAGTGTTTTTTTAAGGGAATTTACTTTGCGATTCGAATCACATAAAATGTATAATGATCGAGAAGCAGATTAGGGAATGAATCCCACTCACTTCTACCCCATTATGTAATGTTCGAGAAACAGATTAGGGAATGAATCCCACTCATTTCTATCCCATTAGTTAATGTTCGAGAAACAGATTAGGGAATGAATCCCACTCATTTCTCTCCCATTAAGTAGTGACCGAGAAACAGATTAGGGAATGAATCCCACTCATTTCTATGCCACTAAGTGATTGAGAAACAGATTAGGGAATGAATCCCACTCATTTCTCTATCACTTTCTTAATGTGATTCGCATCTCTATTTGTTAATGTTTTAAAGTTGAAAAGAAAAAGGGAAGAAAACTAGCCTAAAATGAATAACTAGCTTAATGTCATGAAGGGAACTTCTAAGTCCTAATGTTGTCATGGTTTCTACCTAAAGTTAGGAGTAAATGAACGAAATTACAAGCACAAGCAAAGATCAAAATTACAAGTAAAATTTACAAGTAAACAATGATAAAAAATTAGTGCAAAAATGACTAAAAGAATGACTTGAAATATGGTACAAAACATGGAAGCAAATGATGCAAAATATAGTACCAAAAGTGAATTAAAGGACTATTATTTTTATTGATTTTTATATGACAAAGAACAAGAATTCTAATCAAGCCAAAGAATTAAAATACAAGCCTAAACTAATATTTTTGTGATTATTTTTATATGTCAAAATTGTGTATTAAAGGTCTAAAATGATGGTAGAAAATTAGTATTTTTATTGCCTAAAAGGAAGTGGGAAAAAACTAAGTAAAAAGGCCTAAAATTCTAGCAATTTTAAATAGAGTCAGGGGGTGTAATCTGAATTACTGGGTGTGATCAGTAACAGGGCACAGGGCCCAGCCCAAAGGGCGTTTATTGTCAGTTTGTAGCAAAAAGGATAACGTGGGCAAGAAAGGGGGTGAGGTTAGTAGTCAGGCCCAGAGTTGTTTTTTTGTTGTTACCTAGCCTGCCAAAAACGATGCAGCATGGGCCAAATGGGGGTGGATGTAAGCAATTTCGTAATAGGCCCAAAGAGGCTCTTGTGTTGATCCAGTTGATATCATTACTCAGATTTTAACGTTGATTCAATTATTGTTAGTTAGGTGCATACTTATGTTACATTAACACACTAATTAGCAAGATTATACGTTACCAGCTTAACACTAAACTTTATGTAAAATATAATTAACTGATAAAATTGAAAAGGGGAATTTAGGGTTTGTTTGCGCCGTTTCACATTCTCAGACTAGACACTCTCTATTCATATCTCTCTCGTCTCTCTCACTCAAAACAGTCGCCGGAAATCGCTTCCGCCGCGCCGGAGGCGGCGGAGCGTGACGTTACACCTAATAACACACAAAATCATAACCTCTGCTTCCATGTGAACCCTATCCCGACCTCAATTTCATAAAGAGAACGCTCTAATCGTCGCAGATCAACAAGGGGAAATGTGAACCCTAAGTTCTTAGTATCAACGAATTGCAAAAACGCGCGGGATTCAAGAAGTTCGAAGAAGGGCGAAGGATGAACCAGCATCAGCAATGATAAAGCATCAAGAACACGCAAGAAGGAGATTTTTGAAGACTTACCTGAAATGCCGAGAGGAGTGGAGATCGAGAAGAAATGAGGTTCCGCTTGGAGGTGTTGGTGAAGTAGACGCGGTTGAGGAAGATGATAACTTCTTCAGGTGATTCTTGATCTCTCACTTCTTCATATTCTTCTCTTCTTCTGTTGTTTTCCTTTCCCGTGTGTGTGTGTGTTGTGAACTCTGATTGAGAGATTGAGTGATGAAGGTGAGGGCTTAGCTCTGTTGTAGCAGAGTTTCAGAGGTTGAATCTCTGCTCAACAATGAAGGTGAGCGTATAGTGATGGTGAGGGTGATGAAGGCGAGGCGTTATTGAAGATGTAGAGAATGGTTGCAGAGAGATTGAAGTGAAGGTGAAAGAAAGTGGTGGAGAGGGAAGAGATGAAAAAGAGAGGATTGAAGGTGATGATAGGTTGAAGATGAGAAAATGGTGGAGCCTTTGTGAATGAGTAGTGATTAGTTTATATAGTTGAAGGTGATTGTTGAAGCAATTGGAGATGAATTGATCTGGGCCATTAGATTAGGGTAAGTTAGTTATTAGATGGAGGGAGGAGATTGAGAGTTAAGAGGTTAGTTAGATTTCTGTTGTGACAGTTAATGGGTCTGTTATGAGTCAATTAGCTTGTTAGTTGAAATTGGTTATAGGTTGTTACAAAGCGGTTAAAATTCTGTTAGAAGTTAGTTTTGGGTTAGAGTCCTGTTTGGTAGTTATGGAGTTAGTTAGGGAAGGTAAATTGGTTAGGATAGGTTAGTTGGAGGTTGGAAGTTATGGGCAGTTAGGATCAGTTATTGACAGTTGTAGGTGGTTAGAGAATCAGTTGGGAAGTTGGGACTGAATTCTGTTACTTGTTGGTTATTGGGATGAAAAGTAGTTAGGAGAATCGGTTAGGGAAGTTGGGACTGCTGTAGTTTCTTTGTTTGATAAATGTGTGGTCTGATGTGAATTGTGGTGGCTGCCCTTTGAATGCTTTTCTGTAAAGTATCATGGATTGCTGTGGGCTAACCGTGCATGTTTCCTTATGACTTGTTATAGGTTGGATGCATAAACCGTGCCGTCGGATTGGAATTGATGTTGTGCATTGAAATAAATCGATTTTGTGAGCTTTGTTCAAAACTGCCTGTAGTCGTTAACGGGTACGAAACTGTTCTGAATTTGTTTCTCTGTTCTTTGAACTGATGTCATATGACCTGATCACCTTCACCTTGTGGGTTCTCTTTCTGGATCTTAAGTGTTGCACCGATTTATCCTCCTGTTCCGCAGCTTATGTCCTGTTAGTCAATGTTATGAATGTGTTGGCTGTTTTGAATTGGCGAAGTTTAGTGTGGGTTAGGGATAGGTTAAATGTTAGTATTAGCAAAACTGAATGAAGATGATTAGGATGTTGGTGGGTGCAGGGCTTTACTTCTGAACTAACAAAGATCTTTTTTTTTGTTAATGATGCAGGTTGAATGTAGATTTTGAATGATGTACTTCATTGGCAGATATGGAGCAGAACTGTTTGTTGATGTTGCAGATCTGGAAACGAGCTCTAACATTTATTTGGCCATGAAGAATGGAAGACCTTTATCCTTAGGATAAATTTAGGGATGCACTTGAATGAAATAGTTTGTGTAATTCTCTTGATGTCCATGTAATGGTGTATTTGTTATAGAATAACTTTGTTAAATAGAATTTAAAACTTGAGAAAGTTGTTACGTAGTGGCTGAAACTTATGTCCAAACTTTGAATTTCGTATGAAGCCATTGACTTCGTAATTTCGCAATAAAGAACCTTGCATATTATTGGACATATTCTTGATCATGCCAGTTTATAATCTGTCTCCTACTTCCATAAGCAAACAATATATGCCACGTTGAATTCTCTCCAACAAATAAATTAAATAGCCAAGGTAGATATGAAGAAAGCCCTTGAACCATACAACCTCAACGACTAGAATGATAAATTCGAGGAATTACCCCCTAACTCTCACACTTTCCAAAAGCATGATTTGATGATGAGAGGTGGTTCCTTCCATAATATCTCAAAAGACATGTTGTGTTTTAATTACAATGGATCCAATATCTTGACTTGATGACATAAGATTTCGATATAAAAGTAATTTCCCTTAAGACGGTCCCTTAGTGATGGAACTTGAAGACATGAGGCCTTAATCTCATCATTAATCGATGAAACTCAAGCAATGAATAATTAAGCCTTAATCTTTCAAAATCCTTGATCTTAAACCAAATTCATTGGTTAATGATGCATGAGGTGTCAGATGACCTAATGAAGGGTGCTTATGAATGGGGAGTTTAGCCAGTTAGCGGTAAAATTAGATGGGCAAATTTTGGGGTGCAACAGCTGCCCCTATTTAATCATCTTAAAACCTGAAAGCGAGATTGGCGCTAGCCTTTCGAGCATTCGAGGTAGAAGAAGATTAAATACCAAGTGAACCTGAAAATTTGCTTGATGAGAGATAGGATCCATTGGGGGAAAAGATGGTGTCAACTCCATTGAGGAAGAATGTATCAACTCTGGATTGAACAAATTAACTCTGGGTTAGAAATGAAATAGAACTCAACTCTGGGTTGAAGGAGAAAAGTGGGTTAACTCTGGTTCGAAGAATAGAGGGAAGTCAACTCGGGGTTGAATAAGAGGTAAACATCAACTCTGGGTTGAGAACAGAAAGGGAAATCAGTATTAGTGGGACGAGATATAGGCATCAACTCTGGGTTGAAGAAGAAGGAAAGAAAATCAACTTTGGGTTGAAGACAATGGGTAGACATCAACTCTGAGTTGAGAGAAGGTGATCCAACTCTAGGTTGAAGGGGAAAGATGAACAATTAGGAATAACCGTCAACTCTGGGTTGAGTGGGGAGAAAAAAGGTGACCGTCAACTCTGGGTTGAGAGGGAAAGGAGGAAAGATAACCGTCAACTCTGGGTTGAGTGGGAAAGGACAAGAGATAACCGTCAACTCTGGATTGAGTGGGAAAGAAAGAAGATAACCGTCAACTCTGGGTTGAGTGGGAAGAGAAAAGGTAACCTTCAACTCTGGGTTGAGTGGGAAAGAGGAAATATGACCGTCAACTCTGGGTTGAGTGGGAAAGAGAAGTCAATTCTGGATTGAGTGGAAAAGACAAAAGATAAACCGTCAACTCTGGGTTGAGTGGGAAAGAAAGAAGATAACCGTCAACTCTGGGTTGAGTGGGAAGAGAAAAGGTAGCCTTCAACTCTGGGTTGAGTGGGAAAGAGGAAATATGACCGTCAACTCTGGGTTGAGTGGGAAAGAGAAGTCAATTCTGGATTGAGTGGAAAAGACAAAAGATAAACCGTCAACTCTGGGTTGAGTGGGAAAGAAAGAAGATAACCGTCAACTCTGGGTTGAGTGGGAAGAAAAAAGGTAACCTTCAACTCTGGGTTGAGTGGGAAAGAGGAAATATGACCGTCAACTCTGGGTTGAGTGGGAAAGAGAAGTCAATTCTGGATTGAGTGGAAAAGACAAAAGATAAACCGTCAACTCTGGGTTGAGTGGGAAAGGATAAAGATAACCGTCAACTCTGGGTTGAATGGGAAGAGATAATTAACTCGGGGTTAAAAGATGAAAGGAAAGTCAACTCTGGGTTGAACACAAAACATCAACTCTGGGTTGAAGAAAGATGAACATGATTGACTTTAGGAGATGACACTACAATGGTAACTCTGAGTGATCCAGTGGAATATCAATTGAATGCTTTGTAGGGACCTCATTTGATGAGTAACTTGGCTTATGCTTCATATGCAATGTTTGATTTATTTGTGCACTTCTGGAGATGCAATGCTATGGATTCTATATGCAGTGTACTGATTGATTAGTGTTTCTTCTTTGATGTGGAATGGATTTGGTGGAGTTCTGAAATTCTGTTTGAGAATCACGATGGGGTGGATGCCCCTGATTTGTCGATGATTGGATCATGCGGGAGAAATGATAATGAAAATGCAATGATATGCATGATGTATGTATGATTATGAATGGAATGACTGTTTCCAAGATACCAGGCGTGGATGGAGGATGCCCTTGCAGAAAGGTTGTTGCTTGAAGGATAGAACTTGTGAAGGAGAGGTGTTTGGCTTGAATCCTCGGCACCTATCTCGATATCTGACACTTGATTGAAGATGAAGAAATGAATTGTTACTAGCCTGCCCCAGCTTGTAAGATCTCTTGAGATAGAACTTTGATAATGCTTGAATCATGGAGATTGCAGTGGTCTGCCCCAGTGTTAATCATGGAATGTATGCCCCAGATTGAAATGAACTTTTCCACCAGATGGATGCTTCAAATATTTGCTCGGTGGATGACCAACCCTTGCCTTTGTAAGATTACTCGATGAAATTTCAATGTTGAACTTTCCTTGGTATCAAGTACTTGCTTTCAAATTAGAGACAATTCTGTTTTGAAAGAGATAATGAGAATGCAATGCACATGTTAATCTCGAAGAAAAGTTTTATTTATCAAAATGTTGTACTGATACTAACACAAATGACACAGCAACATTAGGAGTCAGTTTGACATGATTTTACAGTTTGTATGCTTTCGGAACGAACCCTGCTTCAATTAGAACTTTTGAGGGTTGTAACGTGGTCGGGTTCACGGTTTGAGAAACAAAGGATAAAGGCTCAAATTCTACTTAACCCACCCCTTCTTCGTGATGTTCTCCAGTCCTACGTTCAGCTAGTTTGACACGAGTATTCAACTTTCAGGAAGGATTATGATAGATGAGGATCCTTTATGGCTTCGATGGAGGTGGCAGTCACCCTTCGGTGCTTTCATTGATGATTATAACAACTTGTCCCTTGGAGGATTTTTGTTCTTGTTATTTTCTTTTGCTTTCCCTAACTTTTGCCTGGACAGAAAGTTTCTTTTGATTTTGGTTTTCGTTGTCCAGCGGGATATGCCCTAATTTTTGCCTAAGTCAATTGCTTCAAAGCTTTTCTTTTTTATTTTGACTTAGCGGGCTATTGTTTCTTTCTCTTTTTTTTTTCATGATTCATAACTTTCTTTTCATTCTCTTTTTTTTTTGTCTCGTTCGGGAACAAGTTGTATGACTTTGGTGATTGACTTGATGAAAAGGTTGTGACTGCCTTCTTCTTAGTGAATGGGAGACATCCATTGTGGATTGTGCTCTTCTTTTTTTGTTGTGAGAGATATGATTGGTCCTCTGATGGAATACCTGAAAGTTGAGCGCTCGGTCGCACTAACTGAAGACTACCCTGCCCCTGGTTAAGATTGAGGGTTCATTTTTGAAAAGAAACTACTACTCCTTAGGCTCAAAGGGGTTGACGAGGGTTTCACTCCCTTATAACTCCGGTGTTTAGGACTTGAAACAATGCCTGTACATCGTCAGCAGGATCTGTGTTCCAAAAGCATACAATTAGTGATTCATGTGTTTTTGATTTTTCATCATTCTCCTTTTTTAGTTGCTTAAGACAAATGAGTGAAGTATCAATGAACATAATGACAAAGATGAAATGATTTGAGAAAAACATGTATATTGCATTATTTTTATTTATTCAAACAGAATGGGTTTCTTACAATGAGAAGTACTTGATAACAACAAAGTAATACAATTGAAAATACTAAAGAAATCTATACAATGGCAAGCTTGGCCTTATTCTAATGCAAATGAAATATTCTCTGACAAACATAAAGTCTTCATGGTCCACTGGTGGAAGCTCCATTGTGAGGTGGCATGGGATTATTGATCACATTAGGTGCCACAGGTGCAAACTCAATCTCTTTTGCATCAAGCAAATCCTGAACTTTGTCTTTGAGAACTCTGCATTCTTCAGTGGTGTGACCAGATCCTCCTGAGTGGAATTCACACTTAGCATTAATCTTGTAGTTTGGAGGGAGGGGGTCAGGAGGAGGCCTAGCTTCCGCTAATTGAATCAGTTTGCGGTCAAGCAAGGCAGCGAGAACTTGGCTATAAGTCATTGGTACACGATCATACACCCTTTTTGGCCTATTCTGCCTATGTTGACCTTGTCTTTGTTGATAACCTTGTTGTTGGAAACCTTGTTGTTGTTGTTGTTGGACATATTGCTGATAAGGGACCCAAGGTTGTTGGCCAACAGGTGCCACATAAGCTTGAGGAGCGGTGGCGGTCACTTGATAATAAGAAGCTTGGTCTTGAGTAGAAACAACACTAGTCTCGCCTTCTTTCTTCTTGATGAAATTACCTTGAGGCTTCTTGTACCCATATTGATTAGCAGCAGTAGCATTGGCGGGATTCTGGATCTTACCAATTTTAAAGCCATTCTCAATTCTTTCACCAATCCTGACTAGATCGGAGAAGCCAGAAGAAACACTACCCACCATCCTTTCGTAATAGTGCCCCTGAAGAGTGTTCATGAACATGTCAACCAATTCGGATTCAGAAAGTGGTGGATTAACTTGAGCAGCCATTTCTCTCCACCTTTGGGCATATTCTTTGAATGTCTCATTGGTTCTTTGTACTTGATTCTGTAGTTGCAACCTAGTTGGTGCCATGTCAATGTTGTATTGGTATTGCTTGAGAAAGGCATCAGACAAATCCTTCCAAGATCGGATTCTATTACGCTCCAGATTCATATACCAGTTCAAAGATGCCCCAGACAAGCTATCTTGAATGCAATGGATGAGCAATGAGTCATTGTGGATGTGAGAAGCCATCTTACGACAGTACATGATGATATGGCTCTTTGGACAGCTCAAACCCTTGTACTTCTGAAAGTCGGGAGTCTTGAACTTGGGAGGAATAACCAGATTAGGAACTAAGTACATCTCTTCAGCGTCCATCCCATAGGCACTAAAACCTTCAATAGCTCGAATCCTTTCCTCAAGAATTTGATACTTCTCAGCAGATCTCTCAATGGGCCGAGCTCTTTCAACAGTTGGTATTGGGTGCATTTCTGGATTAGCAGACTGAGGACCACAGAAAGCAGGATAAGGAATCTCTGTATGAGGAGGCGGAGTAGGAAATGGGAAAACAGGCCCAGTCATAGTCGGCACTCCAGAAGTTATAGGTCCTCCTTGGTTTGAAGCTCCAAGAGTATCAGCAGTCATGAAGCTAAATGGCATCCCAAGAGTAAAATTAGTCCTTGGTTGGAACTCAAGTGGAGTAGAAGAAGGCGGAATGACATCAGGTTGACTAGCAGTAGCTTGATTAGCACCAACAAGAGTCTCTTGCACAACAGGAATCCTTTCATTTCTCAAATCTTGGAGGGCTTCCAAAATAGCATCAACCTTGCCTTTCATTTGGTCCATCTCTTCTCTAATGGCAGCTTGATCTTGTTCATAGTTCTCCATGATTCTTCTTCTGTGAGCTCTTGTCAGATATCGGTGTGGAGGAATCGTCTTGACTGATCTGATGGAGAGGAAGAGTGGTAAGAGTCTTGGTAACCATGGATGCACATGCATGAATGCAAAAATGTTAATGAAGATGCAAATGTATCATAAATCAGGATCAAGGATCAAGGCCTCTTGTGATAATAACTTCTCATGGTCATAAGATATGGCCGAATCCTCCAGATTCAGAGGTTCGACGTTGCTTTCTGGATAAATAGCTTGTGCATAAGTCAAAGATGGTCGAACCCTCCAGATTCAGAGGTTCGACGTTGATTCTGATAGATAACCTTTGCATAAGTCACATAAGGTCGAACCTTCCAGATTCAGAGGTTCGACGTTGATTATGATAGATAGTCTGAATGGCATGGGGGTAGGATGGAGGCATGTTTTCCTGCAAAACAAAATTTCCCAACCCCTCTCACACGTATGATCTAGTACAAGGTAGGTCAAAAGGTCTCCAGCGTTAACAGTTCTCCTGAAACACCATCATTGTTGCAAATACATGCCAACAATGGTATCCCATTTGAACCTCGACTGGTCGTGGGTCTCATGATCGCAATCAACAGAACCTGACATTTTGTTGGCGTCATGACTATCCACTCTGTCCTAGGTAGCCTAAGTATCACTCTGGCCTGGGTATTGGGCCTTTTACCTCATAGAACATCCCATCCCAACAGACAGCAGAACAATAATCATAGTATATGAAAATAAAATGCGATGCATAAAGAAATAAAGCAATAAAGCAATAAAGTAATAAAGCAATAAAGCAATAAATAAACACCCAAAGAAAAGAAAACAAACACAAGCTAGGATCGACTCGCTAAGAATGGACCAGCACAGGTCTATCACATCCCCAGCAGAGTCGCCAGCTGTCGCACGCTCGCGAAATGTGAACAGAGTCGCCACCAATATATTTATCCCATCGAGGGAAAGGAATATCAGAAAACCTAGAATAAAGAAAGGATAAGAGAAGGTCTTGCGACCAGAGATCGGGTAAGAAGTCGGTTACGCAAGGGGAAGGTATTAGCACCCCTCACGTCTGTGGTACCCCATAGGGTCCACTTATGTTTGTTCTATTCTAAGGGTGTATAAATCTAAAGCTTAATGCAAAGGGAATGCATGCAAAGGAAAGAAGAAGAAACACGGGGAAAATAAGGTTTATAAATAGTTGTGCTCGCTCAGGCCCCGCGACCTAATGCCTACGTATCCTTTTCAGGAATCAGAGCGCCGTAGTTCGGCCCTTTAGTTTTTGTTTGTTTTGTGTTTTTTAGTGGACGGAGTTACATTCGCACTCCGCTGCTCGACCTCTGGAGTCTTAAGCTGGGAATGGAGCGGAAATAACGTGTCCGATTAGGAGAAAGAATGCCCTGAAGGCAAGAGAAAGAATGCCTCGGAGGCAAGAGAGAGAAGAGAGAAGATTGGTTTGTGTTTTTTATGTAACTTCATGATGAACAAAACCCAATACAAGGTTTCGCACCACTTCATTACTTTGTTTAGGTCTGAGCCTTTATTAAGTATTTTGGATGTTTTTGGTTGAGTGTTTTTTTAAGGGAATTTACTTTGCGATTCGAATCACATAAAATGTATAATGATCGAGAAGCAGATTAGGGAATGAATCCCACTCACTTCTACCCCATTATGTAATGTTCGAGAAACAGATTAGGGAATGAATCCCACTCATTTCTATCCCATTAGTTAATGTTCGAGAAACAGATTAGGGAATGAATCCCACTCATTTCTCTCCCATTAAGTAGTGACCGAGAAACAGATTAGGGAATGAATCCCACTCATTTCTATGCCACTAAGTGATTGAGAAACAGATTAGGGAATGAATCCCACTCATTTCTCTATCACTTTCTTAATGTGATTCGCATCTCTATTTGTTAATGTTTTAAAGTTGAAAAGAAAAAGGGAAGAAAACTAGCCTAAAATGAATAACTAGCTTAATGTCATGAAGGGAACTTCTAAGTCCTAATGTTGTCATGGTTTCTACCTAAAGTTAGGAGTAAATGAACGAAATTACAAGCACAAGCAAAGATCAAAATTACAAGTAAAATTTACAAGTAAACAATGATAAAAAATTAGTGCAAAAATGACTAAAAGAATGACTTGAAATATGGTACAAAACATGGAAGCAAATGATGCAAAATATAGTACCAAAAGTGAATTAAAGGACTATTATTTTTATTGATTTTTATATGACAAAGAACAAGAATTCTAATCAAGCCAAAGAATTAAAATACAAGCCTAAACTAATATTTTTGTGATTATTTTTATATGTCAAAATTGTGTATTAAAGGTCTAAAATGATGGTAGAAAATTAGTATTTTTATTGCCTAAAAGGAAGTGGGAAAAAACTAAGTAAAAAGGCCTAAAATTCTAGCAATTTTAAATAGAGTCAGGGGGTGTAATCTGAATTACTGGGTGTGATCAGTAACAGGGCACAGGGCCCAGCCCAAAGGGCGTTTATTGTCAGTTTGTAGCAAAAAGGATAACGTGGGCAAGAAAGGGGGTGAGGTTAGTAGTCAGGCCCAGAGTTGTTTTTTTGTTGTTACCTAGCCTGCCAAAAACGATGCAGCATGGGCCAAATGGGGGTGGATGTAAGCAATTTCGTAATAGGCCCAAAGAGGCTCTTGTGTTGATCCAGTTGATATCATTACTCAGATTTTAACGTTGATTCAATTATTGTTAGTTAGGTGCATACTTATGTTACATTAACACACTAATTAGCAAGATTATACGTTACCAGCTTAACACTAAACTTTATGTAAAATATAATTAACTGATAAAATTGAAAAGGGGAATTTAGGGTTTGTTTGCGCCGTTTCACATTCTCAGACTAGACACTCTCTATTCATATCTCTCTCGTCTCTCTCACTCAAAACAGTCGCCGGAAATCGCTTCCGCCGCGCCGGAGGCGGCGGAGCGTGACGTTACACCTAATAACACACAAAATCATAACCTCTGCTTCCATGTGAACCCTATCCCGACCTCAATTTCATAAAGAGAACGCTCTAATCGTCGCAGATCGACAAGGGGAAATGTGAACCCTAAGTTCTTAGTATCAACGAATTGCAAAAACGCGCGGGATTCAAGAAGTTCGAAGAAGGGCGAAGGATGAACCAGCATCAGCAATGATAAAGCATCAAGAACACGCAAGAAGGAGATTTCTGAAGACTTACCTGAAGTGCCGAGAGGAGTGGAGATCGAGAAGAAATGAGGTTCCGCTTGGAGGTGTTGGTGAAGTAGACGCGGTTGAGGAAGATGATAACTTCTTCAGGTGATTCTTGATCTCTCACTTCTTCATATTCTTCTCTTCTTCTGTTGTTTTCCTTTCCCGTGTGTGTGTGTGTTGTGAACTCTGATTGAGAGATTGAGTGATGAAGGTGAGGGCTTAGCTCTGTTGTAGCAGAGTTTCAGAGGTTGAATCTCTGCTCAACAATGAAGGTGAGCGTATAGTGATGGTGAGGGTGATGAAGGCGAGGCGTTATTGAAGATGTAGAGAATGGTTGCAGAGAGATTGAAGTGAAGGTGAAAGAAAGTGGTGGAGAGGGAAGAGATGAAAAAGAGAGGATTGAAGGTGATGATAGGTTGAAGATGAGAAAATGGTGGAGCCTTTGTGAATGAGTAGTGATTAGTTTATATAGTTGAAGGTGATTGTTGAAGCAATTGGAGATGAATTGATCTGGGCCATTAGATTAGGGTAAGTTAGTTATTAGATGGAGGGAGGAGATTGAGAGTTAAGAGGTTAGTTAGATTTCTGTTGTGACAGTTAATGGGTCTATTATGAGTCAATTAGCTTGTTAGTTGAAATTGGTTATAGGTTGTTACAAAGCGGTTAAAATTCTGTTAGAAGTTAGTTTTGGGTTAGAGTCCTGTTTGGTAGTTATGGAGTTAGTTAGGGAAGGTAAATTGGTTAGGATAGGTTAGTTGGAGGTTGGAAGTTATGGGCAGTTAGGATCAGTTATTGACAGTTGTAGGTGGTTAGAGAATCAGTTGGGAAGTTGGGACTGAATTCTGTTACTTGTTGGTTATTGGGATGAAAAGTAGTTAGGAGAATCGGTTAGGGAAGTTGGGACTGCTGTAGTTTCTTTGTTTGATAAATGTGTGGTCTGATGTGAATTGTGGTGGCTGCCCTTTGAATGCTTTTCTGTAAAGTATCATGGATTGCTGTGGGCTAACCGTGCATGTTTCCTTATGACTTGTTATAGGTTGGATGCATAAACCGTGCCGTCGGATTGGAATTGATGTTGTGCATTGAAATGAATCGATTTTGTGAGCTTTGTTCAAAACTGCCTGTAGTCGTTAACGGGTACGGAACTGTTCTGAATTTGTTTCTCTGTTCTTTGAACTGATGTCATATGACCTGATCACCTTCACCTTGTGGGTTCTCTTTCTGGATCTTAAGTGTTGCACCGATTTATCCTCCTGTTCCGCAGCTTATGTCCTGTTAGTCAATGTTATGAATGTGTTGGCTGTTTTGAATTGGCGAAGTTTAGTGTGGGTTAGGGATAGGTTAAATGTTAGTATTAGCAAAACTGAATGAAGATGATTAGGATGTTGGTGGGTGCAGGGCTTTACTTCTGAACTAACAAAGATCTTTTTTTTGTTAATGATGCAGGTTGAATGTAGATTTTGAATGATGTACTTCATTGGCAGATATGGAGCAGAACTGTTTGTTGATGTTGCAGATCTGGAAACGAGCTCTAACATTTATTTGGCCATGAAGAATGGAAGACCTTAATCCTTAGGATAAATTTAGGGATGCACTTGAATGAAATAGTTTGTGTAATTCTCTTGATGTCCATGTAATGGTGTATTTGTTATAGAATAACTTTGTTAAATAGAATTTAAAACTTGAGAAAGTTGTTACGTAGTGGCTGAAACTTATGTCCAAACTTTGAATTTCGTATGAAGCCATTGACTTCGTAATTTCGCAATAAAGAACCTTGCATATTATTGGACATATTCTTGATCATGCCAGTTTATAATCTGTCTCCTACTTCCATAAGCAAACAATATATGCCACGTTGAATTCTCTCCAACAAATAAATTAAATAGCCAAGGTAGATATGAAGAAAGCCCTTGAACCATACAACCTCAACGACTAGAATGATAAATTCGAGGAATTACCCCCTAACTCTCACACTTTCCAAAAGCATGATTTGATGATGAGAGGTGGTTCCTTCCATAATATCTCAAAAGACATGTTGTGTTTTAATTACAATGGATCCAATATCTTGACTTGATGACATAAGATTTCGATATAAAAGTAATTTCCCTTAAGACGGTCCCTTAGTGATGGAACTTGAAGACATGAGGCCTTAATCTCATCATTAATCGATGAAACTCAAGCAATGAATAATTAAGCCTTAATCTTTCAAAATCCTTGATCTTAAACCAAATTCATTGGTTAATGATGCATGAGGTGTCAGATGACCTAATGAAGGGTGCTTATGAATGGGGAGTTTAGCCAGTTAGCGGTAAAATTAGATGGGCAAATTTTGGGGTGCAACACTTCCTTCTGAAATAATCCTTTTTCCACAAGCCTTGCCTTGTGTCGAGTCACTTCACCTTTGGGATTACACTTCACCTTGTATACCCACTTCACATCAATTGCCTTCTTGCCTTGAGGCAATTCGACAAGTGACCAAGTATTGTTGTCTTCGATGGACTTCAATTCTTCACTCATAGCTTTTACCCACTTCAAATCCTTCAATGCCTCAGTTGCATTGACAGGTTCAACATCTGCATAGAAAGCATAATGTACCAGCTCACCTTCATCATTGACTACATCATCTGATGTAATCACACATTCTTGCAACCTTGCAGGCATGTGTCTTGTTCTCTGAGGTCTGCCTGGGCCTGCATCACCTCTGACTTCTTCTTGTCGAACTTCTTCTCTTTCGACTTCAGTAGCTAGTTCGTCATAAAGAATTCTCACTGAATCCCTCTTGACATTTTCAGTCCAATCCCATTCTTTAAGCTCATCTATGAGCACGTCCCTGCTGATCACTACTTTCTTGTTCACTGGGTCGAACAACTTGTATCCTCCAGTTGAATGATATCCTATAAGTATCATTTGTCTCGACTTGTCATCAAGTTTTCTTCTCAACTGATCTGGCACATGTCTATCTGCTATAGATCCAAATACCTTCAGATGGCTCAAGCTAGGCTTCACACCAGACCAACATTCTTCTGGAGTAATTCCTTCTAGCTTCTTCATCGGACATCTGTTTAGAATGTATGTTGCAGTCGACATTGCTTCTCCCCAAAATTCTTTAGGTAAATGCTTGCCTTTCAACATACTTCTCACCATATTCATGATGGTTTGATTCTTTCTTTCTGCAGTTCCATTCTGCTGTGGAGTGTAGGGTGGCACCACCTCATGCACAATCCCTTCTTTCTCACATAACATGTCGAAGTATTTCGACACACATTCTCCACCACCATCAGTTCTCAAAACCT
The DNA here is from genome assembly GCF_029867415.1 of Vicia villosa. Lineage (NCBI taxonomy): Eukaryota > Viridiplantae > Streptophyta > Magnoliopsida > Fabales > Fabaceae > Vicia > Vicia villosa. Next base: position 284,732 of record NW_026705254.1, read on the forward strand.
TGAGCTTTCGACCACTTTGTCTTTCGACCATAGATTTGAACTTGACAAATACCTCGATCACTTCACTTTTCTTCTTGATCAAGTAAGTCCATAGTTTTCGACTGAAATCATCTATGAATGTAACAAAGTATTTGTTACCTCCATTCGAATCCACCTAGATTGGTCCACATACATCGGAGTATATGACATCAAGGATTGCCTTCAACTTGCTTCCTGCATCCTTGCTGAAGCTATTCTTGTGCTGCTTCGCCTGCACACATTCCTCACATACCTCGTTTGGAATGTCTATTTCTGGAAGTCCTGAAACCATATTCTTTCTTCTCAACTCTCTGATGTCATTGAAGTTGAGATGGCCTAGTCGATAGTGCCATATCCATTCATCTCTGCTAGCTGCAGTTGCAAGGAACTCGTGCTCCATGACATTGAGTTCATTCTTGAAGGTTCTATTTTGTGACATAGGAGGCTTCAAGATTAACCTCCCACTTGCATCGACAACTCTCATCATCTTGTCTTCGATCGAAACCTTGTAGTTCTTTTCGACCAACTGCCCAATGCTGAGTAAGTTACTCTTCATGCCTGGTATGTACAACACATTGGAAATTACTGACCTCTTTCCATCTTTCCTCGTAATCATTACATCACCAATACCTTCAGCTGCTAGAGTATTGTCATTTGCAAATTTCACCATGTTCTTCATTGAGGGTTTTATGTTGACAAACCAATCTTTTCTTCCAGACATATGTGATTAGCATCATCCAAGTACCACTGGTCCTTGAATTTATCTTTGTCTTTTATTGTGACCATCAACAACATCTCTTCTTCTTCTTGTTTTGCAAGCTTTGCATCACTTTCTTGACTTTTATTCTTTTCTGGACAAGCTGTCGAATAGTGACCATACTTCTGTTAGTTGAAACATTGAATGTGACTCTTGTCAGGCTTTCGACCACCACCTCTTCCTCTACCTGCAGCACCACCTCTTTGGTTGCCTTGGTAAGAGGGCTTTCTCTGATTCGACCAATTTCCTTCTTGCTGATTTCGACCAGTCGAATTGTTGTAGCCACCTCTACCTTTATTTCCAGTCCAGCTTCCTTTGCCTTTCTTTTCGTTTGCTGACTGAGCCTGCAAAGCCACATCGTTCTTCGACTTGCCTGCAGCTCTTTCAGCCATTCTTTGTTCATGAGATTCAAGCGTCCCTTGAAGCTCTTCTTTTGTCAACTTCGACAAGTCCTTCGATTATTATATGGCTACCACGATGTGATCGAACTTAGGGGCCAAAGACCTCAATATCTTTGAAACAACAGCTTTTGTTGTTAACACTTCTCCACATATCTTGATTTGATTCACTAGTTTCGTAACTCTAGTGAAGAAATCAGTTATGCTTTCGCTATCTTCCATCAGAAGCAGTTCATACGTTCTCTTGTGAGTTTGTAACCTCACCTCTTTCACCTTTTCTGCACCTCCAAAAGATTTTTCAAGAATCTCCCAAGCTTCTTTTGAAGATTCTATATCACTAACCTTTTCAAAATTGTCTGGACTCAGACATTGATGGATTATAAAGAGAGTTTTATAATCTTTCTTCTTCAATTCTTTATGTGCGGCCTTTTCTTCCTCCTTCGCACCTTCTGCAAGCGGTTCTATCCCTTCTTTTACAAGATCCCAAAGATCTTGACAACAGAATACAACCTTCATCTGCTTGCACCAATTCTCATAATTATCTCCTTTCAGAATTGGTAGTGTTGTTGGAAAATGCCCATTCAGACGATTCATTGCCATCGTCATTCGTCTTGCCTTGAATCGATTAACCAGATCTCTAGATACCAGATGTTTGAATTAGACTCTCAAACCTTTGAGTAATTCCTTATCGTTAAAGATGACAATGAAGAAAATAGGATTAGGGTTTGCGGAAATATTAAAAGAGAAGGAGAAAGTATTTTCTGCAGAGTTTCTCTCTGCCCACAAACTGTGGAAATTCTGTTATTCACTTGCAACTGCAACTTCTGTGAATACAGGTTAATGACTTGATTACAAATAATGAGGGTTACTCCCAATTTATAGATTTAGGTTAGCTTTCTCCCTAAGCCAAAACCCAAAACTATAAAAGCCCAAAATACCTATTTTGGAACTAAATCAAATCTAATATATTTTAAATCTAAATCAAATCTATCTAGATTTAAAAACAAACTTATGTGTAACAAACTTGTTACACACTTCGACACACCTTGTGTTCGAGCAACAACCTGCTTTGACACAAGGAATTACAAATTAACATAAACCACCTTAAACCAGCTCTTTCAACTGCTGAACCCATTAAATCATTTGAACCTGCTCATTTCCTTTTATTTTTTCTGGTTTGGATCGGGTTTGCGGGTCTTCTCCACCCCTAACTATATCTATTGAAAAAGTTTTTTAAAAAAAATTTACATCCCGAATAACTTAGTATTAAGTTATTTAGTGACTACAATAAAGATGATTTTAAACAACAGTGAAAAGCGATGGCCTAAAGTTAAAAAATCATTGTTTGTTTTCTTGAAATCTTTCAACAAATTATCCGATCCGTATTATATTTGAAAAAAAATTGCATTTCAAATAACTTATAAATAAATTGTTCATTGATTACGGCAAAAATGAGTTCAGGCAACCGTTTAAACGTAGCCTAAAGTAAAGAAAATTATTTCCATTAGTCACCTTGCTTACCAATTTAATTTTTGGAACGTTTGGTGATTTGAACGGTTGTCCGTTCACTTTTGACAATATTTTCAAAACATTGTCTAATATAATAAAACCTATAAAAAACTTATAACAAGTTATCTAATAAATAAAAATTTGATAAAAAATTATAATATCAAAATTTTATAACAAATTATCCGATGACTAAAAATTTGATAAAAAATTATAATACCAAATTTACAACAAATTATCCGGTGAACAAAAATTTGGTAAGAATTCTTTAAGCGACATTCTCAGGTGAAGGAATATACAATTTTCTGATTTCAAAAATAATTTAATAAATAAATAAATAAAGTATAATTAGATATTTTGAAAAATGTAGGGTAGGGGGATAATTTTGAAAAACTTACTGAAAAATTTTCAATAATTAAATTTATCTTTTGATACACTGAAAAATTGATATTATTTAAGTACAGCTAACATCTCATATCTCATGTACCTAATTTGAACACACTCACATTTCAAAACACTTATATTTATTAGTTAAAATAAACATGGGTTCCACTAAACATGAATTTTAATCTATAAAAAAATATGTTGAAAAATGTGTGTTCCTACTGGTATTATTCATCTAATTTTTCACAATTTAAAATTGTTGGGTGAGTAACCGGTTCTCTTCCTCCTCCAACCTTGCAAGCCATTTGATTCCAAGATCACATCCTGCTTTTGCAGCTATCTGAAATTTTTCTTTTGCCATCTCTACTGGATCAATACCAATATTTTCTTTTCTCTTTCCTCGTTTTTGACCAACCGGACCTCTCTTCAAACTGAATTTTATTATTGATTCTGGAATTTTCACACCTGACCCATAATATCTTCCTTTTATTACTATCATACACTCAAAACAGAACATCCATCAACCTTATACAGTCAGAAAACATAAAAATACAGTGAAGAAAGCTATCTAAAAACAACAGAGATAGTTTGTTTTAAGGCCTATTTGTATTGATGTGTCTAGTAATCTTGTTTCCCGATTATAATTCTCAAACCGTAGTTTGAGTTTTTATATCAAAAGTTGGACTAGACATGCAACTTTGACAATAATTTAACTTCTAGGAATCAGCACATGAGTAATCAATGAAACCCTATTGTAGTTCATAACTCATGAAACACTTATTCGTATCTTTTCATGAAGGTACAAATACTCCAGCCCATGCCAAAAGTGTCAGGTGATTTAACATATGCACTTAAAGAGCAAGTGCAAACTAGATTTCATAACAGTATAACCAAATGACATACAATGTAGGTGAAACTCAGTCTAACTCACCACACATGAAAAAAGAATGAACTTTGAAAAAATGTTGAAAATCCAACACTATATAGAAAATGATTTGTTTAACTTTGATTAATTGATATATTACCTTCTCGGATGCCCTATGGAAACACCACAATGCCGAAGCAATATCTTTCTTAACACATTCGCGAGTCAAATATACAACACCCAAAAGGTAAAGAGCATCTGAATGCAACTAGAACATAACACACACCAATAAAGTTCATCTTAGAAGTCAAATGTATATTTGCGCAAATGTAATCAAGCAAGAAAAAAACAAAGAAACACTGCTAATTCACCGTTAAGAATACATAATATCCCAAAATAGGTAGAGCATGAAGAAACAATACATAATGGTCGGACCAAACTTTAATAAAAAGGTCAGTCTAAAAAAATGAATTTATAGTAGGCTATAAGTCAGGCTCAGACCTTATAAATTTATTATCGGGGAAACTCAGACCTTATAAAACTTAATCTAACCTAGTTTATTTATGAGGCGAACATGCTACCAACCGAACTACATATTTGCTTTGATTATAATTACTTCAAACTTAATTAATATAAAAAATAATAGCTGAACTATTAAAAATGATACTCAGAACCTATAATTTCTTAACGTTAATTTTTTTTAACTATATTAACATTTTAACTTTTTTATAAACTAACATTTTAAACTAACTATTTTTTATAAACTTACATCAACGTTTATTAACATTTTAATGTTTTTTATAAACTACTAATATTTTAAAATATATATATAAAACATTTATCTAGTTAATAAAATCATTTATAATATAATAAAATAAAAACATTAATAAAATAAAAATGTTAATAATTATAAAAACATTAATAATTATAAAAACGTTAATAAAATAAAAAAGTTAATAGAAAAGATAATAAAAATGTTTTAAAATTTTTTTTAACATTTTATAAATATTATCTTTTTAACATTTTACAAATATTTATATTTATAAATATTAACGAGTAACATTTTACAAAAATTAACGTTTAACATTTTACAAATATTAATATTATTTTTACGTTTAAATTATTGCCCAGTTTTTTTATAATATATACAATTTTGAAAAACAATAAAGATATATATTGTTACAAAAATTATTGCCCAGTTTTTTTAAAAATTTTCTATAAATTTTTTAATATTTTATAAATATTAACTTTTTAACATTTTACAAATATTAACATTTAACATTTTACAAATATTAATGTTATTTTAACGTTTAAATTATTGCCTAGTTTTTTTATAATATATAAATTTGAAAAACAACAAAAATATATATTTTTATTATATATATATATATTAACGTTTTATAAATAATTTATTATTATATTAATGTTAAAATTAATAAAATGTTAGTATGTATATACTGCAAGTATATATTGTTAGTATTAATTTGGTAAATATAAGTTGAGTTTGAAACAATAAAAATCAACACAAAGAAGTAGTATAGTTGGCGCCAACGTGTGAAATACCCCCAAACATGATTATTGGGGTAATTTTTTTGAAATATGGGTTAGTTATGTATATTTTTTTAAGACTTAGGTTATTAAAAAAATTCCTAAATTTGTAGGAGGTTTGAAGAATTAACTCATATAAGTCGACACTTTCACATAGATTAAGAAAATGTGATAAATGAAAGAGAGAGAATGATAATTTTACCGAATTATCCTTATTTATAATGAGTGTATTCTTATTATCATTAATGCAATGTGAGAGAAATATAAATTAAGAGTATTAATTAAATGATACAATTGGAAGATAAAAATTAAAATTGCATTGGTAACTAAAAGTGACACTTATTTTATGACAAATAATTTTTACAAGTGTGACATTTATTTTGGGACAAATGAAGTAATTATTTAAGTTAATATGCTAATATCTTAATATATGGTGTTAAGGGAGACATAAAGAAAAAAAAAATCACAAACTATAATTTGTATTAATGTATTGTATAAACTATTGGTGGACCAAAACAATAGGTAAAATAAAAATTGATTTGGGGATCACATTTGATTTTATTCAATAGACAATGATAAAAAAATTGATTTGGTGGGCCAATTATCAATATCAGACAATAGTTGAATATTGTAGAATACAAAAAGTTTAATGTTTTATTACGTCGGTATTTTTTTTCATATTTCAGGTATTCAATTATAAAATGGTTATGCAAAAAAATGAATAGGAAAGAAAGAGAATATATATATATATATATATATATATATATATATATATATATATATATATATATATATATATATATAAGTAGAGGGTGGAGCCCACCACTCCTCCACTAGAGACACCCGCCTCTAGTGGGTCGCCACTTGTAATTCTTTCCTCAGAACGCCTGACTCTCACGCAACACTTCGTCTTCTTCGTTCCGATCTTCATTCTGGTGTGCACGGCAAGAGATTTTCAAGGAAACAAAGTTGAATTCCAGCTCCCCTAAATCCCGTGTTGTTATGGTTACAAAGCTACAATATAAATAGAAGGAGAGGAATCACTTTGAGCGTCAAAGTTTTTTAGTTATGATTTAAGCATAAAAATTACTCTGTAAAAGTGCCTAATTGTCCGCATTGGGCAATCGGTACACCATCGTTATCGAATTTAGCATACTGTTGTATTTGGATCAAGCTTCTTATTTAATCTTGCTGTTATTTTCCATTCCGAAGTTTTCCTTTCAATTTATTTCGTTTAATTTACCGCACTGCATTATTCTTTGGTAAGTTTTCGTTTACCTTTAATTTTCCGTATTTAATTGTTTAAGTTTTTAATTTCGTAAACCTTATTGTGTTTATGCCTATGATTTTTAACTTTAATAGCATGTTTATGTTTAAAACTATGTTCGAATAAATCATTTGATATCGGTATGTGATAATCGTCGTCCGGATGGGATTCAGTAATAATTGGTGTTAACTTCTTGTTAGCTGGAGATTTCGTCAACCAAAACAAAGTTTTTTAGATTATATGTTTCAAAGAGAAAATAAGAAATGATCTTGCAAAGCTATTTCTCAAAGTTTTTTCGTATAAGAGCTTCTCTCTTTGCGTAGAGTTGAAGCTTCTACTGAAAAGTCTTCGAAGCTATTAAAAAGTCTACTGAAAAGCGTGGCTAGATTCTATATGAATCGGAAGCGGTGGAACTTTGGGTCCACATTGGGTACCACATGCATAGAGTCACATGTCTTGCATTGAGTCACATTGAGGTTATGTGATGTTTGAATATATGCATTTATGTGATTGTTATGTGTACATGAGATGTGATAATTGAAATTGGTGATGTTTTGATACATAATTGGTTAAATGTGTGGATATGTGATAATGATGGATTGTGTATATATTTGGGATAATAGTATTGAATCTTTTGAGTATTATACTATTGAATTTTGTGCATACTTGAATATGTGAAATTTATTAGATGATACGATTTACATGATCATGACTTGTTGTGTGATGAAAAGTATGTGAGACTAATGAACTGTAGAAGTATGATGTGTATAGTAGCTATTGATACTTGTGATGTGATGATTTTATATGTCTGAATCCTAGCATGCAATTTATCATATGCCCACTTATATGATTTGATATCTCACCCCTTTTTCTTGTTTCGCCGTTGCCTTTATATTGGCAACGTGCAGGTATTCAAGTATGAAGATTTAGTTGCCGTTACTCGAGTCGGTTGTCGCTCTGATACGTAGCACTCTGGGGGGAACGATTTATACTATTATTGATGTTGCTATTTAATTGTTTCATTTTGGTTGGACAAAATGATAAGTTAACTGAAGATATTTTATTGAATATATTCTTAAGTGATTCCGCTGTGTTTTAATAAAATAAGTTATTCTGCTTCAAAGGTGCTATGTATCCGCTTTATGCGATGAGGTGATTTGTTTTGTTTTGATTATGTGACGCCTCATTTGTTTATTGAGAAATTTTTAAAACTCTGATTTTTATATATAATTGTCGGGTAGAAATGGGGTGTTACAATAGTGGTATCAGAGCAGGTCGGTCCGTCCGGCCAAGTTGTCGAGTCTGTTGAGTTGTACGACAGTTGAATGCTGTCAGTGTTTTAGTCTTTAGTACACGACACGTGTATGAAACACTGTCGGTACTTGTTTGTTTTGTTGCAGGAATTGGTTTGATTCCAAGTGGGGGAGAAGTTTTGCTTCTCGATGATGTTTCTGTTGTAAGAGAGGGTCTGGTATGCTGTCGATAAGCGACAAATGCAAGTGTTGTTGAGAGTTTTGGATATTAACCACAGTCGAAGACGATGTGAAGTTAAGGATAATTTTGGGGAGACAGAAGTTAAAGAGTGGCGATGTTCAGCACGATTGAGGACTGGGAACTTGTCGGTGTGTTTAACCTTTGCGTCTGATGCTGGCATTTGACAAGTGTTAAATTGATGAGGTTGCGGTGGATTTTATATGGGACTCGCATGAGTGATTGACGGACGTAATCGATGTGTGAAGTGTTGTGAATCACGAACCCTAGTTGGAACTCGAGGATGCGCGTAACTTGAGTTTCGGATACCTGAATTGAACTCCATTTGAAGCGTTAGAGAGATAACGAGATGAAGTGGATTATAAGAATTATTGTCGCAGCCGTAATAGATTTGATTTTAACGTGATGATGTTGGGATGGGGTGCAGTTTGTCGTCGAAGTTATTTGAGGAGTTTGGGAGATGACATAAAAATTGTCGATGCTTGACGTCGATGTTTACAATTCTAATAACGTCATAGATTTGTATCTTGGGTTTCGAGTATAAGTTGGACGTACCGTTTGAGCCTACGAAGAGGTGAAGTTGTATTCTACCTTATGGAAATGTGTAAGCCTGTTGAATAAGAATGGTTATTACCGCAAATGTCTGAAGCAAAGTTAAGCAAAACTTGTTGTTGATGATTAAGATGAGAGAACAAGATGTTCGGTATTAAAGATGATTTGAGTACTGATGACTTTTAAGGAAGAGTGAAGTAGTAGCGAAGAAAAAGTCAGACTTAGGGATGATAGAAGTCGTATTTGGGATGCCAAAAGTGGCGGCGTGTATAAAAGAAGGAGTGTATGGAATTTTCTATCGCCAGTTTATCGGGAGGAGGACTTCGGTTGAGACGAAACAAACTGTGTGATGCTACTCATGTTATTGGATTTAAGAGGAAATTCAGAAAGGGCGCTGTTATGATGTAACAACGATTTATACTCCACAATGGTTGTCGAATACTAATTGACAAATTGGGGAACTGATCACCCTCAATCTATTGTTAATAGTAGACGAAACTCGTGTTGGATGTTATAGATTTGTCTTGTTGTCTTAATAGTGTGGAAAGAGTATTTATATTTTATCGTGAAGATGGTCGTTCATTGGTTTGTGTAGCTCGATAAGAGGGATGGTTGAGTAAGAATCGGACAAAATGAGCAATCAGTGTGGTGCGTTTTATACAAGCGAGTGTCGCTAAGCAAAAGATTGGAAACATCAAGTGAAACAACAATGTGAGGATGAGTATTAATGAAAGTCTGTATTGGATTGAGAATTTGTGGACCATATAGTTGACGGAATTTTATTGGGGGTAGTGATTTAAAAGAGAATTATCAGAGTCGAGCAGCGGGAGCTTTATGTGACACTGTTGTTGTAAGACTTAGGGGAGTAAGAAACTATAAGTCAGAAGTCGGTAAAGATGAGTTATCTTGATGTTTAGATTGATGGACTGTTGGACAACGTGTGATGCGCCAGGAATACAGCATCGAGTCGTTGATTATTGCAAAACTGGTAAGAACTGTAATGTGTTAGTGTTCATGAGAATCGTTGTTGTGACGAAGAGGTAGTGATCGAAGTGTTACCAAGCGCGATTTGGAGATTGGAGATTTGGATACGAGGTTTGTGTTTAGATGGTGTTGAGCGAATTTTCGAGGACGAAAATATTCTAAGTGGGGGAGAGTTGTAACACCCCGAATTTAATTAAATTGGTTAATTAAATTATTGAAGGATTTAAATATTTGATTTAGTCGAATTTGGATTGTCAGTGTTATTTAAAGGCGTATTTGGAATTATATAAATTGAAGTCGGATAGTCGGAAAATAATATTAAGAATAATATTATTTATAACTCGGAATTATTATATTGAAGAAATTATTATTATAAGTGATATAATTGATTATTTGAGTTATATCTCTTATTGGGCCTAAATTGATTTTGGAGGATATTAAATAAAGAGAGGATTTAAACACTAAGCCCAATTGGTTTTATATTAGGGTTTTAGAGATTTTGGAAAGGGGGAGTTGTCATAATGAAGAAACAAGAATAGAGGAGAAAGATGCAAGACTATGGAGAAGAAGAAGCTTGAAGATTTTTCATCCATGGTGTCACCCATTGAGTTGCTTCCATTTATAAGGTAAGGGTGGGGTTCTCTTCCTATAATGGGGCTCATGAATAATTGTATGTGGGGAATTGGGTGTATAGATTTATTGCATTTGTTGTGTTAATTGATGCTGGAAATTATGAATTTGTACCATAAATAAATGATTTTGAGTTGCTATGTTGAATCTGTTATTGATGTTGTTTGAGATTGTTGTACGTATTTGAAATGAAAGAATGATGTGTTTTCTGTGAATCGGTCGTCATTGATATTTCTGTTGATACCATGCGTACTGGGTAAGAATAGAAACACTAAGACATTGTCGTAAACAAGTGACCAGTGGCATGTGAATTAAGGACGGCGGCATGATATTTTTGTTTCTATGTTACGTTACTTTGTTCTGTTTTATGCTTTTTTTCATGTGCCTGTTATCATAATATTTAATGTGACTTAATGAAATGTGATTTTGGAGTGAGATATATTAGAAACATTAGGAGTGTTATTGTGAATAGTAGTAGTTATAAGACTATTAAAATACAAAGCAGTCTCGTTTGATCGAAATAGCCGAGTTAAGCGGTATAATTAGTTGTTCGAAATTTGATAAAAATTTACGTGGTAGCTAAGTTTAATTAGTAGATTAACATGGTAGTGTTATTTTGTTGAAATTGTGATATTTTACGAATCGACTGAAATTGTGTTTGGTTTAAATGTTCTTTATAAATAAATTATAATAATTTAATAGAATTGTCAATAGAGTTGTTAGAGTTGTCAATAGAGTTGTTAGAGTCGACAATAAGTTGTCAGAGTTGTTTTGAATTATTAAGAGTCATATTTTTATTTGTTTTGAGTAATTCTGACATGTTTAGAGTTGTCAGTGTATAACGTCGGTGTTTGTTTTTTTATTGGAACTTTAACAATTCATGTCTTTAGAACCGTAACTCCGTTTGAGTCTCCGTTCGAGGCGTTAGAAAGCTAGTGCGATATTCTTTTTAATTAAAATGGTCTTGAGCAATAGAATGCTAGAAAATTGGAAATGGAGTAGAAATAGAAGTGAATTAAATTAATATAGTGTGATTATTAATTGGTTGATTAAATTAATAGTTGAATTAATTTCAATGTGTTTAATTGATTAGAATATAATTTGGAATTAGATTAACTATTTGGTTTGTCGGTAAATTACGATATTTTGAGAATTTATCCGTAATTGTGTTTTGACTTGAATATGTATGTTGAGAAATATATATTATTATGTCAATGATGTGGTTTTGATATTGATTCTCTGTGGGTAGTTGGATAGCATTAATTTTAATGATTAATTGCTTGATTTTAAAGGTGTATGTTCATATATAATTGGCAAAATGAGAATTAACATGAGATAGTATGGTTACTAGTGTTAATTGGATTTTGTGAATCGTAATTGATTAATTGACCTTTTATATGTGAATGATATGTATGTGTTGTGAATGTTGTGTACAATTGGTGGATAATTCATCGAGTTGAATTATTGTGATATGCTAAATATTAAGATGGTAGAGATGATCTTAATTGCATATGTTTGTCAACATTGTACATGCATTCATGTCATGGTGTGCCTTGAAACAAAGGTGGTTTGCTTTGAAACAAAAGCGGGGCTTGGATTCTAGAGTGAATTCGGAAAGCGGTAAACTATATGTTTACATTTGATGGCTTTGATCTTGTCCGGATCTGAAGCGTGGCTAGATTCTATATGAATCGGAAGCGGTGGAACTTTGGGTCCACATTGGGTACCACATGCATAGAGTCACATGTCTTGCATTGAGTCACATTGAGGTTATGTGATGTTTGAATATATGCATTTATGTGATTGTTATGTGTACATGAGATGTGATAATTGAAATTGGTGATGTTTTGATACATAATTGGTTAAATGTGTGGATATGTGATAATGATGGATTGTGTATATATTTGGGATAATAGTATTGAATCTTTTGAGTATTATACTATTGAATTTTGTGCATACTTGAATATGTGAAATTTATTAGATGATACGATTTACATGATCATGACTTGTTGTGTGATGAAAAGTATGTGAGACTAATGAACTGTAGAAGTATGATGTGTATAGTAGCTATTGATACTTGTGATGTGATGATTTTATATGTCTGAATCCTAGCATGCAATTTATCATATGCCCACTTATATGATTTGATATTTCACCCCTTTTTCTTGTTTCGCCGTTGCCTTTATATTGGCAACGTGCAGGTATTCAAGTATGAAGATTTAGTTGCCGTTACTCGAGTCGGTTGTCGCTCTGATACGTAGCACTCTGGGGGGAACGATTTATACTATTATTGATGTTGCTATTTAATTGTTTCATTTTGGTTGGACAAAATGATAAGTTAACTGAAGATATTTTATTGAATATATTCTTAAGTGATTCCGCTGTGTTTTAATAAAATAAGTTATTCTGCTTCAAAGGTGCTATGTATCCGCTTTATGCGACGAGGTGATTTGTTTTGTTTTGATTATGTGACGCCTCATTTGTTTATTGAGAAATTTTTAAAACTCTGATTTTTATATATAATTGCCGGGTAGAAATGGGGTGTTACAGTGTTTAACTGTAAAAGCATAATAACATGCCTGTTGAGTGAATTGGAGACGAGAAAAAGCGGAGGGCTTTAGGACAAGCTTGGCCAATAATGCCCTAGGCAGCATCTTGTTAAAAACAATGTGATATCAACTGAGATTTCCTGTAACATAGAAACAACCAAAAAAACAGAAATCCATTAATACAGTTTAAACTTTGAAGCATTCTGCACTAAGCCACTTGGAGTAGAGATTTAAAAGAACACAAAGCATCATAGTGGTGGTGGAACTAGAAAGTTTAACTGCTCAACAATATCAAATCAGTTCAATTAGAAGTAGAGAAGTACCCAACTCATATAATAACTGTGTTTTGAAACCCTAGTTAGGAAAACCTAAAATTGCATAACTATAAAACTAAAATAAAAAGAAGAACCTTAAAGTGAATGATAGATTCGATATATATATATCTACTATCTATTCATTAATAATAGATTGACCAAATTACCTAAATTATCCTTTCACCAAAATTTATTTGCACTAATAAAAGGTCATTTTTGTAACTAACAAATTAAGTATTCACTCTTTCAACTTTATTGAATGGATGCCCCAAGTGTTAGCTTTTCATTGGTCCGAATTAAATAACATTTTCCCTACAACTTTATTGCATGAATGATGACATCACATGTAAGTCATGGATGATGGAAGTCATATTTAAATTTCTTTTACATTTTATTTTCCCACACTTTCTTACTTTCATTTTATTTTTTCTTAATTTATTTATTATCACAAAAAATATTAATAATCTATTTTTAAATTTTAATCTTACTAAAAATTTCAAATTTCTTTCGCATTTCATTTTTTCATACTTTCATTTTAATTTTTCAACATTTATCTATTATCGCAAAAAATATTAATAATCAATCATTTAATTATTGTTCCCAAAAATATTTAATTATTTCACGGGCCATTATCAACTCAATATTTAATTTTTTTAATCGATTATTACACATTTTCTCTATCTTAATTAAAATTTCAAATTTCTCTCGTATTTTTTCACACTTTCTTACTTTCATTTTAATTTTTTTCTCTATTTATTTATTTATTATCTCACGGGTCACTATCAACATAATGTCTATTTTATTTTAATCAATCATTGTCTTTATTTGAGAGATAATATCTTTATTTTTATTTTTTCTCCATCTCACGATTTTTTATCATTATTTAATACAATTAAATTTCCATGATTATTGTTTATTTTACATTTGTTTTTAAATATATTTTATATCGCATCAAATTATTTTTTTATTTCACGGGTCATTATCAACATAGTAGCTATTTTATTTTAATCAACAATTAATATTAATTGAGAGATAATTTTTATTTTTAAATGTTAATATTTCATTTTTATTATCTCCATCTTATAGTATTTTTTTATATGATTATTTAATATAATTGAATTTATATGATCATTTTTCATTTATAATTAAACCATAGTGGAGTATATCATTTTCTTTTAATTGTTGTTGGACCGTCAATTATTAAATTACCTGACCCAATTTTACTATTGTGTTCTTAACCTATCTTAAACATTTTTTTGTGGATCATTGTTTTCTATATAATTATTGTTAAATTTACAATTAAGTAAATTATTTCATATTTTTCATTTATATTTAAAATTTTACATTTGCATTTGTTAAAATTTTATTTTTTCTCCAACTCACATGTCCTTTTTTATATGGTTCTTTATTACACACAAAATTAGCACATGAATAAGATAATAATGTTTAATCTTAAGGGCCAATTTCAATACAATGCCTATTTTATTTTAAACAATAATGACTTTTATTTGAAAACTAAAGTATTTATTTTCAAATTTCAAAACGATTCCTATGGATATTAGGTTTTCAAAGAATTGGGAGTATAACAGAGCAATCAATAAAACTCTAACTCTATTCAAATAAAACAATTCCTTTTAATTATGCATATTGCTTATAATTCCTTTTATTTATATTATTTATATTATTCATATCATTACAAAAATACTACACCAGGAAAAAAATCACCCGTGCGGAAGCACGGGTCTCTGACTAGTATATATATATATATATATATATATATATATATATATATATATATTGTTATGAAATTAACCAAAACAATATAGATGAAGGAGAGATGAATGAGAGAAAAGAAGAGAAAAAGTAATATTGTATTATCATCTTTCAAGTAGATAGCTTTACATTGCAAAGTGGTCTCTATTTATAGGATATTAGGAAGGTGAAAAATCATAACCTTACTATACCACTTAATAGGGAATATGAAGATGAAAGATAAGAATATATATGGACATCCACAATAATATTTATTCATAACACTCCCCCTTGGATGTCCATTGAGGATATGCCTCGTTAAAACCTTACTAGAGAAAACCCAGTGGGAAAAAATCTAGTGAAGGAAAAAGAGTACAATATCCTTTGAATGTGAACTGCCTCGTTAAAAACCTTACCAGAAAAACCTAGTGGGACAAAACCATGGTGAAGGAAAAAAGAGTGCAGAAAATATTTATTTCTCCCCCTCATACATACATTTATATATGAGACGATATTATTTGTAGTAGTTACTTAAAATGTCTTCTTCGAAGTGACTTCATGTAGTGCTAATAGTTATGCGAGACTTTATGAAGTTGTTGTCATGATTTATTTCATAGATCTCCATTGTGAGAATCTGACAAGTAACCAGCATCTTTAAGATAACGAAGTATATGTTTGACCGCTTTCCAATTTCTTTGTGTAGGTGAATAATTTTATCTTACTTATAGATTGACGGCAAATGATATATCATGATGTGTATAATTAGCAAGGTGCATTAGTACTCCAATTGCACTGAGATATGGTACTTCAGGACCAAGCAATTTTCATCCTTTTCTCGAGGCCTAAAAAGATCTTTCTCCACATCTAAGGATCTAACATTTTCATCTAAAGATCTTTGTCCATATAGAATCATTTCAACACTTTTCTATATAGCCTTCTTGATGTACAAATACTCTTTTGTCCACATGCTCAATTTGCAAACCTAGACATATTTTATCTTTTCTAGGTCCTTCATCTCAAACTCTTTATTTAAGCAATTTATAGCTTTTGGAAGCTCTTCAGGAGTTCCAATAATACTTATGTCATCCACATAGACAACTATTATTGCAAATACTTTTCCATATCATTTTATGAAAATACAAGGACAAATTGAGTTATTTTTATATCCATCCTTTAGTAAATATTCATTGTGGTGATTATACCACATGCATCCAAATTGTTTCAACCCATAGAGAAACTTGTTCAATTTGATGGAGTAGTTTTCTCGAGATACAAAATTACGTGCCTCTGGTATATTGAACCCTTCAGGGAGTTTCATGTAAATGTCACTATTAAGTGAACCATATAAATAAGATGTCATTACATCCATCATGTTCAAACTAAGCCCTTCATGTGTTACAAGGCTAATTAATTATCAAAAAAATCAATTGAATCCATTACAGGTGAATATGTTTTATCGAAATCAATCTTAGGTCTTTGTGAAAATCATTGAGAAATAAATCAAAATTTATATCATTCTTATTTTTCTTTTTCACAAAAACTCATTTATATCCAATTAGTTTCACACCATGAGGTGTTCGGACTACAGGTCCAAAAGTGAGTCACTTGTAAAGTGAGTTTAATTCTTATTCAATTGATATATTTATTTTGGCCAATTCTCACTTAGTCTCTAATCTTTAATAGACTTTGACTCATGATCCTCGTTATCATTGATCACTTTTAGCGCTATATTGTATACAAAGACATTGTCAATATTGACTTTATTTAGTTATCTCAATTTCGGTTCCATTCCATTTCATCCATGACATAATTTATCGAGATCTCTTTATTTCATATTTCAAGTACTTGATTTGTTCTTCTGGAACTGAAAATTAAATTAGATCAAAGTGCTCTTAGCATTTTCATATCCTCACTTGGGTCATCTTTAGTTTCTTTTCTTAGTAGAGGACTTTTAACATTGGAACCGTCTTTCATACCACTCTTCAGGCGCAGCTACAACTCTTTTACAATATTATATTATCCAATAGAAGAATCCACTTTGAGTGGAGTATTACCAGCTGATAATTTATTTCATAAACTTTGCAAATGAATAATATTTTGAACTTTTTGTTCATATTGATTTGTATGAGGATCAAGACAACAATTTATTTTAACTTATTCATTTGAACTTCTTGTTCATGATTTCAGCTGTTCATTTCCCTCCCCCTAATATTGGGAAAATTAATTTATCAAGTGATAATCAGCCTACTGGGCTGCAATCAAGTATTTGATTATTTTCTCAAATTATATCCTCAAAATTGAGAGTCATATTAATTATATTTTTCCAATATTCTTTCATGACTCATCTTAATGTATTATATTGGAGCAATTGGAATATACACAACACATCCTAATGTTCACTAAGATGAGAAATATTAGAATAAATTAGGGAGGACTAATATATAATATCTTGTTGGCTTAATGCGAATAACTATCTTAATATCATAGTGTGGGTGTTTCAAATATATAATTTAGAATTGATGATCTCATAAGTATCAACCATATAATTAACTTTAGACGTCTAAAGAATGGATCTCCAGGTCCATTTTCTTTTTATGAACATATATTACATGATATTCAATATCAATTTTAATAATATATGTGATACTTATACAGGAATTTCTATAAAAAAATCCAGAAAACAAGATCTTAGTCTAATTAGTTGAGAAAATAATTTCACAAACTTCTGGTTGTGAGTAGAGACATATGCATGATATTTTAGTCGATGGAACAATTAATGTCATAAAAATGCAATTTCTCAAATTTTTATTTTCCTTTAGAAACACACAAAAATTGACTGGATTGAAGAAACTTCTGGTTCTTCAATACAAATTATTCGCATCATATTATATCCGATATGACCCAACCGGTTTTACCAACTACACATTTAAGTGTAATTTGTAAACTACTGGTTTACAATGACATGTGCTTCAATTGTACTGATATAAGTGTAGTACAAGCCCGAGGGAAAAGCCGATAGCTTTTTTATTATACATTTTATGTCCAAATTCATTTGTGTAATACAAAGATATTCAATACCTTCAATATAATTCATGTGAATTATCTATGACAAAAATATTTGACAAGACATAAAGAGAACACACAAAAAGAAAATATAAAGGATTAAAGTTCATTCGAATCTCGACTCTATCAAAATATGAGATTACTTTCGTGTGCCTTTAAGATGGACTAACAAATATCATCCATACACTATACTTGTAAAAAGAAAAGAATAGTATAATTAAGATTTATATGAGAAGTCTAAACACTATTATAACAACTTTAAAATATGTAGCAACTTTAGACTATTGATATATTCTTTAATAGATTTCAATGTCTTAATTCTCTTGTTAAAATATCAATATTTAGAAATAATATGAATAAAGAAATTGTATCAGCAAGACTTTGTTGGATATGAGGTATTACAATTGAGTACATAAATTAAACACCGATCATCCTAATTTTGGAGCATCAAGAACTAAATCTAATTTGTGTAATGATTGGCAATATATTCAAAACCAATATGATAGTATCCCATGATTAATAATTTTAATCATACACACGCATATAAACATATTATCATATAATTATCAAAATTATACAAAACCATATCATCAAAATTATATCATCATATAATTATGTTGTTTTACTATCCTTCAGGGATGTTTGATAAGATCATCAGTAACTATATAAATAATTTGTTATAAATAATGATCGAAGACAGATAACCATCCTGCTGAGATGCGTTAAAATTATGTGTTATTCTTCTGGAATGACAATCTTTTTATGAGCATATTTCAAATTATAAATTTTTAGATCGATACAATAACAAAAATTTATGAAATCCTTCAGGGATATTTTAATATTACTCTTGCAATATTTTTGGGATGCATGAAAATCATCCTCAAAATCATACCTCAAAATCATCCTTCTGGGATACTTCAATATTATTGATTCAATCATTTTAGAATTCGATAATATTATTGAAGTAATTATTTTGTTAATTTTTAACATAATTGATACAATCCTTCTAGGATTCAATAATATTATAGATGCGGCCTTTTAAAGGTGATTGAACGTTGAATTCTTCTGGAATTCATCAATTATTATAAACACAATAATCGATTAAAATCAATCTTTGAACAATAATTTGGAGATAGTTTAATATTAATCTTTAGTTCTACAAATATCACATCACTAACTATTTCCATAAACAACGGTCAAGAAAAATTATTCTTTGTGCAATCCTTCAGGGATATGTTATTAGTATAGATGCAATTCTTCTGGGATTCATTAATATCATGATGAAATTCTTATAATATTATAGATAAAATATTTTAAGGTGTGAGAAATCCTTATTTTAAAACTTTAACTCTTCGGGAATTATATATCACAAATGATCTTCGTAGTGATAAAAAGTTTTTTTTTGTGTGTAGTTCTTCAGGAACTCAATCATAATCACCATTTTTTTTATAATTCTTCAAGAATTATATATCAAACTCAATATTATCCTTCTAGGATATTTGATATGTTCTTCAAGAACTATATAACAAACTTAATACTATCTTTAATAGATATTTGTTAAGTTCTTCATGAACTATATAACAAACACGTTGTTTTTGTAATCCTTTAGAGATTATTGATAATTTAATAAGATATAATATCAAAATTCAACATGGATAATGAGAAAGTAAAATAATAAAATAATTAACTAATATTACCTCTAACAATTAGGGCTTCATTTTTTTTTCAAATTTGGTAGAGCTTCGTGCTGATAACGTGTTATGAAATTAACCAAAACAATATAGATGAAGGAGAGATGAATGAAAGAAAAGAAGAGAAAAAATAATATTGTATTATCATCTTTCAAGTAGATAGCTTTACATTGCAAAGTGGTCTCTATTTATAGGATATTAGGAAGGTGAAAAATCATAACCTTATTATACCACTTAATAGGGAATATGAAGATGAAAGATAAGAATATATATGGACATCCACAATAATATTTATTCATAACATTATATATATATATATATATATATATATATATATATATATATATATATATATATATATATATATATATATATATATATATATATATAGGGACGACTCAAGTGAGAACACTTGGTTATTATGAGAAATAAGAACAATGAATCACGACCATTAAATTTTGATTTTGTTGATTTTAATGGACTGGATTGGTTTCTTTTTCTATGATCCTTAATATTTATTTTAAATCAACATAAAAAAAGAAACCAATCAAATCCATTAAAATCAACAAAATCAAAATTTAATGGTCGTGATTCATTGTTTTTATTTCTCATAATAACCAAGTGTTCTCACTTGAGTCGTCCCATATATATATATATATATATATAGGCCGACCTATAAGGCTTCTTAAGTAATACGAATCAATTGAAATCTTAATGAGAAAGAGGCTTTTAAATAGACATTCAAGTCAGGTCAAACTTTTAAAAAAGTCAGGCTGAAAAAAAGAGCTTATAGTAGGCCATAGGCCAGACTCAGATCTTATAAATTTCATAGATCAGACTCAAACCTTATAAAACCTAGCCTAATAAAAGTAACATCGCCGACAACAAAAAATATAGTACTTGTTCAACATTATTTGTTTCACCAAGTGGTATTAAACAAACAAAATATATCCAACTTGAACTGCAACGATGAATATAAAGATATCAGACATATTCTCTTAATAGGTATAGTCAATATTAAAAACAATGAGAGAACATGCAATGAAAGAAGGAAACCAAAGTAAAAGCAATATACATTAATAATAATCAAGTTATAAGCTGATACATAAATTTGTAGGAGGTTTGAAAAATTTACCCATATAAGTTGACACTTTTATACAAATTAAATAATGTGATAAATGAAAGAGAGAATGACAAGTTTATCGAATTATCCTTATTTATTATTGGTGTATTCTTATTATCATTAATGCAATGTGAGAGAAATAATAAATTAAGAGTATTAATTAAAGGGTACAACTGGAAGATAAAATTAAAATTACATTGGTAACTATTAGGAAGATCATAAAGTCTCACATTGGTTGGAGATAGAGCATTGAAAGAGTATATATAAAGAGGTACAATCCTCACCTTACCAACCGGTTTTGTAAGGATGAGTTAGGTCAAACTCTAATATGGTATCAGAGCCTATCGATCGGACCATAGGTTGTCCACTGTTAATATCCACGCACCAAGCCCAAAAGAGCGTTGGGCGTGAGGGGGTGTATTAGGAAGATCCTAAAGTCCCACATTGGATGGAGATGGAGCAATGAAAGAGTATATATAGAGAGAGAGAGACACTCCTCACCTTACCAACCGATTTTGTAAGGATGAGTTTGGTCAAACTCTAATATTAAAAGTGACACTTATTTTGGGACAAATAATTTTTACAAATGTGACATTTATTTTGGGACAGATAGAATAATTATTATAAGTTATTAATTTGCTAATATATATATATATATATATATATATATATATATATATATATATATATATATATATATATATATATATATATATATATATATATAGTGTTAAGGGAGACATAAAAGTAAAAAAAAGAGGAGCTCACAAATTATAATTTATATTGATGTATTGTATAAAGTTAATGTCCAATAAATAATAGGTAAAATAAAATTGATTTGGGGGACCACGTTTGATTTTATTCAATAGACAGTGACAAAAAAAATTGATTTGGTGGGTCAATTATCAATAACATACAATGGAAGAATATTGTAGAATACAAAAAGTCTAATATTTTATTATACCGATATTTTTTCTTATATTTGAAGTATTCGATTATAAAATGGCTATGCAAGGAGATGAAGTGGAAAGAAAGAAGAAAGAGAGAAATGAAGTGGAGAGAAAATGGATCGAAAGAAATAGAAAGAAAAAAATAGAAAAGAAATATAATAAATAAATATATATATATATATATATATATATATATATATATATATATATATATATATATATAATACGTGGAGGGTGGAGCCCACCACTCCTCAAGAGTGACACACACTCTTCCACTAGAGGCAACTGCCTCTAGTGGGTCGCCACTTGTAATTCTTTCCTCAGAACGCCTGACTCTCACGCAACATTCCGTCTTCTTCGTTCCGATCTTCATTTCGGTCTTCACGGCCAGAGATTTTCAAGGAAATAATTCCAGCTCCCCTAAATCCCAGGTTGTTACAGTTATTAAGCTACAATATAAATAGAAGGAGAGGAATTAGTTTCAACGTCAAAGTTTTTTAGTTATGAAAGTGTCGAATTGTCTGCATTGGGTAATCGGTACACCATTGTTATTGAATTCAGAATATTGATGTACTTGGATCAAGCTTTTAATTTAATCTTGTTGTTATTTTCCATTCCAGAGTTTTCCTTTCAGTTCATTCCTTTTAATTTCCCGCACTGCATTATTCTTCCGTAAGTTTTCGTTTACCTTTAATTTCCTGCATTTAATTGTTTCAGTTTTTAATTCCGTAAACCTTATTATGTTTATGCATGTGATTTACAACTTTAATAGCATGTTTATGTTTAAAACCATGTCCGGCTAAATCATTTGATACCGGTATGTGATAATCGTCGTTCGGACGGGATTCAGTAATAATTGGTGTTAACTTCTTTAAACTATTTTTTCTGGTCTTAGTTTCTAATGCTAAAATTAAAACAGTTTTTGTAACGAGATTAAAAAGCTGATAAAGGTTAAAATCAATAGAGCGACAGTTTGAGATTTTAACCGGATAGTAGAAACTAAGCATTAATCCTAAACACAGCGAAAGCGCTTTAGGATTAATTAGAAGTTATTGATTTCGAAAAATTACTTTTAATTCAAATGAGTGAGCGACGGGAAAGCATTCTGGTTTAAGAGTATAGTTAGAGTCAATAGCACGACAGTGTGATATAAAGTCTTTTAAATTATTATTTTCTTCTGAAAAGTATTTTGACACATTATACGCCAATGTTTTATCGAATCCCCGAAGAATGATGTGAGTTACATATCGGTGTCTCGTTATTTAATATTTCTGCTAAAGTTTTATTTCCTTGTTTAAGTTTTATTTCTTAACTTTGCAACTAAAAATCCTTTGTGATAGCCTTAGATTTATAAAGCAATAGTAGATAGCGGTAGGTTGACTATTGGTCTCTGTGGGTTCGACGATCTTATATATTACTTCGATATTTCTGTGCACTTGCGGACGCATCAAGTTTTTGATGTTGTTACCGGGGATCAATTTAGTCAATATGGTAACTCCGTTGTTGCATCGTATAGACTAAGGCATTAAAAATTCCTATAATCCTAAGTAGATGGATCGTCCAAATTTTTCCTACAACTCCCACTCCCAGTATTTCGAGGAATCTCAAGAATCTCATAAATCCGACCTCGAAATACTAATGGAGAATTTCAATATGTCACTAACTCATTCTCACCCAAATTACCTTTGTAACTATCAATCCAAACATTTTATGGAATCGCAAGACTCCCATAAATTTGACCTCGAAATATTAATGGAGAATTTCATTGAGACGCAAACTCACTCTAGGCGAGAATCTATGATGGAAGGATTTTTGGCGACACAAGCTCTCCAGAATGAAAAATTTAGAAATCAAAAACTCCATAGCAATGAAACCCTTAGGCAACTAAGCACTATGGTCGAGTCCCTCGTGACTCACAGCGAGACATTGGAGACTCAAATCTCCCTGCTTTCACAGACACCTCTAGGACCTTTCCCTGAGACACATGCATATGTTGTAACAACCAATAGTGAAGAACAAATTGAAAATCCTGGGGAGAGTGATAACGAGGTCGAGGAGAGTTCTGGTCAGAAAAGAGTAGAGATTGAGAAAAATCCACCAACATCACCCAAAAGGGAGATTGTCGAAGAGGTAGAGAATGAATAACCTATTGTTGTTCCTCCTCCCTATACCCCACTGATTCCTTTCCCGCAAAGTTTTCTGGAAGCAAAGATGCACTCCAAATCCAAAACATATGTGGAAAATATCCACATCAATGTACCTTTGTCTAAGGTCCTGCATAAAAAGAGAAAATTAGAGGACCATGAAACTAGGGAAACCATTAGTTCAAAAGAATGAACCAACCCACAAAAGAAAGAAAAGAAAAGGTGAGCGGTATGTGAGATGGCTTGATAAGTGGACATGGAAAATGACAAACTATTAAAAGTTTGAACGAGGAGTCATTCTCGAGAGAACCATCATGAGTGTTGCACTCCTGAGCCGTCGAGCTATCAACGTTAAATAAAATGCTGCGTGGGAGGCAACCCACGAGTTTTTGATTTAATGTTTTCCTTTTACTTTGTGAATTTGCATAAAATAAAGAGATGGGTCTTTTGTCACGTCTCAGCTACTTCTAGGCAAAAAATCTCTAGATGACAAACTTGGAAATGAGCCAGGAGCCCACGGACATTCCTGCGAATGTCGTTGTTGGTGGTGACACAAATGATGAGTAATGATAGGAGAGAGCATGTCTCAGTCGTTCGTAACTCACCTCCTCCTCCTTCTTCGCATGGTCAGGTTCCACCTGCACACACTGCACCGATTTTTCTAATAATTTTGCAGGTACTTCCTCCAAAAACAGACAACATGGTAGCTGCTTTAGAAAAGAGAGGTTTCAACAAATGAAGATATCTTAAAACGCCCGTAGCTGAAGCAGAAGTGGCCAGTGAAGATATGAACAACAAGAGCATGATCAGAGAGGATTTGGCACACAGTAGCATTCACACGGGTTCTATGTTTCCTTTTTCACCTTTTATCGAAATATTAAGGACAATGTTTTATTTAAGTGTGGGGGAGGAACTTTACCGCTTTCCATTTATCATTTTTTAGTTTGATTTATTTGTTTTGTAGTTTATTGCATGTTTTTAGGATTTTATTTCTTTTCATTATTTATTTTAGTCATTGCATGTTGTTAATGCTCTGAAATTGGCATTTATGTTTGGCTAAAACATAGTAGCAGCAATGTGTAAGAGGATGTATAAAACTTGCAAATATAAACATGTACAAAACAGGTACAACAGCCAGATGTTCTATGGAATGTTAAGACATTCTCTGTGACAACATGTCTTATGAGATGTCATATGCAGAAACTCATGACATCGCGCTTACTAAGCTGAAATATGAAGATTCAAGATATGCAGAATATTCTATGGAATATTATGCAATCATATGTGGCACAGATTTAAAGGTCAAGAGAATCAAGTCAAGATATTGAAGATTATGTAGTCTCTAATTAAGGAGACATTTTAAGAAACTTATAATTAAAGACCTTTCTTTTAGCAGAAGTTTTCTGCTGATTTGTAACAGCAAATAAGGCTGTGATTGAAGGTCCAAGTCCATTTGGGAATAGGTTATAAATAGGAAGCTTTGTAACCTAGTTTATTAAGCAAGTCGGGTATTGAAAAGATGTAATCATTAGGGTTTGTCAAAGTAGATCACCCGGGTTGTGGGATGGCTGCCATGTTCTTCTCAAAAGTAGGTAAGAGAAGTATTGTTCTCACTCGAATCCTGTAGGTAAGAGTTGAGTGATTTGTTCTTGATCAAAGTTGTTAAGCAAGATCAAGTTGTTTGTCTTGAAGTGTGTCTTCAGTTTCTTAGTTGATGTTATCACTATTTGTGAGTGAAGGGATTTGAGGGGGGGCCTCATACCTAGGTGAGTCTTAGGTAGAAGTATATCACGTGTAGTATTAAGTGATTAGATCGCAAACTGGTTGTTTGCTGAGGGTCTATGAATTGATTCTATTTAGTGGACTTGTCCCTGGCTTGGTAGCCCCCAAAGTAGGATTGTGAATCTGAACTGGGTAAACAATCCATTGTGTTATTTATTTTCTACACTGATTTATTAGTTTGTTCAGTAATTGATGTCATAACATCAATGACGACATCAGGAATTACTCCCAAAGCTTATGTGTTTATTGAACCACCCCAGATCAAAACTTGTATGTGATAACTGGGTTATCATTATGCATAAATGGTTCCAGAAAGTTTATGATCTGTTTGCATTCAAGTGTTAAACCAAATTTGAAGATGATCCTATTTTATCAGTGTAGCTTTTCTAACAGACTCGATGTCACGACATCACACATGACATCCGGGATCTGTCATACCAGAATTTCAATTGGTATCAGAGCAGGCATCTTGTCTGTTTCTGGATGAGTTCCATGGGGTATAATTTCTGGTTGTGTACAAGGTAGAAGATTGTTTGAACAAGAAGTGTTCATATTGTATGGTCCCTTGAAGTGGAGGATGGACCTATTTGAGGAAGACTAGACCAACTTGATCGGAGCCGTTGTATCTTCTTGATGAAAGAAGATAATGAAGCTGGAATAAAGACATCTAAATTCAAAGACTTCATGCGGGAGTGAAGAATTTGAATTGAATTGTTCAACTTAATTTTAGCACAGAGAAGAAGATTGTCAAAACCTTCATGCAGGAGTGAAGATATTGATAAGGGTAGATTTAATTTCAATCCTTGGATGGCATGCTTACAATTGAATTATGGAGTAAGCATTATGTAAAGTCTGTTGAAATATGGCTTTATTCTGCTGCACATCTTTTGATACAACCCTTAAAGTGCTAGAAGAATTCTAGGGTTATTTTTTAACAGAATATTTGGCAGATTTTCCAACTATATTAAAAGTGTCAAAGATACTTGAGTCCTGCTCAAGTCCACTCATAAATACATTTATTAATAGAGTTGATGAGTATCAATTGATCAATGATTCTCATATATATCTGCAAGTTGTTTGAAGACCTTGAAGATTATCAAGGATAATGTGTTCCAAGGAGATAGAACTGATGTTTTATGGGATGTTAGAACATTATTTCTACTGGTATGCAGCTACCCGTTGAAGAATAGATGTTTTGGGTGCTAAACAAATGTAGTGTGAGTACATATGTTTGGAACTTACTCCTAATTTGGAAGAGGAGACATATGTCTTGTATTAGTTGATCAGGACGCGATCAACAAAGTTTTCTACTCCAGATGTCAGTTTATTTCTGACCTAAGCTTATGGGAGTATGGAAGTTGAGCTCAATGCAAGTAAAAGGATTCATAAAGGTGTCATCTACAGTCCCTTTATGAGAAATCAAGATGATCTTACATCTGGTATATCCTTCTGATCAAAGGAACCAGATATGTGGAATTTTATTCATGACCAGATTTTGTTTGGAGCTGAATATTGACTACCCAAAATCTTATATTGGGAGGGTATTGTCTAAAGAATCAAGGGAGACATATTGCTTTGAAGAATCTGCATATTTCTGTGTCATGCCATAAGTAAGTCTATTCCAGAAACCTAGTTGAGGGAATCTCCTCTGTAGGTACAGACTATGGCATCCATCATCTCAAAATCAGAATGAAAGTCTGGAACAAAGCTTATTGAGATGTGGCTCATATTATCCCTTGGTTATGTTGATGGTTTGGCTGTAAAGGAGATGTTTATTGTGCTTCCTATGTTCCCCCTAAGTGTTATGGATGAGATATTATGGATGTTACCCCCAAAACTATAATGGATGATGTCGTACCAGATGTTGAAAGATCATCTTAATGTCTTCAGTCATGGAATGTATGTTTTGTTTCCTGGAAGTCAGTTTAAGTGTGAAGAAGTAATCAGTCAGGATAATCTAGTGTGAGGAGAAAGTTCTAACTGACCAACTGGTAGGTACTTTGACGGGAGACTTAGTACTTATTAGTATGTAACCTGAATACCAAACTGCATATACTCTATCGAGAGCTGAGTGTTTGTCTAAAGGATTCATGGTATATTGTGAACTGAATGTCAACATTAAAGTTCACTATGATCTTCACAAGTTGAGGATGTGTGGCAACATTATTTGGTGATTTTTTGAAGAGTTGATTCAATTCAGGAGATGCATACAGATGCTGTCAAATATCTTGATGGGATCTGGTATTTGTGTGATAACTGTGTGGAAATCTGAATCAATAAGAGATGAAGTATGTGATGTATAGAAGAGAATGTACTACATGAAGATGTAACATCACAACTGTTGAAGACACCAGAGATTGAAGAAGGCATATAAGGTTCAGATTTATCTTTTAAAAACATACTCATGGTTAACTATGTGGTTTCTTCTATTACAAGTTACAAAGTGTGGCAATCTGAATCTTGTGTAGAAAGTAAACTAAGGATTCCTAATTTGGAAACTGTGGCAAATTCCAAATAAAGAATGCTTCAAGTATTATAAGGACCAATATCAAAGATGTCCTTAATTTGTATACCTCAGGGGGAGTATAAAGTATGGAAATCAGCAAGGATGGTGTAATTCTGCTTCTAATCATATGGAAAGTCTTTCAAAGACTAATTTTTTCAAGCCAGAAGAACAATGTCAAACAAGAAGTCAGGACATTACTGAATACATGTTTATCCCTGGAAACCAGCAGGGATAGTTATTATTATTTTCATCTAAAACATGTATTGATGGTGTGTATCACTTGCCCTGACTTAGTGCATGTTCCAACCAGAGCACAAATTCACCTAATGCAGTTCTTATTAAAGTAACATCTCTAAGAGTCTAGGTATGTTATTGAAGTTCCTCAGGTTTCTAGGTCTTTCTTTTCTTTTTCTTTTCTCTTGAGTCTTGTTTGAGTCTCTCATGTCCTTCTTTCAGATATGGGTAAGTTTAGAGTCTATATAGGTTATGTTTGTCAACTTGTGACAAACATAGGGAATAAGGGTAGTGTTCAGACATTGTTAAGTCTGAGGTACCTCTTTACAATTGTTTTTGCAAAGATATTGAATAGGTTTTCTATTCTAAGTCAGTCTGTCTTAATGTTTAGAGTCTTGTCTTCAAATCATGAACACAAATTGTGTCTTGTGTCCTAAGTCACCTCTTATGTCCTAGTAGAGGAAGTTGTGTAAGTTGTGTCAACTCTCAGTTTGAGGGGGAGTGTCCTGTATTTTATTCCTCATGAGCATCAGCTAATATTAAGGGGGAGAAATTGTTCTTTAGCTGATGTGAAGGAGAATATACTGCTATAGTCTTGAATGTCCTGGAAACAAAAACTTTAAAGGAGTAGCGCTTGTGTAATATCAGAGTCAAGGCAGATGGATTCTGTGTGAATGTGATTCTAAATTTTATATCACATATGAAGTATGGTCTGAAAAGAAGTGTTGGACACGTGGAAGTGAAAATTGTTTTATGCTAAAAAGTTAAGAAAAGTCAGCAGACAATGTCTGACTGAATGTCAGGACATTATACAGAATATGTCTCTGCATGGACATGTTAGATGAAGGTGTTGATCTTACTGCCACTAATGTGAATGAAAAGGATGATAGCCCTGAGGAAGGTGACGAACAGGCTACTGTGTCAGAAGAATAAGATGAAAAGGAAGTTGAATCAGAAGAAGAAGTAGATGACAGTCCTGAAGATGGCTCTGATGAAGACAATGATGGTGATGATGGATTTCTATTTTTGTCTGGGATGTTTGTGCAAGGGTATTGATCTTTGTGAAGCTTGCGTATGCAGAGGTGTTGTCTTCTAATGAATAGGAGGTTGTGAAGAGCATCTGTCTATGTGTAATTGGGGATGTGAATGATTATGGTGGTGTAGCTATGTATGTTCTCACTAATGCTATCTATGTTGTCCAACAACTGAGGAGGAACAAAGAGGTGTGTAGCGAGTTAAACAGATATGGATATTGCTCAAGGAGCAGTTATAAGCTCTACAATAGTACAGTGGATGTCACACATGATGTTGGAACATCATCTTTATTAATTATGCTAGCATCTCAGTATTCATGTCTCAATATTATTGGATAATTCTGACAGTCTGAAGACTAAATAGAACCTCTCTATACTCTAAGAAATTTTTTGAGAAGTATACATTATGCTTGGAGTTGTAAATATTCTCCTTAGAGAAATAAGTGTGTGCTCAAGTGATTATGATAAGTTGAGATATGTTGTCTTCCTATGATGATGTCAGAAAACTGGACATTTTGCTACAAGATGTAGCTAGGAGATCAGTAACAGAGTAACAGATTCAATTTTGTGTCCACAAGTTTATAAGTATGGTCCCTAGGTATGATGTTTCTCTATTAGCATGTGAGGTGATACATGTGGATTTTATTGTGTGTTGAATTGTTTTAGAACAGTTGGATTACTGTGTCTATGACAGGGGGTGAATATAGTGATTTGAAGATCATTAATTTGGTTGATGGAATGTTTTGTCAAGATCATTTGAAGAGGCTTAGTCTGTGTGCATGAATGGTGAAAAGGTGGCAATGTCTGACAGGATGTTGTGACATGATTAAGGACATAATATCTACTGAGCCAAACAAGGGAACTTTCTTGGATATTATATGTACACATCAGTAGATGGTGTAAAGTTTAATTGATGACTATGCATGTGTTGGTTTTAAAGATAACTCTTTCCAGAAGAAACAGTCAAAAACCGCTTTGGAAAGATTAATTGCTTTTGGAAATATGTCCTAATAACGCGTTTGACCATTGAACAAGACCAAAGACCGTCGTTAATTCCTATGGATTCAAATGACTATATAATGGTATCACAACATATTGCATATATCAATTTCCTTCAGCATGTCTTTCGTTTGTGACCAAATAAGTTGTGTCTGGGTTTGGTATTGTGATGGGTTGCTATACCAAACTTTGGCCAGAAAAAGAGAAACAAGGGTTGGGGATGCAATTCTTTTCTGTCATGTGTTCATCTAGGATGTCACCAAAAGGCGTTCAATCATATGCATTGTCATGCCTACTTTAGGAACTGGTGTAGTTGTGATTTGTGATATGAGTTATGAACACAATTGTGATTTGTGTTCTGAGTTATAAGAAGTGAATGACTCTTCCCCTATCTTTTTCCTCATGTACACCATAATGTGTGTACTTCACAGGGGGTTTAATATGACATTGATAATCTCTTTGTCATATTGTGGCTAAAAAGGGGGAGAGTTGTCCGAATGTATTATGAAGTTCACTACTATCAAAAGAAACAAAGGAATATTTGAAGACAGTGTGGATTGAAGATGTTGTGAAGACTTGAAGGATTTCTGAAGTCTCTGCCAAAGATGTGAAAAACCTGGTCTTCTTAAGTTTTGTTTTATAATTGTAGTATGTATGTTAATTGATGATATTTTTGTGTGGGAACTGTTGTGGTGCGATTAGATTGAGATTGGGAGAGGAAAGATGTCAAAAATCGCAGAAAAATTCTGTATAAACGCAGCGTGCGTCGACCTATGGAACTCGTGCGTCGACCTATAGGTTCCCAAAAGACCAGCATGAGTTGACTCATGGGTCGACCTGAGCAAACCCGAGGGGGACAGAAAATTCTATGCATTGACCTACAAAAGTTGTGAGTCGACTCACAGCATACAAATTTTTAACAAATTTTCCGAAGGTCATAACTTTCAAACCGTATGTCCGTTTTTAGTGCCGTTTCGAGTATGATGAACCTTATGAGATAACCTATGTGTTTAGATGATGTGTAACTTTCAATTAATTTTGAATCATGATTTTATTGCTTGATGAATGGTATATTGTACATATATGTGATTAGATGTGACAATACATGTTATGTTTTAAACATGATTCGTATGATGATTTGTTTGATTGTGTGATGGAGCTTATGAGATATTTCATGTGATGATATGAGTATGATATGAATATTTTGTTTTTTTGATGGATGATATATTGTTGACATATATGATGAGATATGACAATATGAGGTGTGTTGAATGATGTGAATACATGTATATTCTTATCATTGATTATGATGATGATTGGTTTAAATACATGTATGTTCTGTAATGATGGTGATGATAATTGATTTGTGATGAATGATGCTGATACATATACATGCTTGATAATGATGATGATGGTAAGAGATGAGACGATGATGTTCATTGGATCGACGGTGTTATAAGTATGTTGTGTTGATGCTCTGTCTGTTCTGTATTATTGTCTAATGTTTGGCTAAAACATATAATAGCAGCAAATGGTCTAATTGTGAATCTTGCAAGTTTAAAAAGAACAAAACAGGTACACGCAAGATGTTAGATGGAATGTCATGACATCAACTCATGACTTCGCGCCTGCAGAACTGGAAGGAAGATTTAGTTTGTACTTAACAGATACAGGATGTTCGCAGAATATTTTGTAATCCTATGTAGCGCATATTTTAAGGTCAAAAGAATATTTAAAGAATCAGATCAGAAGATTGAATATTCATGAAGAATCATATCAGAAGATTGAAGATTCAGCAGTTTCTAATTTAGGAGATAAATTAGGAAACTCGTGATTAAAAGACCTTATCTGTAGCCGAATATTTCTGCATATTTGTAACAACAGGGAATGCTGCGATTTGTAAGCCCAAGTCCAATTGGGATCATGTTATAAATAGGAAACTTTGTAACCTAGTTTTATATAGAAAACCTTGTTTAGAAACGATGTAGTCATTAGGGTTTCTATAGGTAGACCACCCAGGTTATGGGATGGTTGCCATGTCCTTCTCGAAACCTGTAGGTTAGAGAATTGATTGTCCTCACTCGAAACCTGTAGGTAAGAGTTGAGTATTGTGTTCTTGATCGAAGTTGTGAAGCAAGATCAAGTTATTGTTCATTGTTAATTGTGTAAATAGTTGTTGCAAGGTTGTAACAGTTAGGTATCACTAGGGAGTGAGCAGAGGTTCTCTTATCTTGGATGGAGTTCTGAGATAAAGGTTGCATTTGGTAGTGACTAGGTAAACCAGAGGTTGTTTATCTGTAAACCTGAGGTTGTTTACATAAAATAGTACTACTGATAGTGAAATCTTCTTCCTGGCTTGGTAGTCCCCAGAGTAGGTAGTTAGACCGAACTGGGTTAACAATTAACTATGTTATTTATCTTCTGCATTGTTTGTTCAGTTATGAATGTTATGACATTGTTTATAACATTGTTTATAACATTAGGTTCAGAAGTGTTAGCTGTTCCTAAACAGAACCAATAAAGATTATAATCTGGTTATGTCTACTGAACATGTGTGATCACAGGTCTCATTGACTCCTGTTTAGGAGTAATTAATAAATGGGGGATCTTTCTATTCTGCCTCTTCTACATTAATAACAGATCAGATGTCTTGACATCGGGATTGACATCCGAGTCTGTCATACCAGAATTTCATGTTGTATATGTTTGCATTCATTCATAATCATATGTTGAGGGCTGAATCTAGATGATGTTGTGGATTCAGTGAAGGGCATAATTCCCATTGTGCAGAATTTGTGTTGGCAGGGCCGTATCTTGATGATGTTGGAAC
This sequence comes from Vicia villosa, assembly GCF_029867415.1. Lineage (NCBI taxonomy): Eukaryota > Viridiplantae > Streptophyta > Magnoliopsida > Fabales > Fabaceae > Vicia > Vicia villosa. The sequence goes on from NW_026705254.1 coordinate 318,103, forward strand.
GGTCGGTGGGTTATTCCCATTGATGATGTTTGGTACCACATGCATAGTGTTAGTTCATTCATATGCATGATTCATATGCATGATTTTATAACATGATTGGATGTTTTCCAATGTTATGAATATTGAAGATGTGTTGGTTGTTGTGATGATGAAACTTGTCTGAATATCTGTATATGATACAATTGGGTGAATAATGTGACTATGATGTGTTATTGTTTATGACTTTATAACATTTGTTAATTTGATTGATATTCACCCTTACTGTTGACATTTTCAGATTGGCGAGTAGCGACTTTTGGCTTTGGTGAGGATAGCTCATAGGCCAGTTTGTTTAAGTATAGCGTCGGTGTCATGCTCTGATATTGTAACACTGGGGAACGCTAGTTAGAGTCTATGATGATACTCTATTCTGTTGTTATTGTATTAATTTTATGGGATATTGCATAGATGATGTTATGCTTATCCGTATGATGAATATTCCGCTGTGTAGAAACATGATTTTATTAAATTGATGATCGTTCATTAGTGAAGCATGGAAAGTGAGTTATAATAAATTGTTTTATTGAATTATGGCACCCTTGTTTTCATGTTTACTCTGAAATTTTTATATAATTGTCGCGGGGTTTAGAAGGGTGTTACATCAACCGCACCAACATTAGGCTAATTCTGCACAACTTGAGCAACAACATGTAGAGCAGCGGCGATCGCAACATTGTTTCCTCCAGCCATTTCTTAGTTCTACATCATAACATCAAACAATGGTTAAGAGAACATATTGACAGTACTCGACCGTCACACTACACTAACGACTCAACAACTTGGCCGAACAAACCGACTTGCTCTAATACCACTAATGTCACACCCTAATTCCCCAATGGTAATTTAATAAAATCAGAGTAAATTATTTTTCAAAATAAAATACAACAATTAGGATGCTACACTTCGCAACTGATAAAAACCTGTTCAAACATGCATACATAGATACATAACACATCATGTGGATGAACCAACAATAAATCAACACGTATTCTCAATTTTTAATTTCATTAACGCAGCGGAAATAAACACATCATTCTTTTTAAAAATCCTCAACAATATAATAACAACGTTTATTCAATAAAAAGGGAGTTCTTAATACTCCAACAATCTCTCGATAGCTACTTCCCACTCCGATAGCTACTTCCCACTCCACCTTGTTTATGATCTATCCAAGCGAAGTTGGGATAATTCTTCCACCCTGGATTATAGGTGTTAGAATACGGATTGTTTTGCCTCAAGAATTTTATTTCTTCAATCTGTTTTGGAGTAGCAACACAGCATACAGTTTGGTGAGGACCATGGCAAATTTCACAACTTAGAGGTTGAGCTTGTTGAACTTGAGCCACCTGTTGTGTACCTATGTTCATAGTTTTCAATTTCTTTTCAACTTCTGCAGCTATAGCATCTTCAACCCGAATTTTTGAAGTTTCCAGCTTAAGACCAATGATTCCTTCCGGTTTGCTAGCACACCTGTCGTATAGCTCCAAATGCTCATTTGCAGCTATTGCTCAATGATTTTTATGATGCCGGAGGCTGTTGTAAAATTTGTAGAGCCTTCAGCTGCTGTATCAATCAACTGCTTTGTTTTCATTCTGATCCCATTGACGAATACTTGCATCTGTTCAGTCTTGTCCATATTATGAGTGGGACATGCTACTAAAATTCTTTTGAATCTTTTGTAGGCATCTCCTAAGGGCTCACCCCCCTTCTGCTTGAAGTTCAGGATGTCATACCTATTCCTTATAAATACAGATGCAGGAAAATACTCATTCAAGAAAGATTTTTTCATCTCTTCCCATGATGTAATGCTGTCCGCTGGAAGAGAATAGAACCACTCTTCTGCTTCTTCTGCCAAGGTGAATGGGAACATTCTCAGCTTCTTTGCCTCTTCTGTATGACCTTAAATTTTTAAAGTTGTACTCATGGTCAGAAACCTCTGTAGGTGCTTGTTTGCATCTTCATTAACCTTTCCGGTGAAAGGTTTTCTTTCTAGCTGATTGATCGTGCTAGGATGCAGTTGAAAGTTAGCAGCGTTCACCGGTTGGTTGACAATAGTTAGTCTTCCTCCCGGTGTGTTTCTAGCACCATAGTCTCCGAGAAGCCTCTCAGGAGGAGGAGGATTTTCGCCCATAGTATCTGGTTCACTTTCAGATTCTGAACTTGAATGAGATGAGTTACTCTCCATTTCTGATTCCAGTTTAGCTAGACGAGCTTGTCTGCGCCTTGCGTGCAAAGTCCTTTCAATTTCTGTGTCAAAAAGAAATTTTGCTGAGGCCTTACCTCGCATAAACAGATTAGACAATTATTAGAATGAGAAACAAAAATAAAATAATTTTTTTTTGCAGAAAATAAACTTTTAGTCGCAAAGCAACAAAATTCTAATTGAAATAAATCTAAAAACTCTATAATCCTCGGCAGTCCCCGTCAACGGCGCCAAAAACTTGATCGGTAAAATAGCAAGTGTACTATTTTTCCTCTGTAGTAATAAATGGGAAATTCCCCGAATGTCGAATCTCAAGGACTGCTTGACGATACAGCGTTTTATTAGTATTTCAATTAAACAAAAGTTATAAGAGGTTTGGTTTGGTTTTGAATAAAAGCAATTACAGTAAATAATTAAAGTACGGATGAATTAGACAGATATGAGTTAGGATGCTAGGGATGGTGAATGATTTGATCATGCAACAAATACAACTATATCTTGCAACAATGGTTTGTCCAATTGACTATCAGTTTTTAAGGTTTATTATTCCCAAGTCCTCAGGTAATAATTCTTTAATCCCTCAACCTAATCACTATGTCCATAGAAATTACGGTTGACATTAAGCTTTCCAATACCAAGAATATTCTTATTACTGATGGGTATTCCTAGTCCTAGGTAATATCTACTAAAATATGTTCTCAGATAGATCATGAACAACAGCTGGTTCGGCTTAATTGTATCACACAAAATCAATTTCCCTTTGTCCGACAGAAAAAGCAATAAGACAATAAGAGAACAAATCAATATAGAACAAACCAAATTATCATTGCAAAAATATAAATTTATTCATTACAGATCAAAATCAGTGTCACCCCCTAGCATTGGGGGGTTTAGCTACTCATAACAATAACAAAGATCATAGTTTTGATTGTAGACATTACAGATAAATGAAGGAATCAGATCTTCAATGGCAAAAGCTCATGGAATTCTTCACTCCTTGCATCAATCTTGAATTCTCCAGCCTCTCTAATGTATTTTCGCACCCAACACTCTCCAACCCTTGTTCAAACGCATTCTCCACCTTTTATTTTTGCCTGACTGGGCTTTTCAGCAAGAAAGCCCAATTTTTCACGTGCACACGCGCGTGGGCACGCGTTTGGTGCTGTGACACGCGTCTTGGGATACGTCCTAGCAGGGGGAGGTATTTCTAGTACAGTTCTGGTCTTCTGGACGCGTGTGGGCACGCATCTTGGTTAGTGACACGCGTCTGGACACGCGTGTAGGCCGAGGGGATGATTTCTGGCTCCTTCCATGGCCTGAGACACGTTTAGGGACACGTTTGGGAAGCCTTCTGCATTTTCTTTGGTTCACATGCGTCTGGGGACGCGTTTTCCCAGTTGGCCTAATATTTCAAGCTCAAACGCGTCTGGAAACGCGTTTGGCCAGTTGTTGTGCTTTTCTCTAGTTTTTCACTTTTTCGCACTGATTTTCTCTACTTCATTCATCTGAGTCTGCAAACACTGAAACAGGTAATCAAAGCATAAAGTGCAGAAAAAGGAAATAAAATACTAAATAAAATAACTTAAAGATAACTAAAAATGGTAAAAACATATGTAAAAACCACTGATCAAACTCCCCCAAACTTAAACCGTTGCTTGACCTCAAGCGACAATTACAAGAGTTAATGACCTTCAAGGCACACCGGTGTTCATACGTGAGATATCTGTTTGTATTGATTGAGAAACAGTTGGTCCGACATTCTCATGACGCGACGAGTTTCTGCTTAAAACATTAAACCTTAAGCCCCCTTTTGGACATCTCTCCAACTACGCTTTGCACTTAAGTCTCTTTCCGATTTCTCCTCCTCTTTCATTCGGACAATCACATTAAGGCATTGTATTTCTTATAATAATCATCACATGCATGAGACAAATCAAAGCTTTTTATTTTCTTTTCCTGGCACCAAACGAGCAGCATTTGCTACCTTTTTATTACCGATGAAATTTTCAAACTTTGCAGTTATATATTGTCCTTTTGGACGACGTTTGGGGATCAACCTCCTTTGGGCTGAATAACCGGGTGAGGGTTACCCAACTTAGCGATCCGGTTGCCTTTTACCGCCTTTTCATCATTTGGTGCCAACTTTGTATATTTTTCTCAACCAGTCATCTTGCACGTGAATCTGAGTTATGCCAGACTGTATCAATAAACTACTCGAGGAGTACTTCTCAGGAGACAAGTACTATGGTGCAAATCTACACGTTAGACTCGTATTATTTTAGGGAACCATGGGTGTTTAAACAAACCTCTTCTTGTCACATTATTCCGAACTTCCTGTCCTCAAACAATCCTCCCTTCATCTCTATATACTATTCCCGATCACTCTTTAAGATCAAAATTCTTCAAAAATTAAAAATTTCGGTCAAAATTTGGGACAAATATGATTCTGTAGGTCTTACACATATTATAGCAACAATATAAATTAAAATGCAAAGAGTAAAACCTCCCCCAAACTTGAACGAAACATTGGCCTCAATGTTTTAAAACAAGCCTGATAGAGGTGACTCACAGAGGGTAATGCACTCCATAGCTTCCACTTGAAATGCCCCTTTTATTTCCTGAAATAAAATAAACAAAAAGACAAAGTAATTATTAAAAGTATGGATTGCCTCCCACGAAGCGCTTCGTTTAACGTCGCATGGCTCGACGGTCCATTACCCTTTATTATGGAGGGTTTTTTCTCTTCCACACCTGGTTGCTTTTCACCTCCGCAACCAAGAACTCATGAAGATGAAAAGCATGGACAACTTTTCTCTTCAATTCACTTCCCACATTCTTCTTCTCACCCTGCTCTTTCTCTTCCACCTTCTTCTTGACTTCCTTAGCCTTCTTAGAACTTTTGATAGCTCCATAAGTTAGTTCCACACGATAGGCTATGCTTGAAACTTTTTCTTGGAGATGCTTTGGGCTTTTTTCTTCTTCTTCACTTTTTGTCATACCAACAGAAGTTTGACCATTTACACCCGCCCTATGTTTCTTAACTCCTAACATCTTCAAGGTTACTTCTTCATCAAAAGATTTCAGCGTTAGTGTCCCTTTTTCAATGTCAAAGTTGTAGCGGTCTGTCAACAAAAATGGTCTCCCAAGAAGGATAGGAGTTTCTTCATCTTCCGGAATGTCCATGATGTGGAAATCAACAGGGAAAATGAACTTATCAACCTCCACTAGTACATCTTCAGCTACCCCATACGCTTTCTTAGTGGAGTGATCAGCGAAACGTAACTTTTTCTTACTTTCACTAATCCTTCCCAAATCAAGCTTTTCGAAAATAGATAGCGGCATTAAGCTCACACTAGAACCATAATCAATAAGTAACTTTTTAAATATTATATTCTTGATAGTGCACGGTTGTTGAAAGTATTTGTGGGTAAATATTTTCTGTAATATATCGTATCCACAGGGATTGGTTAATATCACTGCCGTTCTATAGTTGTTTATTTTGAGTTAAGAAATTTGGTTTGGTTTGTTTTATACTAATAATAATATCAAAAGCAAATAATAAAATAAAAGCAAGTAAAGGACTTTGTGTTAACAAATAAAGAAAGATGTTGAGTCTTTAGGGTTCATCAACCTAATCCTATACAATTATCAATTAATTCACAATAGAACAATCCTTTGAATCATTATCTTCACTTATCCTCAAATAAGATTCCATGTCTGCAAATCAAATTAGATAACTTTTACCGGTATGAGATTCGATCTCTCCAAATCACAATAACGATAATAGTAATTAAGAACGATAATTATGAAAACCCAATTACAATTCCATCTCTGCAAATTGCAATTGAATCAATATAGTAACCTAGGGCAAAAGTTAAATCCTTTCTTTCGATCAAAGATTCAACAATGATGTAAATTAAAAGCAAGGTTTCTTATTGATAATAAATTCAAACAATTGTTCACAGGGATTAATCAATGGTAATGTATATTCATAGGTTAACTACTACCTTAGACTCAACAAGAGGGATTTAGCTCTCCATAGACATGAAGAACATACAAGAATCAATGGAGGAATTCATCTTCATCAATAGAATGCCTTCAATTGGTAAAGAATCCACCTTCTATTGTTATTCTCAGCTTCAGAATCAGATAGCTCTCCTAATTTCGCTCCCACAAAGTATATCTAACCACTTGGAAACTAGGGCTTTAAAACAGAACTTTTGGGCTTTTAACGCCGAGGCCGCGGCGCGGCAACGGGCTGGCGCGGCGCGCCCCTCAAACAGAGATATCTTCGCGGCGCGCCTAGGAACTCTCGCGGCGCGCCCTTTGTACTTTCCATCTTTTTCTTCAGCCTTTGAGACTTCCAGCTTTCTTTCCTCCTCATGTTCTTCTTAAGTTCTTATTCAGCTCAAAACCTGCAACAATAACACCCACAAGTGATTCGATTTGCTTTACGCACGAACTAAACTTATTCAGTTCAATTCTTAATAAAAACCTATGGATTCATCACATTTTTGCATTGGTTTAGAGAAGAAATCACTTATATTAACACATGAATTTACCATTAATTTACTCCTAACAAACTCTCCCCAACTTAGAGTTTTGTTTGTCCCTAAACAAAATTACTTACCTCCAACAAAGTCTACCGACAATCATGCAACAAGTTTTTCAACATGTTTTTCTTAAGTGGTTCAATCCAGTAACTAAGTCAAATACTCCTCTTCCACCTGCAAACTCAGAACATACACATGAAACAAACTTTGAAAGCAAATCACCTCCAGAAGTTCAAAACACTACACAATTGTAATTGAATCAGCACTAATCACTCTCATCAAAAAGCATGATGAATAAACGAGGGGTTAAACACTCATCCACACAATTAAATCAACAAAAATCCATATCATACGTTTACCGAATTGCTAGCATCAAGTCCTGTGAAATCTGAGAATCAGAAGGTCTTTCTCGGGTTGTAATGCGGTTTAGATTCAAAGAAAAGAAGATAATCAAGGGTTGTTCCTAATCTAGGGAAGCATCCAAATCATAACTCATTCCTTCTTTTCTATAACTTTAATTCTCTCACCCGTTCATCCTTTTCCATTCGTAGCTTGGTTTTTCTCTCTCACTTTTTTTCAACAACTATTATATTCAAACGTTGTTCTTTTTCCATCAATTTTCTCTTTTTTTTTTTTTTTTCAAGCTACGAATTCTTTAGCCTTTCACCAATTACCACATATACTTACTCTTCTTTTGAGAGTGAATCTCCCCAACTTGGAGATCAACCTGTATTTAGATTATATGAATGCTCCCCTACTTTCTAAAAAAGGTCAAAGAGAAAACACATCACCAAATTTTATGGTTGATGGTCCAAAACAAAACTTTTTATCGAGATCAAACTCACCAGGTATTTCCTTGGTGCATATTATGATACTTACCTTGACCTCAGGCTCAAAGAATGGTTAGCAAAGGATCACACTCTCACTGAAGAAGATAATTTTTACGGTGGAGTCGGCTCAAAGAACTCTCAAATTCAAACAATTGCCTAAATCACTTCCACAGATTTCCACAGACGATGCAACAACCGGTTTAGCATGATACGAACACGTCAAAAATAATTGATGGTCTTCCTGCATATAGTAAACAATGGAAAGCTTTCCTCACAATGGTTAAGGCTAAGCTGATCCAATAAACAATGTACCATAAAGAACTTCTGTTAAGAATTTACTAACACCTTAAGTTTCATTGCACACATTAAGAGTTTGAGTTTGAAATTTCATACCTGCTTTGTTACTTATTGAAAAAGAGAGTGAAACTCAAAAATTTTGAACATTCACTTACTACTACTTTCATACATGTTGCTTCATTGTTGATACTTCGCTTGAGGTTCTCGCTTTGTTATGGGACTACTTACTCTAACTGGGAGTACATAACAGACATAAAAACATAAAATTGAACATAAAAAATGCAAAGAGTAAATCCACCCCCAAACTTAAACTAAACATTGACCTCAATGTTTCGTAACAAGCCCGAGAGGGTTGACTCACAGAGGGTATTACAATATTACTTGCCTCTTCCTAGCTTTCACCAGAAAGGTTCCCTTATTATTTCCTGAAATAAAAATAGACAAAAATAAAACATTAGAAGTGTGGGTTACCTCCCACAAAGTGCTTCGTTTAACGTCGCATGGCTCGACGGTCCATTACCCCTTGTTTTATGGAGGGTATTTCCTTTTCCAACACTCGCTACTTTGTACTTCCATACCCACAAACTCATGAAGATAAAAAGCATGGATAGCTTTTCTCTTCACTTTATCTTCCCCATTCTTATCACTCTCCTTAGCCCTCTTAGGACTTTTGACATCATCATAATTTGGTTTCATTGGAGAAGATATGTTAGAGACTTTTTCTTGGAGGTTTTTGAGATTTTTGTTTTCTTGTGCACCTTCCGGTATACCGGTTGAATTTTTCTCATTTACCCCTGACCTGTGTTTCTTGACTCCCAGCATCTTCAAGGTTACTTCTTCATCAAATGATTTTAGCGTTAGCGTCTCCTTTTCAATGTCAAGATTACAACGTCCTGTCGACAAAAAGGGTCTCCCAAGAAGGATCGGAGTTTCTTCATCTTCCGGAATGTCCATGATGTGGAAGTCAACAGGGAAAACAAACTTATCAACTTCTACTAGTACATCTTCCGCTACTCCATAAGATTTCTTAATAGTGTGATCGGCGAACCGTAATTGCGACTTACTTTCACTAATCTTGTCTAATTCAAGCCTTTTGAAAATGGATAACGGCATTAGACTCACACTAGAGCCAGAATCGAGAAGTACCTTTTTAAATGATATATTCTTGATAGTGCATGGTATCGCCACCGCCCCAGGGTCTCTTCTCTTAATTGGGATTTTTCTTGCTGCAGCGACTATACTACATTTTTCGATTGCCATTTTTGGTTCTCCCTCTAGTGATCTTTTTTTCGCCGATATCTCCTTCATAAATTTCTTATACACAGGTACGTGTTCCAGTGCTTCAAAGAAAGGTAAATTCACTTCTAACTTTTTGAACAAGGACGTAAATTTCCGAACGTCTTTCTCTTTTGAATCCTTCTTTGTTACTCGCAAAGGGAGGGGTGGTTTAATCACCTGTTCAACATCTTTCTTATTTTTTTCTTCAACTGGTTTCATTGGTAGTATTACAACTTCTGGCTCTTTTAGGTCCTCTCTTATTTCCAGATCTACCTCCATCGCCATAGGGTCACCTATCTCTTCTTTCTCTTTTTCCGATTCTGAACCCCTTTGACTCCTTGTTGTAACAGCATTAATTTTCTCCTGGTCTTGCGGTTTTTTTCCGGTTGAGTTTGGTAAGGCTCCTTGTGCCTGTAGAGTAAGTTGATGTGTTATTTGCCCCACTTGAGTTTGCAGGTTTTTAATTGCCGCTTCCTGGTTCTTCTGATTTATTACTGATGTTTGAATGAACTGATTTACTGTCTCCTCCAACTTGGATTGTCCTCCTTGCTGTTGTTGTGGTGGTTGAGTGTATGGTTGGAATGCTTGTTGTTGATACCCTTGATTCGGTGGTCTTTGTTGGTACCCTTGGTTGTTGTATCTTGGTGGATAACCTTGTTGGTATGGCTGATTCTGATATTGATTCTGCCTTTGTCCTTGGTTATTATTCATGTAATTCACTTCTTCTTCTTGCACTGGTGGACAGAATCCTGTTTGATGATCTCCCTTGCACAATTCGCACCTAGCAACTTGATATGAATTAGATACCCCGTTCAGCTCCTTGATTTGTTGTGGTAGTTTAGACATTTGTTGTGTCAAAAGTTCCACTTGTGAAGTTAGCAATTTGTTCTGAGCAAGTAGAGCATCACTGTTGTTCAACTCTAACATTCCGGGTTTCTTATCTCTTACCGTTCGATCATGATTGCCTTGACGATCATTTAGAGCCATTCGCTCTATTATCTGAGTAGCTTCTTCAGGTGTTTTGGACATGAGAGAACCACCAGCTGTGGCGTCCAAAAGTGTCTTGTTTGTAGCTGTGAGACCGTTACGGAACATATGGATTTGGTCAACGTCTGAAAAACCGTGTCCTTTGCACTTTCTCAACATAGCTTTATACCTTTCCCATGCTTCATTCAAAGATTCATTACTACCTTGAGAAAATACTGCTATTGCTGTTTTTGCTTCGAAGAATCGGTTTTGAGAGTAAAACCTTTCCAGAAATTTTTCTTCCAATGTGTTCCAATTTGTCATCACTACCTCGGATTGATCCAGATACCAATCCTTTGCCTTAGATAGCAAAGAGTGTGGGAACAACCTCTTAAATAATGCTTCCTCATCAGCTTGAGCGACACCCGTAGTACCCGCTAACTCATAGAATCGAGTAAGATGCGTGTACGGGTCTTCATGGTCCAATCCGGCGAAAGGACTTGCACAAATCAATTGTATGATACCGGTCTTCAGTTCTGTCGGTCGCCCGTTGGCGGCAGTTCTCGCGAACTGAGGATTGAGTCTTGGACTATTAGCACATGGACCATTAGCAGCCATGTTGCCAACAGTAGGTTGTATAAAAACTTCCGGTTCTTCCTCCGTGAATAGTTCGTGAAAGAAGAATCCTTCTTGCGACTCGTCAATGGTTTCAAGTTGTTGTGACGATGTCGCGGTTGCGTTGTCTCTTGCTTTTGCTATGTTCGCTCTTTTTCGTGCTTTGCTATTTAACCTCCTAGCGGTCCTTTCGATCTCGGGATCAAAAAGAAGTTGATCGCTAGAAACTTTGCTGCGCATACACAATCTTCTGCAAAACTAGCAAACACGTGAAACAACCAAATAGAGAAAATAAAAATTAAAACTCAAAATAAGAACTATTGCAATGCATGCAATATTGACACCAATCCCCGGCAACGGCGCCAATTTGTTGAAAGTATTTGTGGGTAAATATTTTCTGTAATATATCGTATCCACAGGGATTGGTTAATATCACTGCCGTTCTATAGTTGCTTATTTTGAGTTAAGAAATTTGGTTTGGTTTGTTTTATACTAATAATAATATCAAAAGCAAATAATAAAATAAAAGCAAGTAAAGGACTTTGTGTTAACAAATAAAGAAAGATGTTGAGTCTTTAGGGTTCATCAACCTAATCCTATACAATTATCAATTAATTCACAATAGAACAATCCTTTGAATCATTATCTTCACTTATCCTCAAATAAGATTCCATGTCTGCAAATCAAATTAGATAACTTTTACCGGTATGAGATTCGATCTCTCCAAATCACAATAACGATAATAGTAATTAAGAACGATAATTATGAAAACCCAATTACAATTCCATCTCTGCAAATTGCAATTGAATCAATATAGTAACCTAGGGCAAAAGTTAAATCCTTTCTTTCGATCAAAGATTCAACAATGATGTAAATTAAAAGCAAGGTTTCTTATTGATAATAAATTCAAACAATTGTTCACAGGGATTAATCAATGGTAATGTATATTCATAGGTTAACTACTACCTTAGACTCAACAAGAGGGATTTAGCTCTCCATAGACATGAAGAACATACAAGAATCAATGGAGGAATTCATCTTCATCAATAGAATGCCTTCAATTGGTAAAGAATCCACCTTCTATTGTTATTCTCAGCTTCAGAATCAGATAGCTCTCCTAATTTCGCTCCCACAAAGTATATCTAACCACTTGGAAACTAGGGCTTTAAAACAGAACTTTTGGGCTTTTAACGCCGAGGCCGCGGCGCGGCAACGGGCTGGCGCGGCGCGCCCCTCAAACAGAGATATCTTCGCGGCGCGCCTAGGAACTCTCGCGGCGCGCCCTTTGTACTTTCCATCTTTTTCTTCAGCCTTTGAGACTTCCAGCTTTCTTTCCTCCTCATGTTCTTCTTAAGTTCTTATTCAGCTCAAAACCTGCAACAATAACACCCACAAGTGATTCGATTTGCTTTACGCACGAACTAAACTTATTCAGTTCAATTCTTAATAAAAACCTATGGATTCATCACATTTTTGCATTGGTTTAGAGAAGAAATCACTTATATTAACACATGAATTTACCATTAATTTACTCCTAACAACGGTATCGCCACCGCTCTAGGGTCTCTCCTCTTGATTGGGATCTTTCTTACTGACGAGACTATACCACACTTTTCAGTTTCAATTTTTGGTTCTCCTCCCAGTGATCTCTTTTTTGCCATCACCTCCTTCATAAATTTCCTATACAAGGGCATGTGCTCAAGTGCTTCGAAGAAGGGTAGATTTACCTCTATCTTTATGAACAAGGCAGTAAACTTCTCAAAGTCTTTCTCTTTTGAATCCTTCTTTGTCACTCTGGAAGGGAAAGGTGGTTTGATCACCGGTTCAACATCTTTCTTATTTTTTTCTTCAAATGGTTTAGCCGGTGGTACCACAACTTCTGGCTCTTTCGGATTCTCTCTTATTTCCAAATCCACCTATATTACCATGGGGTCATCTATTTCCTCTTTTTCTTTTTCAGATTCTGCCACTTTTTTGCTCCTTGTTGTATCTGCATTAATCTTCTCTTGGTCTTTCGGATTTTTCACAGTTGAGCTCAGAAAGGCACCTTGTGCTTGTAGAGTGAGGTGTTGTGCTATTTGACCCACTTGAACTTCCAGATTTTTGATTGACGCTGTCGTGTTCCTGTGGTTGTTTCTTGTCTCTTCTTGAAACTGAGATCATTGTCCAGCCAATCTCTCGATAGCTACTTCCCACTCCGCCTTTTAGGGGCCTTGTTGTTGTTGCTATTGATCTATCCAAGCGAAGTTGGGATAATTCTTCCACCCTGGATTATAGGTGTTAGAATACGGATTGTTTTGCCTCAAGAATTTTATTTCTTCAATCTGTTTTGGAGTAGCAACATAGCATACAGTTTGGTGAGGACCATGGCAAATTTCACAACTTAGAGGTTGAGCTTGTTGAACTTGAGCCACCTGTTGTGTACCTATGTTCATAGTTTTCAGTTTTTTTTCAACTTCTGCAGCTATAGCATCTTCAACCCGAATTTTTGAAGTTTCCAGCTTAAGATCAATGATTCCTTCCGGTTTGCTAGCACACCTGTCGTATAGCTCCAAATGCTCATTTGCAGCTATTGCTCAATGATTTTTATGATGCCGGAGGCTGTTGTAAAATTTGTAGAGCCTTCAGCTGCTGTATCAATCAACTGCTTTGTTTTCATTATGATCCCATTGACAAATACTTGCATTTGTTCAGTCTTGTCCATATTATGAGTGGGACATGCTACTAGAATTCTTTTGAATCTTTTGTAGGCATCTCCTAAGGGTTCACCCTCCTTCTGCTTGAAGTTCAGGATGTCATACCTCTTCCTTATAAATACAGATGCAGGAAAATACTCATTCAAGAAAGATTTTTTCATCTCTTCCCATGATGTAATGTTGTCCGCTGGAAGAGAATAGAACCACTCTTCTGCTTCTTCTGCCAAGGTGAATGGGAACATTCTCAGCTTCTTTGCCTCTTCTGTATGACCTTAAATTTTTAAAGTTGTACTCATGGTCAGAAACCTCTGTAGGTGCTTGTTTCCATCTTCATTAACCTTTCTGGTGAAAGGTTTTCTTTCCAGCTGATTGATCGTTCTAGGATGCAGTTGAAAGTTAGAAGCGTTCACCGGTTGGTTGACAATAGTTAGTCTTCCTCCCGGTGTGTTTCTAGCACCATAGTCTCCGAGAAGCCTCTCAGGAGGAGGAGGATTTTCACCCATAGTTTCTGGTTCACTTTCAGATTCCGAACTTGAATGAGATGAGTTACTCTCCTTTTTTGGTTCCAGTTTAGCTAGACGAGCTTGTCTGCGCCTTGCGTGCAAAGTCCTTTCAATTTCTGCGTCAAAAAGAAATTTTGCTGAGGCCTTACCTCACATAAACAGATTAGACAATTATTAGAATGAGAAACAAAAATAAAATAATTTTTTTTGCAGAAAATAAACTTTTAGTCGCAGAGCAACAAAATTCTAATTGAAATAAATCTAAAAACTCTATAATCTTCGGCAGTCCCCGGCAACGGCGCCAAAAACTTGATCGGTTAAATAGCAAGTGTACTATTTTTCCTCTGTAGTAATAAATGGGAAATTCCCCGAATGTCGAATCTCAAGGACTGCTTGACGATACAGAGTTTTATTAGTATTTCAATTAAACAAAAGTTATAAGAGGTTTGGTTTGGTTTTGAATAAAAGCAATTACAGTAAATAATTAAAGTACGAATGAATTAGACAGGTATGAGTTAGGATGCTAGGGATGGTGAATGATTTGATCATGCAACAAATACAACTATATCTTGCAACAATGGTTTGTCCAATTGACTATCAGTTTTTAAGGTTTATTATTCCCAAGTCCTCAGGTAATAATTCTTTAATCCCTCAACCTAATCACTATGTCCATAGAAATTACGGTTGACATTAAGCTTTCCAATACCAAGAATATTCTGATTACTGAAGGGTATTCCTAGTCCTAGGTAATATCTACTAAAATATGTTCTCAGATAGATCATGAACAACAGCTGGTTCGGCTTAATTGTATCACACAAAATCAATTTCCCTTTGTCCGACAGAAAAAGCAATAAGACAATAAGAGAACAAATCAATATAGAACAAACCAAATTATCATTGCAAAAATATAAATTTATTCATTACAGATCAAAATCAGTGTCACCCCCTAGCATTGGGGGGTTTAGCTACTCATAACAATAACAAAAATCATAGTTTTGATTGTAGACATTACAGATAAATGAAGGAATCAGATCTTCAATGGCAAAAGCTCATGGAATTCTTCACTCCTTGCATCAATCTTGAATTCTCCAGCCTCTCTAATGTATTTTCGCACCCAAAACTCTCCAACCCTTGTTCAAACGCATTCTCCACCTTTTATTTTTGCCTGACTGGGCTTTTCAGCAAGAAAGCCCAATTTTTCACGTGCACACGCGCGTGGGCACGCGTTTGGTGCTGTGACACGCGTCTTGGGATACGTCCTGGCAGGGGGAGGTATTTCTAGTACAGTTCTGGTCTTCTGGACGCGTGTGGGCACGCATCTTGGTCAGTGACACGCGTCTGGACACGCGTGTAGGCCGAGGGGATGATTTCTGGATCCTTCCATGGCCTGTGTAACACCCGTAATTTTATAAATAAATTAATATTTTAAAATTATAGTATATTCTCACCTCTATGATATATTTTTGATCAAATATATAGTTAAATAGTATTTATACTAATAAAATCTTAGAATTTTTATTTCATTAGTAGTTCAAGACATAAGTTTCTTAAAAATCTTGATTTCGGTCTCTTTAATGTTCGGTAAAATTAGCCGCCTTAATTTTTAAAAACAACCCCTGTTTGATAAGGAGATTCTAGTAATAGAATAACAAAATTATTTATGAAAGAGTTAAAAAAATAAAAATAGTTTCTCTTGAAATTAATTTCCGGTCTCTCCAATAAATGATAGTTTTACCCGCTTAAAATTTTAAAATAATCTCTGGTCATAACAAAAGTTTATCAGTGAAAACGTAAATTATTTTTAGTAGATTAATAAAAAGATAATAATAATAAAAATAATAAACTTTTTTTCTCAACATATATTTTTATATTTATAATGCAGTATAGAATGACCGGAAAAAATGTTTTATTATCGGCAAAAATTATTTCGGACATTTTTGTCAGTGTCACATAACACCGGAAATTGCACTGATAAGATAAAACAAAAATCTTTTACCAAATAAGATATAATAGAACCAAAACCATCATTAGGAGGATATGCTTAGAGATATATAGCAGGTTATGAAGTGATGGATACTTATGGCAAGAGGTCGGCAAAGATTAAAATACCATAGTAACTAATACCAACATGTACTCTATATCCTGTATAACCTACTGCTATAACCTTCTAGGAAATTAGTATATAAGGGTGATAGAAGTACACTACACTCCTGCATATTTTAAAGGAAGCCAAAACCACTACTCTAACTCAGGTAAACAAATCTTCTCTAAAAGCCATTTTATTAATAAGTTACTTACAACTTAATAAGGTGGTGTTTCTATGTCAATTGGCTGGTTTTTATACTAAGGTGTTTTGAGTAGATTAACCTTAAATTAAAATAAAGTTTATTAAGAGTATGATTAAGTAATAAAATAAAATTAACATACACATACGTGTAATAATATTTTAAAAAGAACTATCTTCACTTTATTTTTACATGACCTTCTAAGTTTTGTTATAAAAAAAAAAAAAGAGGGTATGTATTTTACCTTGGTTTTATTTTTCGTATGTTTGACCCAGAATAAAACTGAAGTGTTAATTTTCATAAATTTTAGAAACAAAATACTAATTTATTCTAATATAGGAACAAAAAAAAAACAATAACTAGTATGTCAAATAATTTTAGATGTGTATACCGTGACCAATTTTGTAAATAAAATTAAACTAATTAGTATTAAAAATTTATCAACGTGATGCTGCTAAATAATAATAGTATAGAACAACATTCTTTTGGTTTTAAATTGAATGATAAAAGTCCTCTTTAGCTAGTTGCAGTAAAGAAAGTATAATACCTCACTTTTAGGATCTAATAAACAAATTTATAAATATTTTGTGTTCATAGAGTAAGATTGATAAAAAAAAAATTTCTTTCTAAAAAGGTTATAAATAATTAAAAAGCTTTTTAATGTTATATTAAAATTTATTTGTTTAATTTAATCCTCAGCAAAAGTTTGTTAAGGTTGGTTAAATATATATAAATATATATTGTGTTACGTACTACTGTTAAACATATATGATTATGTGAGTTTCATTGCAAATTGGAATAACAACAAATTGTAGAACTTCTAGTTTCTAGTATGTTTTAATAAGCAGTTACACTTTTAAAATTAAGGTATTTAAAGTATGGAGCCTAATGGGTGCATACTACTTGTTATAAATTAAATCATAGTTATAATACTACTTAAGTAAATAATGGAATAAAATACTAAAATCAGACGATCACGAAGTTTACCACGTACGAGTTCATTCTATATTAGTCGTTCTAATTTAGCTCGTTTTGGATAAAGGTGCACGCTCCGCCAACCAATTCCAAACGAAACATCAATTCCACGACTCTCGTAACTGTAAGGGCGTCTCTCTATTTCTATATACTTCTATAAAAATAAAATATATATTTTTGTATATACCTACTCTGTATCTTCTTACGTGTTTATTTTGAAGGTGGCTAATTGTGAAGGTGAGTAAATGCTATATAAATGTGTTTCGGGAAAATTTTGATACATGAGATAAGTGATTAAATATGGTGATGTACCCATAGGTTGAAATGGGGAATTATATGCTCATACATTTCATGGCTACGTGGCTACCAGAGAGGAGTCACGAGGTGCCCACCAGAGAGGTGGCACGGGGTGTGTGTCCAAGAGGGAACCACCTTATCCCGTAGTGGATCATTGAGTCTGATTGATGGGTAAGATACTTATCACCTTAGTGGTGCTAAAATCTTAAAGCGATACCACGACCCTTTGCGAAGGGATTGATATTCCGGAATCATATGCATCGACATATAGACATTGCATTAGGAATGAGTCTTAATTATGCTATATGTATTATTGTTATAAAAGTGTATATACATGTGTTAGAATGAGATCTCTAACCATGTAGAATGTATCCTCTGTTTATGCTTGTTGCTCCGCTCTTGTATATTTGTTATTTTCGGATTGATGACTCTTTCAGTGGTTTGTGTGGGCAATATGCCAATAGATCATGTCACTCCCAGGATACAACGAGATGCCGCCGTCGAGGACGACAGAACTTACTTTCCCTTAAGCATGGACAGACACGTCCTGAGAATTTGACCCGGCCTCAGGACGACTCACATTCTCCGAGAACGTGTTAGAGACTACTACCATCGTAAGACAAGATCCGAAGACCACCTACTCGCGCAGGACCGTGAGCTTTCAGATCCCAGCTTCCTTGGTCATTACTAGCTTCCTCTCTGGAGTGATCGACCGCTTCGGATTGTTGATTCCCCCTCCAGCCCCACCTGGACCCGCATATACCCCAGTCATGGGAGGGGGGCCATTATTTCACGATATACCTATGCCTCCCCTAGACTTAGAGATGTCGTTAGGGCTACCCTCGATGATTCCTCGTGACATTTTTCCCGTGGGCGAGTACCCTCATCTTGATCCGACACACACGCCATCATTGGAGGATGATAGGGATGAAGCAGAGGACGATGACGATTATGATCCCTCCAAGCATGACTACGACGAGGATGGCTCCGATCATACCTTGTCGAGAGCCTGTAGGGGATTATGTGGAGCTGGGGCAGGGGAGTATTATGGATGTCGGTAGATTCAAATCAGCATAGTTAGGGACTAGACGGTAGTAGCATTTTAGTACTAGATGGCGGGTTTCTATATGAGTGGCTCAAGATTTTCTCCCTGGGGCAGTTCTCCTGCGTGAGTGTCTGCCGGGGACTTTTATTCTATCACTATATGGGTTGTATTTCCTAAACACTATTCGTACTTATATCTTGTGACACTATGTCGAGTTTATGCTTAGTATGATTATTAAGTTTTAATCTAGTTTGAATTCTTAAAACCAATCTAAATATAAAATTCACTATAAGGCTTTAAAAAAAAGGACACTATTTCTCACAAGGAAAACCATTAACTGATTTAGTTGTGGAAATAATCCATTTTTAAATTCACTCTTTTTGTTAAAAATCGGGGTGTTACAGCCTGAGACGCGTTTAGGGACGCGTTTGGGCAGCCTTATGCATTTTCTTTGGTTCACACGCATCTGGGGACGCGTTTGGGCAGCCTTCTGCATTTTCTTTGGTTCACACGCGTCTGGGGACGCGTTTTCCCAGTTGGCCTGATATTTCAAGCTCAAACGCGTCTAGAAACGCGTTTGGCCAGTTGTTGTGCTTTTCTCTAGTTTTTCACTTTTTCGCACTGATTTTCTCTACTTCGTTCATCTGAGTCTGCAAACACTGAAACACGTAATCAAAGTATAAAGTGTGAAAAAAGGAAATAAAATACTAAATAAAATAACTTAAAGATAACTAAAAACAACAGTAAAAACATATGTAAAAACCACTGCTCAGGTACCATCAACAATAATTCAAGTACATAATAATCACACAATAATACACCATTCATCATTTATATTAGCATATAATTCATACCTTAACCATACCACTCAATATCATGCAAATCATTCATCTCCATGTTATGGGACTAACCGGCTCGATGCATGTGGTATCTATATAGCA